>NC_141876.1:454100344-454414719 GCF_056163025.1 Triticum urartu | reverse complement strand
GAGATGAGAAAAGCTGGTATGAACTCGACATCTCTTGTTTTTGTAAATATGATTAGTTCATCGTTCCTGATTCAGCCTATTATGAATAAGCATGTTTGCAATGACAATTAGAGATTATAGTTGCTTATGCCATGCTTAATTAGCTAGGAGCTTATAATGGTTTACCTTGCGTGCCAACATGCTATTAAAATGGTTGTGATGTGGTATGATAGGGTGGTATCCTCTTTTCAATGATTCGAGTGGCTTGACTTGGCACATGTTCACGCATGTAGTTGAAACAAAATCAACATAGCCTCTACGATATTTATGTTCATGGTGCATTATATCCTACTCATGCTTGCATTCGGTGTTGATTAATTTTAATGCATGTTCATGACTGTTGTCGCTCTCTAGCTGGTCACTTCCCAGTCTTTTTCTAGCCTTCACTTGTACTAAGCGGGAATACTGCTTGTGCATCCAATTCCATAAACCCCAAAGATATTCCATATGACTCCACCGTACCTACCTATATACGGTATCTACCTGCCGTTCCAAGTAAATTTGTATGTGCCAAACTCTAAACCTTCGAATAAACACTCTGTTTTGTATGCTCGAATAGCTCATGTATCGACTAGGGCTGTCTGTATCTTCCATGCTAGGCGGGTTATTCTCAAGAGGAGTGGACTCTGCTCCTCACTCATGAGAACATGGCTGGTCACCAGGATGCCTAGTGCCATGCTTTATGCAAACCAAATTAAAATAACTGCAAACAAAACTCCCCTGGGACTCTTGTTAGTTGGAGGCACTTGTTGTTTCGAGCAAGCCATGGATTGATGCTTGTTGGTGGAGGGGGAGTATAAACTTTACCATTCTGTTTGGGAACCGCCTATAATGTGTGTAGCATGGAAGATATCGAGATCTCTCAATTGTTATGTTGACAATGAAAGTATACCGCTCAAAATTTTATTCATATCTATTTCAAAACCAAGCTCTGGCACCTCTACAAATCATTGCTTCCCTCTGCGAAGGGCCTATACATTTACTTTTATGTTGAGTCATCATCCTCTTATTAAAAAGCACCAGTTGGAGAGCACCGCTGTCATTTGCATCCATTACTGTTAGTTTACATTGAGTATGACTTGACTGGATCTCTTTTACCATGAATTACAATGTCTAGTCAGTCCTTGATCTTTAAAGGTGCTCTGCATTTATGTTTTGCGATCTCAGAAAGGGCTAGCGAGATACCATCTTGTTATATCATATCATGATTTTTTTAAGAAAGTGTTGTCATCCGAGATTTATTATTATTGCTCGCTAGTTGATTATGCCATTGATATGAGTAAACATGAGACCCCAAATGTTATTGTGAATAAGGTTAGTTCATAATCTTTGCTGAAAACATGAATGCTGGCTTTACATATTTAGAACAACAAGAGCAAACAGAGTTTGTAAAACTTTTTCTTTATCACTTTCAGTTTATCAACTGAATTGCTTGAGGACAAGCAAAGGTTTAAGCTTGGGGGAGTTGATATGTCTCCGTCGTATCTACTTTTCCAAACACGTTTGCCCTTGTTTTGGACTCTAACTTGCATGATTTGAATGGAACTAACCCGGACTGGCGATGTTTTCAGCAGAATTGCCATGGTGTTATTTTTGTGCAGAAATAAAAGTTCTTGGAATGACCTGAAAATCAACGGAGAATTATTTTGGAATATATAAAAAATACTGGAAGAAGAATCCACGTCAGGGGAGCCTCCTCCTGTCCACGAGGGTGGGGGCGCGCCTGCGCCCCCTGGGCGCGCCCCCTGCCTCGTGGGCCCCCTGACGCTCCACCAACCTCAACCTTGACTCCATATATTCACTTTCGGGGAGAAAGAACAAGAGAGAAGGATTCATCGTGTTTTACGATATGGAGCCGCCGCCAAGCCCTAAACTCTCTCGGATCTGGAGTCCGTTCGGGGCTTCGGAGAGGGGAATCCGTCGCCATCGTCATCATCAACCTTCCTCCATCACCAATTTCATGATCCTCACCACTGTGCATGAGTAATTCCATCATAGGCTTGCTGGACGGTGATGGGTTGGATGATATTTATCATGTAATCGAGTTAATTTTGTTAGGGTTTGATCCCTAGTATCCACTATGTTCTGAGATTGATGTTGCTATGGCTTTGCTATGCATAATGCTTGTCACTAGGGCCCGAGTGCCATGATTTCAGATTTGAACCTATTCTGTTTTCATCAATATATGAGAGTTCTTTATCCTATCTTGCAAGTCTATAGTCACCTACTATGTGTTATGATCCGGCAACCCCGAAGTGACAATAGTCGGGACCACTCCCGGTGATGACCGTAGTTTGAGGAGTCCATGTATTCACTATGTGTTAATGCTTTGGTCCGGTACTCTATTAAAAGGAGGCCTTAATATCCCTTAGTTTCCAATAGGACCCCGCTGCCACGGGAGGGTAGGACAAAAGATGTCATGCAAGTTCTTTTCCATAAGCGCATATGACTATATCCGGAATACATGCCTACATTACATTGACGAACTGGAGCTAGTTCTGTTTCACCCTAGGTTATGACTGTTACATGATCGATCACATCCAGCATAATTCTCTATCACCGATCCATTGCCTACGAGCTTTCCATATATTGTTCTTCGCTTATTTACCTTTCCGTTGCTATTGTTATCATCACTATACAACACCAAAAATATTACTTTTGCTACCGTTACCTTTTACCACTGTCACCACTACTATCATATTACTTTGCTACTAAATACTTTGTTGCAGATATTAAGTTTCCAGGTGTGGTTGAATTGACAACTCAGCTGCTAATACTTGAGAATATTCTTTGGCTCCCCTTGTGTCGAATCAATAAATTTGGGTTGAATACTCTACCCTCGAAAACTATTACGGTCCCTTATACTTGTGGGTTATCAGGTGGTGATGCCACCACGTACTTGGATTTGCTTCCCGCGGTTCTTCTCCGCCGAGATGTCGTTGAGGGGCCCTCTCGAGCTTTGGCTGCAGCACACCGACGGCGACGCCCCGACAACTGGAGCGAAGGTTGAAGCCGTCTCCGCTGGGAAGATCTTCATGACTCGTGGGTGGGGCGAGGTCGCCCGAGTCTGCCGTGCGGAAGGCGCCCTCGCCATCCACTTCAAGTTCGACGGCACCTCCATGATGTTCTTCAAGATCTTCGACGAGGAAGGCCGTTGCTTGGAGTGCAGCCCTGAAGGGGGTCGCTAGGAAGGCGCAGTGACTGGCGTCGGGCCTGCCGCTGGCCTTGCCCGCAGCTCCTCCAGCGACAGCGGTGACTCCTCGTGGTCCAACGACTCTCCTGACCTCGCTGGGACTCCGGAGACAAGCGACGACAACTACGTGCCCCCGAGCTCTCGTCGAGCCCGAGCAAGGCTGTTGCGTTCGGCCGCCGCCGTCGCTGATCTGGATGGGGTTGGCGCCGGCTTCCGGAGGCCCACTGTTGATGATGGCGTCGGCGACATCTAGCGCGCGTAGATAGAGCTCCTAGGAATTCCCTTCCTTTTGTTCCCTGCGAGGAATCGAAACGGACCCTGTGGGGGTGTGTAAAGCGTATGTAATGTCTTTTGTCGATATTATCTTTATTGTGAAAACTTGCCAACGCGTGTCCTGCTAAGGCTCGATCTCCCTTTCCAACCCCGCGACAGCTTGGTGCTCTACGCTGACGGGTCCTAGTCCCCAGGCAGGCTGCAGCCATCGCTGGTATGCCAGGTCGCGGTGTCGTGGTCAAGGCCAAGAGGTGAGCGGCCCAAGGTCTAGTAAGATCTCCTGAGGCGCGATGCTCAAGAGGTCCCCTTTAGCACGCAAGCAGCTACCTGGGGATGGGAAAGAGAGGCGACATTGCCGCAGCAGTGCAGCGAAAGGCGAGGATCTGATGTTGTAGCGTTGGGTCGGTCCAGGTGCAAGACTTATCTTGGTATTCTGGGGCTGGTTCCTCGTGTTGTGCCAGACTTGTGCGTCGACCACTGTTGGGTGGCTAGGTTAGGCCCGTGCGAGCCTCCCCCTCTGAGGGAGTCCTGGACTAAGTGGTCCTCGGGCGTCCGGCCTATTAGCCATGTGCCGGACTGATGGGATGTGAAGATATGAAGATCGAAGACTGCACCCGTGTCTGGATGGGACTCTCCTTGGCGTGGAAGGCAAGCTTGGCGACTAAATATGTAGATTCCTTTCTTTGTAACCGACCTTGTGTAACCCTAGATCTTCCCGGTGTCTATATAAACTGGAGGACTTAGACCGGAGGAGATACATTATCATAACCACACAAGCTAGGCCTCTAGGGTTTAACCATTACGATCTCATGGTAGATCAACTCTTGTAATACCCATATTCATCAAGATCAATCAAGCAGGACGTAGGGTATTACCTCCATAGAGAGGGCCCAAACCTGGGTAAAACATTGTGTCCCCTGTCTCCTGTTAGCATCGACCTTAGACGCACAGTTCGGGACCCCCTACCCGAGATCCGCCGGTTTTGACACCGACATTGGTGCTTTCATTGAGAGTTCCATTGTGTTGTCATCAAGAGATTCAATGGCTCCTTCAACCTTCTACAACGATGCTGCCCAAGGGGAAGCCTCCCTCCCCGGATAGATCTTCGTGTTCGGCGACTTCGTTCTACGGGCCAACTCGCTTGGCCATCTGGAGCAGATCGAAAGCTACGCCCCTGGCCATCAGGTCAGATTTGGGAGCTTGAACTACGTTGCGGACATCCGTGGGAACTTGATCTTCGCCAGATTCAAGATTGCGGCTACCCCTCCTGGCCACCCCGAGGGACATGACCTAAATCTATCATCGGACTGCATCCAGGAGACAGCTCCCATAACCGCTCTGGCCTTAGATCCGGAGCAGACTGCGCCATCCAAGGACGGGAAGCTCAACCCCGCCACGGAGGCCATAGATTCCCCGGTGTTGGAGTCGCACATAGACTTGATCTCACACGATACCTGCGCCACTGGAGCTCCGGGCTCGTCTCTGGCCGTAAGTTCCAAACCATGTGAGCCCGCGGACGCCGAACTTGATCTTTTATCGATCTTCGAATTCAATGCCGCAGACATCTTCCAGCACTCGCCTTTGGGTGACATGCTAAACTCATTGAAAAACTTGTCCTTGGCGGGGGACTCACAGTCGAACTATGTTCGGTTCGAACTAGGGGCTGATGATGGAGAATCTTGCTTCTCACCCGCCATCCCACTCCATAGCCACTGTCGAGGACTTAACCGACACGCTTGATTACGGCTCCAAAGACTTCAACGGTATAGACGACGATGCTGAAGAAGAGCAGGGCCGAAACCCGCCACTCATCGGATGTGGGACGGTCACTTCTTCATACGATGTATACACAGTGGATACACCCAAAGAAACTAACGACGATGACAAAGAAGATCCAGTTGAGGATGAACCTCCTGAGACACAGCCCAGACGCCGGCATCAGCGGCGCCACTCTAAGTCATGTCGTGCAAAAGACAGTAATACCGGCACCGGAGAAAACAACACCCCCGACGATGCCGAAGATAATGAAGCCCCTGTTGGGGCAACATCCGAACAGGATGAATTGGAAGACGGGCACGATAGCCCGCATACATGAGGACTCAGAGGACAGTAATTATCTTCCACTCTCCGAAGATGAGGAGATCCTCGACGACGAGGATTTCATCGTGCCTGAGGAACCTCTCGAGCAGGAGCGCTTTAAACGCCGGCTATTAGCCACTACAAGGAGCCCGAAAAAGAAACAGCAGCAGCGCCCCAGGCGCAGAACCAAGGGTTACCCGCAGCGTATATTGCTACCTAAGTTGGATAAGGAAGCGCCGGAGCCGGTACCACGCGGTCAGGACAATGCGGCTAACCGACCACCATGCAGTCAGGATAAAGCGGCAGCTCAAGCCGAACAGCAGTCCGCCTCACCCCCGAGAAAAAATAGAGATAAAACAGCTCGGGGTCATACATACATCCCTCGGCAGGACCTGGACAGTAGAGTAGGACATACCAGATCGATCTACGGATCGCGAGGACGTGCCTCGACACGCAATGTCGGCTACCTATTCGTACGGGACAAGTCTAGTCACACCCGGGCCAAAAACCGCAGACGGACTCCATCTAAGCTATGTCGCGACGTGGCCCAATATAGAGGCACCGCACACCCACTCTGCTTCACTGACAAAGTAATGGAGCATGAATTCACAGCAGGGTTTAAACCCATGAATATCGAATCATAGGATGGAACAACTGATCCCGTGGTATGGATTGAGGATTTTCTTCTCCATGTTCATATGGCTCGAGGAGACGACCTTCATGCCATCAAATACCTCCCACTAAAACTCAAAGGACCAGCAAGGTACTGGTTAAATAGTCCGCCTGAAAACTCTATCGGCAGCTGGGAAGATCTGGAATACGCCTTCCGCGACAACTTCCAAGGTACATAAATCCGGCCACCAGACGCCGATGACTTAAGTCACATCGTCCAGCAGCCCGGAGAGTCAGCCAGGAAGCTCTGGACTAGGTTCTTAGTTAAAAAGAACCAAATCATAGACTGTCCGGACGTGGAAGCCCTAGCGGCCTTTAAACATAGTGTCCGGGACGAGTGGCTCGCCCTCCACCTCCGTCAGGAAAAACCAAACTCCATGTCAGCCCTTACCACTCTGATGACCCGCTTTTGCGCGGGAGAAGACAGCTAGCTCGCTCGTAGAAGCAACAGCACCAGCGACCCGGGCACTTCCGAAGTTCGAGATGGCAACAAGAAACCACGACGCAATAAGCACAAATGTGGCAATAGTAATGGGGGAGCGCACGACACAACGGTCAACGCCGGATTCAGCGGCCCCAAACCCGGTCAACGGAAGAAGCCATTCAAGGCAAATAGAGACGGACTATCCAATTTGGATAAGATATTGGACAGGCCCTGCCAGATTCATGGCCACCCCAATAAACCAGCTAATCACACCAACAGAAGCTGTTGGGTCTTCAAACAGGCCGGCAAGTTAAACGCCGAATACAACAGGAAGAAGCTGCCCGGCGACGACGATGACGAAACTCGCCAACCAAACACCGGGGGTCAGAAGCAGTTTCCTCCCGAAGTAAAGACAGTGAACATGGTACACATGAAACAGTCCCCTACAGGAGAACGCATGGAGCGCTCTCTCCATGCAGAGGATCACACTACGGCTATCTCAGCCGAACTACACAACGGGGGCATTACACCGCATACCTCGTCGGCCAGTAAGCCACTGGTCTCCATTCAACATGTCCGTTCAAATCCCATATAGGACTAGCAGTTCGTCTTCTGCCGTCCGCCGCATATACCCGGACAATCTGTACCACGCATACATAACTACGCACTTAAAATACCCTGGGCACTGGCGAAAGCACAATACGGACGGATCTAAAAGTACTCCCATAACCTTCTCTTTTTCTAACTTTTTTTCCTTCTTCCTTTTTTCTTGTTTCCCTCCACAGGTGGCTCGGACTCTATCGGAGTTCGGGTTCGTACACTCACTCAAGGGCTATTTACGTCAAGGAGTCCCTTCACCGAGGATAGGTGGCGCAGACGTGCGACAGGAGGTCCAAAATAACTTTTTGTAGACCGCACTCTCTATTTCGAGCCTGTAAAGTGCCTTTCTCCTCCGCCTTCGACCCCTGGCATATCTAATAGCCGGGGTTGCGGCTTTGTTATCTATATACATGATTGGCACATCTCTCAGATCCCAGTAAAAATAATCCATTCTTTTCTAAAAGGACCGAGTTTTGCCCCTATGGTTGTCTCAAACGTACACCTCGGCATAACTTGCCATGGGCTCGGTATGGGAACAAACGAGTTGCCGACAAAGTCCGAACAGCTCTATAGCATACTTCGGCGTCGCGAGTTTGGCCTTATATGCATCAGCTCTGAATCATGTCTTGGGTCAATAGTTGGTGAGGGAGTCCTGGATTAGGGGGTGTCCGGATGGCCGGACTATACCTTCAGCCAGACTCCTGGACTACGAAGATACAAGATTGAAGACTCCGTCCTGTGTCCGGAAGGGACTTTCCTTGGCGTGGAAGGCAAGCTTGGCGATACGGATATGTAGATCTCCTACCATTGTAACCGACTCTATGTAACCCTAACCCTACCCGGTGTCTATATAAACCGGAGGGGTTTAGTCCGTAGGACAACATACACATCAACAATCATACCATAGGCTAGCTTCTAGGGTTTAGCCCCCTCGATCTCGTGGTAGATCTACTCTTGTACTACCCATATCATCAATATTAATCAAGCAGGACGTAGGGTTTTACCTCCATCGACAGGGCCCGAACCTGGGTAAAACTTCGTGTCCCTTGTCTCCTGTTACCATCCGGCCTAGACGCACAGTTCGGGACCCCCTACCCGAGATCCGCCGGTTTTGACACCGACATTGGTGCTTTCATTGAGAGTTCCTCTGTGCCGTCGCCGTCAGGCTTGATGGCTCCTACGATCATCAATGGCGATGCAGTCTAGGGTGAGACCCTCCTCCCCGGACAGATCTTCACCTTCGGCGGCTTCGCACTGCTGGCCAATTCACTTGGCCATCTAGAGCAGATCGAAAGCTATGCCCCTGGCCGTCAGGTCAGATCTGGAAGTTTAAACTACACGGCTGACATCCGCGGGGACTTGATCTTCGACGGATTCGAGCCACTGCCGAGCATGCCGCACTGTCACGACGAGCATGATCTAGCTCTGCCGCCGAACAGTGCCCTGGAGGCCGCACCCGCATCGGCTTCGACCCTTAATTCGGAGCCAACTGCGCCGATCGAGGATGGGTGGTTGGACGCCGCCTCAGGGGCTGGGATCCCAATGGCGATCGAGCCGAAAACCAGCCCCGCACTCTGCGAGACTCGTGACTCCAAGGAGCCGGACTCCTCTCCGGACTCTGAACCCTCCGCGCCCCTGCCGATCGAATCTGATGGGGCGCCGATTATGGAGTTTACTGCCGCGGACATCTTTCAGCACTCGCCTTTTGGTGATATTCTGAAGACACTGAAGTCTCTCTCTTTATCAGGAGAGCCCTGGCCGGACTACAGTCAGCAAGGTTGGGATTCGTATGATGAAGAAATTCAAAGCCCACCCACCACCCACCTTGTAGCCACTGTCGACGATTTAACCGACATGCTCGACTTCGACTCCGAAGACATCGATAGTATGGACGCCGATGAAGGAGACGATGAAGAACCAGCGCCTATTGGGCCCTGGAACGCCACCTCGTCATATGACGTATACATGGTGGACGCACCAAAAGATGACGATGAGGAGCGGAAGGACGCACCGAAAGCTTGTTCCCTCGAAAAGCAGTCAAAGCGGCGACGCAAGCGCCGCCCCAAATCCCGCCTCGATAGAAATAGCGATCATACAGACCCAGCGCTGGAGCAGGGCGAACCGCTGCCGGACAACGGCAATCCGGATAATCAAACCGAACAAACAAATCCTATCAAGGCTAATGGTCCGGACGATATAACGCCGGACAGACACCCGGAGTAGCAGACTGCCCGTAAAAGGCTTGTTGCCACCGCGAGGAGTCTAAAAAAGCAGAAGCAAAGGCTCAAAGCTGCACAAGACACACTCCAAATAAGATGGAGTAAAATACTCAACACTGCAGCAAGGTACGGCGACAATCGCCCCTCCAAGAGCTACCCAAAGCGGAAGTTGCTACCCGAATTCGATGAGGAGGCCTCAGAACCCGCACAACCAAATATCAAAGCAGCCACCTGGTCGGATAGACGACCCCTCTACCAACACAGATCGGCATACAACGCCGCTCACAATACAATACACGACCCATGCGAGGGCTCGCACCCAAAGGACGGCGCAACAAGATCCATCTATGGACCACGCAAGCGCGCCCCAGCATACAATGCAACACAACAAACATCCGAACAACGCGGTACACCCAGCTACAGGGGTGCCGCACACCCCCTATGTTTCACCAACGAGGTGCTGGACCATGAATTTCCAGAGGGATTCAAGCCCGTAAACATAGAGGTATACGACGGAACAACAGACCCTGGGGTCTGGATTGAGGACTACATCCTTCATATCCATATGGCTCGAGGAGATGATCTCCACGCCATCAAGTACCTACCCCTCAAGCTCAAAGGGCCAGCTCGTCACTGGCTCAAAGGCCTACCCGAAAGCTCCATTGGAAGTTGGGAAGAGCTCGAAGACGCCTTTCGGGCAAATTTTCAAGGGACTTATGTCCGACCTCCGGATGCGGATGATTTGAGTCATATAACTCAACAGCCCGGAGAGTCAGCCCGAAAGCTTTGGAACCGGTTTCTTACTAAAAAGAACCAGATTGTCGACTGTCCGGACGCCGAAGCCTTGGCAGCTTTTAAGCATAGCGTCCATGACGAATGGCTCACCAGACACCTCGGCCAAAATAAGCCGAGAACGATGGCCGCACTAACAAACCTCATGACCCGCTTTTGCGCGGGTGAGGACAGCTGGCTAGCCAGATGCAGCACCAGCGACCCCAGTACATCTGAAGTTAGAGATGGAAACGGGAAATCACGACGCAATAGCAATAACAAACGCCGGAATAAAGAAGACAGCACGAAGGGCACGGCAGTAAATGCCGGATTCAAAAGATCTCGGCCAGGTCAAAAGCCGCCCCCTAAAGGCACCAAGGATGAATTGTCCAGCCTCAACAAAATTCTAGACCAAGTATGTCATATTCATAGTACCCCTGGTAAACCTGCTAATCATACCCACAGAGAATGTTGGGTCTTCAAGCAGTCCGGCAAGCTCAATGCCGTACACAAGGGGGAGGATACACCAAGTGAAGACGAGGACGAGCCCCCCAAGCAAGACACGGGGGAACAAAAGAAATTTCCACCAGAAGTCAAAACAGTAAACGTGTTACACGTAATCAAGGGAAAAAACAACGCGGCACTCCTAGGAAAATATACCCAAGTGCCTGTCACCACGAAGTCCTACCACTGGTCATCTCAACCGATCACTTTCGACCATCGCGATTACTCAGCAAGTATTCGACACGCAGGATGGGCTGCCCTGGTATTAGACCCAGTAATTGGCGGATATCACTTCACAAGAGTCTTGATGGACGGCGGCAGTAGCCTAAACCTAATATATTAGGATACAATCCACGGGATGGGGTTAGACCCAACACAAATTCGCCATAGCAATACTACCTTTAAAGGAGTAACGCCAGGCCCAGGGGCTCGTTGTACGGGCTCCCTCCTACTACAAGTTATATCCGGCTCCCCCGATAACTTCCATCGCGAGCATTTAACTTTCCACATCGCTCCGTTTCAAAGTGGCTATCAAGCACTGCTCGGACGCGAAGCTTTCGCTTGCTTTAATGCAATACCACACTACGCCTCCCTCACACTCAAGATGCCCGGTCCACGTGGCATCATTACAGTGCACGGAAATATCAAGCGATCTCTGTGTGCCGAAGAGAGTGAGGCTGCCTCGGCAGCCGCACACTAAAGGCGCCCGGACAAGCGAAAGCATCCAATAGGTCGTCAAGACCTCAGTCACAACTAATCAAGTCCGGCGCCGCTATTTATACGGAATAAGTGGTCACACCCCTATTTGTCAATACAAGGGGCTCAACGCGCGCAGACAAGTGGCAATTTCTTATCATCTTGAAATATACATGGTTTCTTTAAAAACTATCTTTTTGCACGACAACTTTTTCACTTAACTTCCTCTCTTTTACAGACGATCATCGTGCTACACCCATCCAGGATACGGCACAACAGAGACACAGGCGCAGACGTGCAGCAGGGACCCGCTCCAAGGATTCTTTTTAGATTAAGACCCTGCATAAACCTTTTTTTACTGTCTCTTGTTGATACATATCCACCGTTGAGAAGGATGTTGACGTCTTGGCATGTGGCCACGACAGAACAATGCACGTACCTGGACACAAGGGGCTTCTTACAAAGGCCACTATTTAGGCCTGGTTTATACCACAAAGACCGAATACCTTAGGGAGTGTTCGGCATCGCGAGTTTGGCCCTATATGCATCAGCTCCGAATCATTGTCTTTGGTCAAATGTTGGGTTTGCCCGGCTCCTGTGTTTTGGTGCCTTACATTCCGCCTTGCCGGCTAAGGTAGCACCAGGAGAACTACTGCGATTGTGCCCTGGTTCATCCGGACGAGCACCTCAGTAGAGAAAGCCGAAAACTGACTGTCATGATATAGCGTGAGACTGGTCAACCACTCGATGACCTGTGGGAATGATAGAATTCCTCCGCCTTAACGAAGGGCCGTTTTCCGGCCAGGCATGTACGCACCCCGGAATCAAGAGAGTGCGGAGCCACCAGGGGCTATCTAGTAGCCCCACCATCAAACTCCTATGGCTAAGTGAAAGTGTTAAAGCATTATAGTCCGGTTGCCTCGCTCGCTCCGCTATCACCTCCTTAATAGGACCAAGACGTTGGGTTAAGTGTGAACGCGTGTTTTTGCGAGCACCTCCGCATTATATGCGTGGGGGTTAAAGCCGACGACTGCAATCTTTCAGGTTATACACATGTATACATAAACGGCCGCCCAGGAGGCATCATATTACTTTCAGGCAAAAGTATCAAAATAGCCTTATAAAAATTTATAAAAGCATTTCGCTTACAATGAGATTACATATCACTCAAACATAATATTTTTTGAGAACTGGGTCTCTATCAAATGGGCACCCTCAAGAACTTCTTCAAAGTAGTGCTCAGCAGCCTTTCGACCTATAGCCGAATCCCGCGCTACAACATTGGTAGCATCCATCTCCGCCCAGTATGCTTTAACACGAGCAAGGCCATCCGTGCGCCCTCTATGAACGCCGACCTCCTCATCGCATTAATGCGTGGCACCATGTCAAGGACTTGCTGCACCAAACCGAAATAGATGTTCGGTTTTGACCTTTCCAGCCATAGCTGATCCACAACAGACCTCATGGAGAGTCCGGACAACCTATTTAGTTCGGCCCATTTGGCTAATTGGTCAGTCAATGAAAGTGGACGCTCGGGAGAATGGAATTGTCTCCAAAACAGCTGGTCTACTTCACGGTCCGTCTGACCCTGGAAGTACTTGGCCACATCGGCAGCGCTCGCCGCCAAATCCATATACACATCCTCCGAACTCCACAGCCAATCCAGAGGGGCATACCGTGGATCTCTGAATTTCCTCCGCAACATAAAGGATTTCCCAGCTACAATATCCCCGGCTTCCCGCAGCTCCTCCTTCTTTGCCCTCATAGCAGAGCGGAGATCCTTTTTCGTCGCAGCAGCCTTCTCAAGGTCCGATGCCTTCGCTTGGTTTTCCTTTTCAAGAACCCAGCAACGGTCGGCGGCGGCTTTTAATTATATATCCATCTTGGCCATCTTGTCTCGGGTCTCGCCATGCGCGGCCTTCTCGGTGTGCAACTCTTCGGCCGCCTTCACAGCAGCCGCATTACCCAACCTCGCTTGTTCCTTAGCTCGGGCAAGTTCTGCCCGCAAGGCTTCAACAGTGGCAGCTCCATCTGCAGTCACAACATATTAAAGATACTGGCATCATGCTGTTCTTCCTATGTGGCGTTTACTAGATAATGACACTTACCCTACGCCTCGTCAAGCCTTTTGTTAACAAGCTCGATGTCGGCGTCTGCTGCATCCAAATGCCGTTCTAAATGGGCAAACTCGCTAGTCCGGCTAGCCACCGGAGTTTCCATCACCTGCACATAGAGGCTGTCGGCGTTCTGGGAACAGGGGTCCCCAGACTTGCCTGCCTGTGGCCTGCGGCGTGGCTCGAGGGGGGCCCCAGCACGGCCCATCTTCATCAACACAGACCCAAGACCCTTGCGAGGGGCCAAGCCTCGCGGGGCGGATGACACGGAGCTTCCTCAGGCACGGCCTCATTAGGCTGGCTCGCGAGGAGGCAGAGATATCAAGGCGGGGTACCTCATGATGTGCCCGTGATGCAAGCCATGACGACCAAGGGTGCCAGGCGGGCGTCAGCCCGCGCAGTGTCCTCCTTTCCTCTTTGGTGCAAATGGAGCAAGCGCAGGCGAGAGCATCAAGCAAAGGCACCCGTTTCGGTGCAACGAGACCAAGACCAGCCCAACGGCAAGGAGGAAGTCATTGTGGAGCCCAAGCCATCGTCACCACCAGAGCCTTTGGCAGGCGAGGACCAACTTTAGTCAGGATAAGTGTACCAGATGTCCTCCTTCAAAATGGGCAATTGTTGGCACTCTTCCCGCTCAATATTTGGGAAGAGGCCCAGGGCCTTTGCCTATAAATAGGACTAGCCACCCCCAGGGTAGCAGGGGGGAAAATTGAAGAAGAGAGAGAGAGAGAGAGAGAAGGGTGACTGAACTCCTCCTAGCAGTTCGTCGCCCCAGCTAGGAACAGACCCTCGCGAGGCTGTTCTTCCTTGTATTGCTCATCATCAACAGCCCAAGACGCAATCCACCACACCACACACTGGAGTAGGGTATTACACCACAATGGTGGCCCGAACCAGTATAAACCCTGTGTCTCTTGTGCTGTTCTTTCCACAGCTTAGATCTTAGCGAGGCGGAGGGGTGCAGGTAGGTAGAAGGCGAAATCTCCGCGCGCACCCAGTGTTCGAACCTCAAGGGTCTGCCGAAACCAAAAATCCGACATTTGGTGCGCCAGGTAGGGGTGCACCGGAGTTTTCCCTTCCGCCACCGCCACGGCCTGCCTCGCAATGAGTAGCGCGTCGCCCGCTCCGGCCGCTGGCGCCAGCACGGGGGCCAGGGGGCTCCGAGCCCTGGCCCCAGCCCTGCAATGGGTACGGTGGCCGGACAAGTTCAAACCAACGACGCCGCCGCGCTACGGCGACGCAACTGATCCGCTGGCCTTCTTGCTGGCGTACGAGGAGGCCATCCTCGAAGCTGGAGGTGACAATAGGGTCATGGCCAACTGGCTCCCATGGCCCTCACCGGCGCTCCGTGCGCATGGCTGCTCCACCTGCCGGCAGCCTTCGTGGCCTCTTGGGAAGAGCTCCGCAGCCTCTTCCCCGCCCACCACGCTACACCAACACCCCCGGTCGTCGCGGCCCTCCTGGGCGGCTCGCAGGCGCCGCCTACAAGTCACCACGTCAAGCCGTTCATCCGCCGGGTCAGCGCCGCTTCCATGTGGCAGGGGGCTCTCTCGGACCGGGCGGCGCCCAAGGCCGGCCTGACCTTCAGCTCGGAGGACCACCCCTCCAACTCGGCCTGCTCGGGTGCGCTCCCCATGCTGTGCACCCCCACCATCTGCCAAGTGGCTGTCACCAGAACTCTCATCGATGGCGGTGCAGGCCTCAGCGTGCTCTCGATTGAGGCCTTCAACCTCCTCTACATACCCCTGGAACGGCTGCAACCCAGCCGGCCCTTCTCAGGCGTTGGGGGCGGATCATCCAGCTCCTTGGGACAGATCCGGCTCCCAGTAACCTTCGGCACATACAACAACTTCCGCACGGACCTGGTCGACTTTGACATCGCCCCCATCAGCCTCCCCTACAACGCCATCCTCGGCTACCCATCGCTGGCCCAGTTCATGGCCACGACGCACCCGGCGTACAACCTCATGAAGATGCCCGGGAGCAGCGGTGTCCTCACCGTGCACGGGGACACCGGAGGCGCGCTGCAAGTGCTCAAGCTCGCCTTCAAGACGACGGCGTCGGCACAGCCCGCCGACTCGAAGACCCCTGAGCCCAAGGGGGCTGCACCCGCCAAGAAGAAACAGTTGTTCACCCAAGACAAGGCAGAAACCAAGCAGATACCCGTTGATGAGGACGGGTCCACCCATGCCACTTTCACCATAGGCGTCAACCTCGAACCCGAGCAGGAGGAGGCCCTGGTCAGGTTCCTGCGCGCAAACAAGAAGGTATTCGCTTGGGAGACTGACCAGTTAGCGGGGATCCCAAGGAACGTAATCAAGCACCACCTCAACATGTGCCCCAATGTGTGCCCTGTGAAGCAGAAGGCAAGGCGGCAGTCCACAGAAAAGCAGGCCTTCATCGTCCAAGAGACCCGCAAACTAGAAGCCGTTGGGATCATTCGGGAGGTCCGATACCCAGATTGGTTGGCCAACCCTGTCGTTGTGCCAAAGAAGGGAGGGAAGGAGCGCATGTGTGTCGACTTCACCAACCTCAACAAGGCATGCCCGCAAGATCCGTTCCCGCTCCCCCGCATCGACCAGATTGTCGATTCCACCGCAGAATGCGACCTGCTATGCTTCTTGGATGCCTTCTCTGGGTATCACCAGATCAAGATGGCGCTAGAAGACGTCGAAAAGACAGCCTTCCTAACCCCGTGTGGGGTGCCCTGCTACACATGCATGCCATTCGGGCTGCGTAACGCAGGGGCGACCTTTTAGCGGCCGATGCACATCACCTTGGGCCCGCAGCTCGGGAAGAATGTTGAGGCTTACGTCGATGACATTGTGGTGAAGTCTCGGGAGGCCAGGACCCTGATACAAGACCTGGAGGAAACCTTCGCAAGCCTCAACGTAGTGAACCTGCGGCTCAACCCATAGAAGTGTGTGTTCGGAGTCCCCTCGGGCAAGCTCTTGGGTTTCCTCGTGTCCCACCGAGGCATCGAGGCTAACCCAGAAAAGGTCAAGGCGGTCGAGGACATGAGCCCGCCAAAGACCCTCAGAGAAATGCAGAAGCTCACTGGGCGCATGACCACGCTGGGGCGCTTCATCTCCAAGTTGGGGGAGCGAGTGCTGCCCTTCTTCCAGCTAGTGAAGAAAAAGGGGCCCTTTGAATGGACTGAAGAGGCCGACAAGGCATTCCAGGATCTCAAGAGATACCTGACCAGCCCTCCGGTCATGGTGGCTCCGCACCCTCAAGAGCCCCTGGTGCTTTACCTCGCCGCCACTCCCTACTCCGCCAGCGCAGCCCTGGTGGCGGTTAGGGAGGAGCGTCGAATCAAAACCATAGCAGCATCCCGGGACAAGGCAAAACAGGCACAAGGAAGGCCCACAGAAACCGCCACCACGGTTGAGGAGGATCGGCCGCCGCAGAGGAGTGCACCGGAGGTGGGAGAGGCCCCTCTCCCAGATGGCCAGCCTCAGGAGGCCTCATCGCCTCAGGAGGCGCCATGGTCTCCGGAGGGTGCCACCAGCGCTGACGCACCCAACCTCGTTGAGCACCCAGCGTACTTCGTCAGCACGGTGTTGCGGGACGCGAGGGCATGGTACCCCATGCCTCAGAAGCTCCTCCTCGTGCTACTGATGGCCTCGCGCAAGCTGCGGCACTATTTTCAGGGTCACCCCATCAAGGTCGTCTCGTCATACCCCCTGGAGAGAGTGCTCAGGAGCCCTAACTCAGCTGGAAGGGTCGCTGAGTGGAACATAGAACTGCAAGCGTTTCATCTCGAATTCAGCACGACCAGAGTCATCAAGGGAGCAGCATTAGCGGATTTTGTGGCAGAATGGACAAAGGCACCAGGCCTCAAGGCCGACGAGGATCGGTCCCTCTCCCCAGGAAGCGAGGCGCCAGAAGGCTGGGTCATGTACTTCGACGGGGCGTTCTCCAGGCATGGTGCTGGGGCTGGGGCGGTGCTTATATCGCCCACTCAGGACAAGCTCTACTACGCTGTACAGCTCTGTTTCCAGCAAGGTGAAAAGGTCTCCAACAACATAGCGGAGTATGAAGGTTTAATAGCGGGCTTGAAGGCCGCAGCTTCCCTGGGGGTGAAACGCCTCACCATCAAGGGCAATTCGCAGCTCCTTGTCAATTTCTCCAACAAGATGTACGAGCCGAAAGATGAGCACATGGAAGCCTACCTTACGGAGGTCCGCAGGATGGAGAAGTAGTTCTGGGGATTGGAGTTGCAGCATGTGCCCCATGGCACCAATCAGGAGGCTGACGACATCGCCAAACGGGCGTCCAGGCGGTTACCTCAGGAGCCTGGCGTCTTCGAGGTGCGGCTCTTCAAGCCCTCAGCCCTGCCGTCATTGTCAAACACGGCTCAGCCTCGGGAGGAGCTCCCCAGCCACCTGCCTCAGGAGCCCCGATCTGTGGCCCAGCCTCAGGAGCACGCCTGCTCCTGACGATGGAACCTCAGGAGGGGTGCTGGATCACAGAGCTCCGGAGTTACTTAACACAAGGGACCCTGCCGGAGAAGGAGGAGGAAGCGGAGCGTGTGGCACGGCAGGCCACGGCATACTGCATCAAGGATGGAGAGCTCTACCGGAAGCGACCAAACGATGTATCCCTGCGCTGCATCTCCAGGGAGCAAGGAAAGGAACTGCTTGAAGATATACACGGCGGAGACTGTGGACATCATTCATCATCACGGACCCTCGTCGGCAAGGCGTTCCGCAGTGGGTTTTATTGGCCCACCGCACTCAATGACGCCGTCGAACTGGTGAAAGCTTGTGACGCCTGCCAGTTCCACGCCAAGCAGATCCATAAGCCGGCAGGAGGCCTACAGACTATACCCCTTTCGTGGCCATTCGCAGTCTGGGGGCTGGATATCCTGGGCCCGTTTCCTCGAGCGCCAGGGGGCTACCGCTACCTCTACGTCGCCGTGGACAAGTTCACCAAGTGGGCTGAAGTAGAGGCCGTCCGCACCATCCCCGCGGGTTCCGCGGTCAAGTTCATCAGGGGCATCGTGAGCCGGTTCGGGGTGCCGAACCGCATCATCACATACAACGGTTCGCAGTTCACCAGTAACCTCTTCAAAACATACTATGCTAACCTTGGAACGCAGATATGCTACGCTTTGGTGGCGCGCCCCTGAAGCAACGGCCAGGCTGAGCGAGCCAACGCAGAGGTCCTGAGGGGCCTCAAGACCAGGACGTTCAAGAAGAGGCTGGAGGCCTGCGGCAGAGGTTGGTATGATGAGCTTCAGTCTGCGTTGTGGTCCATCCGCACAACCGCGACCAAGCCGACTGGAGAGACCCCGTTCTTCCTGGTCTACGGAGCCGAAGCGGTCCTCCCTCACGAGGTCAGACGTCGCTCCGCGCGGGTCCTAGCGTTCGATGAGGCACAGCAGGACGCCATACGGGGGATGGAACTCGTGCTGGGGGAGGAACGTCGCCGAGAAGCCGCGCTGCGAGCGACGAGATACCAACAAGCACTGCGACGATATCACTGCCGCAACATCCTCCCCAGAACTCTCGAGGTAGGAGACCTCGTGCTCAGGCGGGTTCTCTCCAGGGAGGGATTGCACAAGCTCTCTCCCATGTGGGAGGGCCCGTTCAAGGTTGTTCATGTTTCCAGGCCCGGCTCCGCGCGCTTGGAGACTCAGGAGGGGGTGCCGGTCCAGAACGCATGGAACATCCAGCACCTCCGAAGGTTCTACCCCTAAAAAGTCCCAGAGCCTGTGAAGAAGGCGAATGCCTGTGAAGCTGTCGCATTTTGGAAAAGGCCCAGAGCCTGTGAAGAAGGCGAATGCCTGTGAAGCTGTTGCGTTTTGGAAAATGCTCGGAGCCTGGGAAGAAGGCGAATGCCTGTGAAGCTGTCGCGTTTTGGAAAAGGCCCAGAGCCTGTGAAGAAGGCGAATGCCTGTGAAGCTGTCGCGTTTTGGAAAAGGCCCAGAGCCTGTGAAGAAGGCGAATGCCTGTGAAGCTGTCGCGTTTTGGAAAGGGCCCGGAGCCTGTGAAGAAGGCAAACGCCCGTGAAGCCTGCTTCCCCCAAGAAAGGCCCAGAGCCTGTGAAGAAGGCCAACGCCTGTGAAGCTCGCCGCCCGTGACACTCTCACATAATAATAAGTTGGGGTTGTACACGCCCCGGAGTCTCAGGAGCGCCGGCCTCAGGCCCTGGGGATCCCTCCCACGCCCAGTGGCAGCACTTAGCTCCGCGCTGGTGAGAAGACGTCGAAGACTAGATTAGGTGCCGGATGCGGCTTTTTCATTTTCTTTCTGCAGTTGGCTTGTTCATTCTCATTCGAAGTTTTATTGAAGCTGTTGCCGTCTTTGGCTCGTGGTTCTTCGACTTTTTCACTCTCCTGTCTCGATTTCTCTTATGCAAGGCCTCGCGAGGGGGGCAGCCGAGCGCCCTCGCGAGTGTTCCTGCCCTAGTTGTTCAAAGGTTTCGCGACCTGGGTCCATTACAGGAGCACCCCTCCAGTCCGTGCCCCACGGGCACCGCGACACGAACACAGGGCCTGGGTCGGTCGCCCCCCCCCCCACGGCTGGGGCCGGGAACTATCCACGCGCGGGCATGTAGCCAGAAGGCACGATAACAGAAGCAAAGCGGTGATTAATAGCAATAACCCAAACACGCCCCCGCGGGGCTCCACGCTACTATCTTTTTACGCAGAAAAAAGGAAAAGAAAGAACAAATCAGGCGCAGCTCACCTCACACCGGCCTGCAGGGAAGGCTCAAGCTGCCTCCAGGGCTCAGGCAGACTCCCTCTCGCGCTTCACCGAAACGCGACGGCGGGCAGACACGCTACCACCTCCCAAGCAGGTACGACGGCGTGGAGGCTGACCGTGGCTATCGCTAGAAGAGTCGCCGCCTGAAGAAGAACCGGTGAAGCTTGGGGAACCCTGAGCACCGCCAATCAGGCGAGCGTTGTCCTCTCCATCATCGTCGGGGCTGGGTTCCCGGCCGTGGTCGTCGTCCTCAGGGCAGCACCCTGCGCGGTGACCATCTTCCCCAAACACCCTCACGTAGAGGGTGGCATCACCGTCAAACTTGAAGTGCAGGGTGCACCGACGGCTCAGGCCACGCGCGCGGGCAAACGTCTGCCAACCGCGGGTCAAGGCCAGGCTCCCGGCTGCGGAGACCTCCAGTGAAGCCCATGAGGCCCGGCTGCAGCAGCGTCTGCCTGAAGCCAGAGGCCGCCCGGGGCGCCGGCCGGGAGCTCGCCGAGGAGGAAGCGAGGAAGTTGAAGCCGGGTGCTAGTCGGCTCCGCCGACCACACAATGAACTCCGGCAGCACCTCTGCAGCGCGAAAGCGCGGCCTAGGGGGACGCGCGACCGAAACGTGCCCCCCGGCCGCAGCAGTCCGCCCGTCACCGTGCTGGAAATCGTCTCTACGGCCGCGGGCAGCTGCCGTGGTGGCCACAGGATGTTTGCGAGGGCGCCCTCGGCCGCGCTTGGGCGGGGGAGAGGCAGGCTCAACCTGGCGAGCCTTCCCCTTCCCTGCGGCCGAGAACCTCCTCGATGGGGCCATGAGGAAGAAGGAGAAGCAAGGGGGAATGAACTGGAAGGGAGCGCGCCGATCCGTACTTATAACCAGCGAGGGCCAACCGTCGGCCCCCACGATCGCAGGTAATCATGACCCGCTTTGCGTGCAGGGACTTGTCCAATCCGTGCAGTTGCCGAGGCGCCGTGGGGAAGTGGAGACGCCCACGTCCAATCAACCGCCACGCGGCGCCCAAGGCCGCAGGCTGTTAGGGCCCGCGGTGCTTCGCACTTGCCCTTTCGCCTCCCTGCACGGCCAAGTCCGGGCGCGCCTTGGGCCCGGGGGCTACTGTCGGCGTTCTGGGAACGGGGGTCCCCAGACTTGCCTGCCTGCAGCCTGCGGCGTGGCTCGAGGGGGGGCCCAACACAGCCCATCTTCATCAACACAGACCCAAGACCCTCGCGAGGGGCCAAGCCTCGCGGGGCGGACGACACGGAGCTTCCTCAGGCACGGCCTCATCAGGCTGGCTCGCGAGGAGGCGGAGATATCAAGGCGGGGTACCTCACGATGTGCCCATGACGCAAGCCATGACGACAAAGGGTGCCAGGCGGGCGTCAGCCCGCGCAGTGTCCTCCTTTCCTCTTTGGTGCAAAGGGAGCAAGCACATGCGAGAGCATCAAGCAAAGGCACCCGTTTCGGTGCAACGAGACCAAGACCAGCCCAACAGCAGGGAGGAAGTCAATGTGGAGCCCAAGCCATCGTCACCACCAGAGCCTTTGGCAGGCGAGGACCAACTTTAGTCAGGATAAGTGTACCAGATGTCCCCCTTCAAAATGGCCAATTGTTGGCGCCCTTCCCGCTCAATATTTGGGAAGAGGCCCAGGGCCTTTGCCTATAAATAGGACTAGCCACCCCCAGGGTAGCAGGGGGGAAAATCGGAGAAGAGAGAGAGAGAGAGAAGGGTGACTGAACTCCTCCTAGCAGTTCGTCGCCCCAGCCAAGAACAGACCCTCGCGAGGTTGTTCTTCCTTGTATTGCTCATCATCAATAGCCCAAGAGGCAATCCACCACACCACACACTGGAGTAGGATATTACACCACAACGGTGGCCCGAACCAGTATAAACCCTGTGTCTCTTGTGTTGTTCTTTCCACAGCTTAGATCTTAGCGAGGCGGAGGGGCACAGGTAGGTAGAAGGCGAAATCTCCACGCTCACCCCAGTGTTCGAACCTCAAGGGTCTGCCGGAACCCGAAATCCGACAAAGGCAGTATGGTTATTACCTGGGAATATGATCCTCTGTTCGTCGTCATTTCCGAAGACAACCAGAGTCTCAGGGGATACTATCTACACAGGGAACACCTAGCATGTGCAGGACTATCATACATTGTTTTACGTACCTCAAAGCCTGTCAGTAGACTCATAAAAGCTTCATGCAATCCGCTTTTGGCGGACGATATTCTCTCCATCACCGTATTCATCAGTACACGGTGTTCATCTGAGATGGCCACTCGCCCCACCAACTCCCTCAGAACATCCGATCGCACACTAGACGGTGCCGGACTCTTTTGTCTGCTCTCTTCGGGAGCCGGACACTGGGAGCTTCGGGGGTCAATGGGATTATCTTCTGGCCTCACCGGACTCAGAGAGGCCCTCCGCGACGACACTTCAGGGTCACCCGCTTCTGGAGCGGAGGAGTCCGGAGGAGGCATTTCGCTCTCCATCATCTTTGGAAGAAGATCCCCCGAAGACGAGCTCATTTGAGTGGGGCTAAGGCCCGAACTGCAAAAATATATGCGGTGGTTATTTTCTCAGAAGAAAAGATGGCATATCTGTACTATTAAAATTATTTCGGGTCACTTACGACTCGCGGGAGAATTGATCCCCCCACGGACTTTGTGCGGCAACGGCGCCCCCCGAGGTAGGACCCTCTGTGGGAGACTTCTTCTCCCGTTTGGAAGCTTGGGCTTCCGAATCCCCGGGCGCAGTCCTTTTCCTCTTCTGGTCGTCTTCCTTCATGGAGACGCTCGCTCCCTCGGCTGGAATGGGCAGCGTTGGGGGCCCGCGTCCGCCTGCATTATCCTCCACAGTATCTTCCTTCAAGGGCTCCGGGCAAGGTGTGGTCTGGAGCATCTTTTCCAATACTAGATTTTCCAAACCCTCAGGGAGGGGGGCCGAACACCGAATCAACTTCGCCTTTGTTAGCCAGTCCTGGTCAGAAAGCGAACTTTCAGAAATAACTTCGTAACAAAGGAGAGATAGTATGTTCGGCCGGAAGATGCCTTACCTGTTCGGCGGCGCGGTTACTACTCAGGCCCATGTCCTCGGTGATTTCTGGACACTCCACCTGAGGTCTGAAGAATGACTTGTACATCTCCTCATGCGTCAGGCCGAGGAAATTTTGAATGGCACGCGGTCCCTCGGGATTGAACTCCCACAGGCGAAGAGGCCGGCGTTTGCAAGGCTGGACTTGACGAACCAGCATAACCTGTATTACCGCAGCCAAACTGAAATCTCCATTGAAGAGATCTCGAATGCGGCTTTGCAGTATAGGCACGTCCTTGGCTGGCCCCCAGCTCAGACCTCTGCTGATCCATGACATCAGCTGTGGTGGGGGCCCGAGCGGAAAATAGGGGGCCGCCCACTTGGCACTTCTAGGAGCCGTGATGTAGAACCACTCCTGTTGCCACAATTCAGACACCTCTGGGATGGAGCCTTTGGGCCACGGAGCTCCCGTCATCTTGTGTATTGAGGCACCTCCACACGCTGCATGTTGCCCCTCGATCATCTTCGGCTTCACTTCAAAGGTCTTGAGCCATAGGCCAAAGTGAGGGGTAACCCGAAGGAAGGCCTCGCACACGACAATAAATGTCGTGATATGAAGAAAGGAGTCCGGAGCTAGATCATGAAAGTCTAGCTCGTAGTAAAACATCAAACCCCTTACGAAAGGATCCAGAGCAAGGCCTAGACCTCGGAGGAAGTGGGAGACGAACACGACATTCTCGTTGGGTTCGGGGGTGGGGACGGCCTGCCCTCGGGGAGGCAGCCGATGCAAAATCTCAGCGGTCAAATATCTGGCCTCCCTCAACTTTTTGATGTCTTCTTCCGTGACGGAGGAAGGCACCCATCGGCTTTGAAGGCTAGATCCGGACATGACTGAAGGTTCGGAGCACCTGACCTGAACTTCAGGCGTTTGAGCTTGAGGTGGGGGAAGGATTCGATTGAGGACGGGAGGGAAAAATAAAAGCCTTGTCCCCTTTATAAAGAGGGTGAATATCAAGCATCCTCTCCGTGTCCGTTTGGACTTGCCTATAATCTAGGAGTCCTAGAAGTGGTTGGGTTACCCACGCCCGTATTAATGAGAATCCCGGAATAACGGGACACGATCTCTGCTTCAACAAGACATGCCAAGGAAACCGCCTCGCATAACGCGCTGAGATGGGACAGTAAAACGGTTCGAATAAAAGCTTGGTCGTGGTGTGATGTCACACTACGGAATACGTCAGCAGATTAGATTTGTGTAAATATTATTCTCTCTATGGCAATATGTGGAAACTTATTTTGCAGAGCCGGACACTATCTTTGTGTTAAAAATCTTCTATGAAGTACTTGGAGGAGGAACCCGCCTTGCAATGCCGAAGACAATACGCACGCCGGACTCAACGTCATTGAAGCCTGGTTCAGGGGCTACTGAGGGAGTCCTGGATTAGGGGGTGTCCGGATGGCCGGACTATACCTTCAGCCGGACTCCTGGACTATGAAGATACAAGATTGAAGACTCCATCCCATGTCCGGAAGGGACTTTCCTTGGCGTGGAAGGCAATCTTGGCGATACGGATATGTAGATCTCCTACCATTGTAACCGACTCTATGTAACCCTAACCCTACCCGGTGTCTATATAAACCGGAGGGGTTTAGTCCGTAGGACAACATACACATCAACAATCATACCATAGGCTAGCTTCTAGGGTTTAGCCCCCTCGATCTCGTGGTAGATCTACTCTTGTACTACCCATATCATCAATATTAATCAAGCAGGACGTAGGGTTTTACCTCCATCGAGAGGGCCCGAACCTGGGTAAAACTTTGTGTCCCTTGTCTCCTGTTACCATCCGGCCTAGACGCACAGTTCGGGACCACCTACCCGAGATCCGCCGGTTTTGACACCGACAGTTGGGTTACCCGGCTCGTGTGCTTGCTATCCTACGTTCCGCTCTATTGGCTAGGGTAGTAAAGGGAGAACTACTGCGATTGTGCTTCCGGTTCACCTGGTTAAGCACCTCAGTAAAGAAAGCCGAAAACTGGCTGTCATGATGAGGCGAGAGCTGGTCAACCACTCGATGACTTATCGGAATCTTTCGTGATTCCCTCTGTGTCACATGAAGGACCTCTTTCTGGTCAAATATGTAAACGCATCATATGAATAAGCCGCATATTTACCACGGGCTATGTCGTAGACCCACCATAAAACTCCTATGGATAAGTGAAAGTGTTAGCGCCCTATAGTCTGGTTGCCTGGTTCGCCGCATTGACACCACCTTCACAGACCAAGACGTTGGGTCAAGAGTGATCAGATGCCTTTTTGAACAACCCCGTACTTCCTACGAGGGGGCTGAAGCCGACGACTAGAAAACTTTCAGTTCGTATACAAACGGCCGCACAGGAGGAACAAAAGCCTTTTAGGCAAAATCAAAATATAGACTGATTATAACAATTGTCTTTTACAATTCGTAAAGAGTTCACTCAAATATTATGCATTTCGAACATTGACCCTCTATCAAGCGGGCAACCTGTAAGATGTCCTCAAAGTAATGCTCTGGTGCGTGATGGTCCTTGCCCTTGGGTGGACCCTGCCCTGCAACATCGACGGCCTTCATCTTCCCCAGTATGTCTTGACTCGGGCAAAGGCCATCCGTGCACCTTCAATGCCCGCTGACCGCTTCACGGTGTCGATACGTGGCACCGCATCAGCAAGCCGCCGCACCAAGCCGAAATAGCTATTCGGAATCGGCTCAGTCGGCCATAGCCGAAGTATGACGTTCTTCATGGCAGTGCCGGACATCCTGTGAAGCTCGGCCCATTGGGACATCTGTTCATTCAGCAACAGAGGGCGCTTTGATGCGCTGAACTGTGACCAGAAAAAATTCTCCATTGCATATCCCTCTTGCGCTTAGTAAAACTACACCGCATCGGATGAACTCTTTGGTAGGTACAAAAACACGTCTAGAGAACTCCACACTCGGTTAAGCTGAGCATAATTCGGATCGCCGAACTTAGTTTGTAATAAAAATGGCTTACCAGCCGCAATCTCCCCAGCTTGCTGGATCTCCTCACAGGCCGCTCTAGATTCAGATCACGCTTTTTTCGCCTCTCGCAAGCCTTGTCAAGAGACGCTTTAGATTTATTCTCCTTCTCTAGGAATTCACAGCGGTTGGTAGCATTTTTTAGTTCGAGCGCCATCGAGGATATTTTCTCCTCGTCTTGGTGCTGAGCAGCTTGTTCGGCCTTTAACTCGGTCGATGCCTTTTCGGCAGCCGCATTACTAAACCGGGCCTGCTCCTTGGCCCGGGCCAGCTCCGCCCGAAGAATCTCAATGGCGGCGGCACCATCTGCTGCCATGCATATTCCAGTATGCAACTTTCAGCGTCACACTTATATTACAAACACGTATATGTAAGGATTGCTCCAAACACATACCTTGCGACTCGTCAAGATGCCTGTTGATAAGCGCAATATCAGTATCTGCCTCATCAATCTTGTGATGCAAATCCGTAATCTCTACAGTCCGGACAGTTTCCGAGGAGGTCACAGCCTGTGTTCTAATTAATCATATTACTTCCTAGGCATATCTTTTGATCCTCTGATCGCCTCCCTCGGGAAGCCAATCAGAGTCTCAGGGGCTACTATCTATACACAGGTGTATTCTTGAATAAAACACAATCGAACATATTACGATACAAACCTCGAAGCCTCTTAGCAGGCCCACGAAGGCCTCATTCAATCTCCTTTTCGCGGCCAGGACCTTTTCGACCACCGTGCCCATCAAGGTACGATGTTCCTCTGAGACGGACGTCTGTCGCAGCATGTTCGTCCATATATCTGGCGCCTCTGGGTCTCCAGAGGCTGCTGAAGGAGTACGGCCTCCCTTTGAAGGGATCTGTTTATTCGTATCCGGCTGTAGATCGGAGTGTTCGGGGCCTCTATTGTTGGTCCTCGGACCCTGGGCCACCGAAGTATCACCTTAGGGTTGTGTCTTCATCACCCCTCGCACCACTTGTTGATCAGGAGAGACCCTCCGCGATGGCACCTCGAAGTCGTCTGCCCTATTGGGCGAGGAGATCGGTGGAGGCGTCTTGCTTTCCATCATCTCTGGGAGAAGATCCCCTGAGGAAGAGGATTGTTGAAGAAGACTGCGTGCCGAACTGCAAAAAACATATATTCCAGATGTTACAAGAAAGGGGCAGGACGTGTTTAAAACACCCTTGTTCACTTATGATTTGGCCTGAGACTTGTCCTCATTATGGGACTGCGCGATGACGTTGTCCTCCAAGCCCGAGCCACCCGACGAAGGCATCTTGCCTTGTTTAGGAGCCTTTTCCTCCCAATCTTTGGAGGTGGCCCTTTTCTTCCCATGGGGGGAAGAGACGTTGACTTCCCCGTCATTTTTGTCTTCGGACGATGGAATCTTGTCTGGCACACCTTCGGGATGGGGGCCATCTTTGGTCCTCTCTGCCTTGCCCTCCTTCATAGGCATCTGGTACGGTGCTAGGGCTAGCATCCTTGTTAATACAGGATCTGCTGAACCTTCGGGAAGGGGGCCGGACACCTAATCAGCTCCGCTTTGTTTATCCAGCCCTGGAAGGAGATAGTTTGCTCAGTAATGTATTACGGCATACTTAAAAAAGGGTGTTCGGAAGTCAAGTGCTTACCGGGGTATCCGGACGGTTACTGTCGAGGCATGTGTCCTCAGTGGTGTCCGGCCAATGTTTTCGTTTCCGAAAAACAATTTCCACATCCCTTTGTGTGTAATGTCAAAGAAGTGTTGGAGGGTTAGTGGTCCTTCTGGATTGAACTCCCACATACGGAGAGGCCTACGTTGGCATGGTAGGATTCGGCGAATCAGCATTACTTGAATCACGCTGACAAGATCGATGTCCCTCTCGAGGAGGGTTCAGATGCGGCTTTGTAGAGTTCGCACTTCATCAACTGATCCCCAATCCAGCCCCTTGTTGGCCCATGATGCAAGCTGCAACAGTGGGCCAGGGCGACACGTGGGTGTAGCTACCCACTTGGTGCCGCAGGGCTCCGTAATGTAAAACCACTCTCGCTGCCATTGATTGGAAGTTTCGGTAAAAGATCCTTTTGGCCAAGGAGTGTTGGTGAGTTGGCTGACTACAGCACCGCCGCACTCCATCTGTTCCTCGACGACTACCTTTGGTTTCACACTGAAGGTCTTGAGCCATAAGACGAAGTGTGGGGGGATTCAGAGGAAGGCCTCGCACATAATGATGAACGCTGAGACATGGAGGAAAGACTCTCGGGCTAGATCATGAAAATCTAGTCCATTATAGAACATTAGCCCCCGGACGAAGGGATCAAGAGCGAGCCCTAGCCCTCGAAGGAAGTGTGAGATGAATACGTCCCTCTCGCCAAATCTGGGGGTCGGGATAACCAGTCCTTGAGCAGGAAGCCTGTGGTGGATTTTCGCGGTCGGGTATCTGGCCGCTCGAAGCTTCGCAATATCCTCCTCTGTAACGGAGGACGCCACCCATCGGCTTTGAGGGCTGGGTCCAGACATAATGAGGAAGCTCGGAGCAACAAATTCGGAACCTTGGGTGCTAGAACTCGAGGTTGGAGAGGCTGAGGAGAAGTTTGGCGTCAAAAAGGACGGCCCTTGGTTCTTCTATAAAGGCAGCAGGAATTAAAACGCCTCCTCTTGAGCCTGAAAGCCTGCCTCGGTGGGACAGGAGACGGTTCGAAAAACCGGGTGAGGGTGACGTCACATTATAAAAGTTGTCATCAGATTGGACTCGTGGAATATTATATTCTCTCTGCGGTTGTGTGTGGTGTTGTGTTACAGGTCCGGACACGTTCAAATATGTCTGAAGACTATCTTGGACTTCGGAGGAAGGAACCCGCCTTGCAATGACAAAGATAGATCTATGCGTCGGATACATTGTCATTGAAGCCAGGTTCAGGGGCTACTAAGGGAGTCCTGGACTAAGGGGTCCTCGGGCGTCCGACCTGTTAGCCATGGGCCGGACTGATGGGCTGTCAAGATACGAAGACCGAAGATTGCACCCGTGCCCGGATGGGACTCTCCTTGGCGTGGAAGGCAGGCTTGGCGACTAAATATGTAGATTCCTTTCTTTGGAACCGACCTTGTGTAACCCTAGATCCTCCTGGTGTCTATATAAACCGGAGGACTTAGTCCGGAGGAGATACATTATCATAACCATACAAGCTAGGCCTCTAGGGTTTAGCCATTACGATCTCGTGGTAGATCAACTCTTGTAATACTCATATTCATCAAGATCAATCACGCAGGACGTAGGGTATTACCTCCATAGAGAGGGCCCGAACCTGGGTAAAACATTGTGTCCCATGTCTCCTGTTACCATCGACCTTAGACGCACAGTACGGGACCCCCTACCCAAGATCCGACGGTTTTGACACTGACACCCACTTCTCCATGCTCTCCTGTGTGCTCTACGTCCTCAGGTCCCGGCCCTTGAGCGAGCTCAGCCGCCACTGGTATGCCAGGTTGCGATGCCGTGGTCAAGGCCAGGGGGTGAGGGCTGGAGAGCCGGTAAGAGCTCCTGAGTCGCGATGCTCAGGAGCCCCCCCTTTTAACGCGCAAGTGAATTGCATGGGAGAAGAGAGAGAGTCCGCGGTACCGACCGCTGTAGTCCTCAGGAGGTTCCTGCAAGTTAGCGCGAGGAAGGTCACAAATTTCCATGGTGATCGCCGGTCCGCCACTGGTTTATTCGCAAGGAGGTGAAGGCACTGAGGGCCTGGTGAGGTGATGTGCGCGGGCGTGACGCGAGCCAGAGCTCGACCGCTCAGATTTGTCAGCGTTGCAGGGACAGACCTGAGCACAAGCGCCGTGCCGGCATGAGAGGTTCGCCTGGTGGGCGATAATCAAATAGGCAGTGATGACCATAGATAGATTATGCATTAAAAGCAACTGGCTTAGGTAAATGCAAGAACGATACATGCCACTGGGTCGGACCCGAGCGGCCTGGGGAAGATGGAGCCCGAGGGGTGCACCCAGCAGGGTGAACTAAAGATGCAAGCGGATACATGCCGCAGGGACTGACCCACATGGCCTGGGAATGATGCAGCCCAGCGGGAGCTCCCAGCTGAATGAACCTGGAAAAATGTCACCTAGTTTGGTTGTCGAAGGAGTGTTGGGGTAGCTGAAGATGCACGCTGAAGAAGTTTCTCCACACGAGACGTCGAGGCCCAGAGCCTCGGGAGGCTCTGGAGGCTCGGGTGGCCTCCTGAGGACCGTCTCCATCTCCGCCAGGACTGCGTGATGCCTGGCATCCTGACCTGTCAGGATGCTCCGCAGATTGTGCTGGAAGGCGGCAGCCATGCTCGGCAGGCCGAACGGCATGTGAACGTAGCTGTGAGGCGGGCCCTCACACCGATCAGCATTCAAAGGCCAGAAGCACTCCTGAGATGCGGACGTGTTGAGCCCTGGGATGTCGATGCAAACACGTAGCTCACCAGCCTCGCCTAGGTGGGGAGCAGCGCTAGGTGGGCGGCGGTCGCTGCGTATGGCTCTTGCTTCCTAAAGCTCCTGAGTGGTCTTGACGATGAACTCCTGAGCACCGGGCGCTCCTCGCCCGGTGCCCTCCTGAGGGAAACGTGCCGCGAAGCACGTCTCCACGGGGTGCGTGAGCTCCTCCCTCTTGACGTTGGCCAGGTCTGAGGCCCTCTAGAAGAGAGCCCCCGTGCCCTGCCCGAGGAGGGCGTCGGGCGCGCCTCCCTATGCGCAGGAGGGAGGGGCCCCGGGCGTGGGCGCCGATCCTGAGGTGGCGCCGCTGGAGGCGCCGCTCTCCTAAGGTCTACAGCGGAGTAGCTGCTTCTTCTTCTTGGGGTTGGCCTCAGGTGGGTACTGCGCACCCGAGCCATCAGGGTCTTCGATTGATGTAGCTTGGAAGGCGCGCTCGAGGGAGCACACCGCGTCTCTTTCTTCGTAGGGGACTATAATGATTCCGCCGCTTCCCGGCATCTTGAGGATGTTGTAGCCATGGTGGGTGACTGCCATGAATTTGGCTAGCGCCGGGTACCCAAGGATGGCATTGTACGGCAGGCGGATGTGGGCGACGTCGAAGTTGACAAGCTCGGTGTGGTAGTTGTCGCGCTGACCGAAGGTGACAGGGAGACGAACTTGCACTATCGGGGTGGTGGAGCCGTCAGTCACTCCTGAGAAAGGCTTGGTGGGCTAGAGCTGATCGTATGGCACTTGAAGGTTGTCGAACATCTCGACGGACAGGACACTAAGCCCTGCGCCGCCGTCGATGAGGGTCTTGGTGACTTGCACATTGTTTATGACGGGTGAACAGAGCATCGGGAGAACACCGGCGGTTGACGCGCATTTGAGCTGGTCCGCCGAGCTAAAGGTGATGGCGTACTTGGACCATCTGAGCGGGCGCATGGCCTCGAGCTTGGGGAGGGCTGCGTTCAACTCGCGAGAGAACTGCTTGAAGATGCGCTGGGAGGCTGGGGCCTGAGCGCCACCCAAGATGCAGGCGATGGCGCACGGCTCCTGGAAGCCCCCAGCCCCTTCGTCCTATTGATGGTCGTCGTTCCTCCTTGGCGGCGGCAGTGGAGGGATACCAGGGTTGCCCTGAGGACGGTCCTCGCGAGGCTGGTCCCTCCAAGCGCCCTTACGAGGCTGGTCCTGCCAACGATCCTCGCGAGTCTGGTCGCGCCACTCCTGGCAGGGCCCACGATCGTCCCAACATCCTCCACCTCATCCACCTCCTCGATCGTAGCCCCGGTCGGTGCACTCGGGGCGTTGAGCGAAGCGTCCATCTCGAATGACCCTGAGCTCTTGACAATCATTGGTGTTGTGGGTGCGCACGTTGTGGAAGGCGCAGAACGTACGGCTGCCCTTGGATGAGTCGGGAAGATCTCGGCCGCGCTTGGTGTCCGGTTCTGCCGCGAGTACGGCCACCCCTTTGCGCTTCACTTCCTTGACCTTGTCCTTCTTCTCCTCTGGATCTGTAGCGGGGAGCTCGAGGAGGGAGAGACGCCCCTCCTCAGCTCTTGCACACTTGGTTGCTATGTTGAACAGCTCCAAAGTCGTGCACAGCTCCTCATGGATGGTGACCTCCTCCTTCATCTTGATGTCGCGGACGCCATCAGAAAACACTGAGATGATGGCCTTGTCTGTAACCTTGGGGATCTTGAGATGCACGCTGTTGAAGCGCTGGATGTACTTTTGCAGCGTCTCTCCCGGCTGTTGCTTGATGCATCGCAGGTCACCCGTGGCCGAGGGGTGGTCGCGAGTGCCCTGGAAGTTGGCGACGAAGTGGTCGCGCATCTCAACCTGGGAGGAGATCGATCCTGGGTGCTGGTTCAGGAGCCATGAGCAAGCGCCATCCTTGAGAGCCATGGGAAACCAGTTCACCATGACCTTTTTGTCACCATTGGCCGCCTCGATGCTCAGCTCGTAGAGCTGCAAGAACTCTGCAGGGTCAGGGGTGCCGTTGTAGCAAGGAGGCAGATCTGGCTTGAACTTGCCTATTCAGACGATGCTACGCAGCTCGGGAGTGAAGGCGCAGCAGCCTGTCGTGGCCACCGGGGCCTGTCATGGAGGCGGATCTTGATCTTGGTGTCCCTGCGCCACCATGGAAAGTGGCACATGGCCCTGCCAGAGCAAGCAGTCCTGACATGGCGGTGCTGGGAGCGGTCGAACATTTTCTTACGGCCGGGGAACCTCTTGGCAGCTTCTTCCTTCGTGCACAGGCACACGGCGTGGGGGATCACGCCGCGGGACCGCGCACCTTGGAGTGAGGATGGCGTCTTGACGTGGGGGAGGCGGAGGCGCTCCATGAGCCGTGCGGCTCAGCATGAGGGCGTCATCTTGGTGCGGAAGGGGCAGAGGCTCTTCGTGAGCCACATCGCCCGCAGTCGGGGGCGGGCGAGGTAGCGAGAGGGATGGTGCAGGAGAGCTCCCCATGATGCTGACGAGCTCGGCGATGCGGTCCAACCAGTCCCCATAAAGGTCGTCGACCGGGCGGTAGCGGAGGAGCTCGCGTGCCATGAGCAACGCAGCTTGCACGTCCGTGGGTGTGCGGCGAGCATGACACGATGAGCCGGCCGGTGTCGGCAACGAGGTGGCGGTGTGGCTGTCTCGCCGCACGGAGGGGTGCAGTGAGGAATCTTGCTACTCGTTTGCCGCCGGGCCGGTGGCGGCGTTAGCGACGGGCGACGGAGAACAACGGGGAGGCCCGCCGACAGGGGTTGTCTGAGCGACACGGGTGCCGAGAGCGGCTCGACGCTCAGCGCAGGCCCGGCGAGCGTCGACCATGAACTTGATGGAGTGGCGAAGCACAGATTGACAAAAGGGAAAGCCTAAGCGCACCCCTACCTGGCGTGCCAAATGTTGGATTTCGGGTTCAGGCAAGACCCTTGAGGTTCGAACACTGGGGTGCGCACAAAGATCTCTCCCCCCTCTATCTCGCACTCCGTATGATCTCACGTCCTAGCTCGACGAACCCAAAGAACGAGAGACACAAGATTTATACTGGTTCGGGCCACCGTTGTGGTGTAATACCCTACTCCAGTGTGGTGTGGTAAATTTCCTCTTGGGCTGAGGATGAACAGTTACAAGGGAAGAACAGCCTCCTGAGGAGAGGTGTTCCTGTGCTTGGTGAACTTGAGTGGTTGGGGATGATCTACGATCAAATGTCCCTTGCTATGGTGGTGGCTAGTCCAATTTATAGAGGCCCTGGTCCTCCTCCCAAATATTGAGCGGGAAGGGATCCCACAACGGCCAAATTCGAAGGGAGACAACTAGTACAAGCTATCCTGACAAAAATAGTCTTCGCTTCTCAAAGGCTCTGGTGGTGACGCCATCTTGGGATCCATGGTGACCTCCATCCTGTTGTCCTGCTGGTCTTGGTCTTGTTGCACCAATATGGAAACCTTTGACTGATGCCTCGGGACTCCTCGCCTGCGCTTGCCTCTTTAGCACCAAAGAGGAAACAAGGACACTGCGTGTGCTAGCGCCCGCCTGGCTCCAGTCGTCATGGCTTTCGTCACAGGAACCTCGCGAGGTGTCCCTTGACTTGATCTCTCCGCCCCTCGCGAGCCAGCTTGGTGAGGCCGCCCCTGAGGAGGTCTTGAATCATCCGCCTCGCGAGGCTTGGCCCCTCGCGAGAGTCTTGAGTGTTTGCTGGTGAAGATGGGCCGTACGGGGCCGCTGGGGGAGCCACGCCGCGAGCTGCAGGCACGCAAGTCTGGGGACCCTCGTTCCCAGAACGCCGACAATTGGGTGTGTTGGGGACACAAGAGACTCTTTGCTATTTGGTTGCAGGGTTGTTTGAGAGAGACCATATTCATCCTACGCCTCCCACGTATTGATAAACCTAAGGTCATCCACTTGAGAGAAATTTGCTACTGTCCTACAAACCTCTGCACTTGGAGGCCCAAAAACGTCTACAAGAAGAAGGTTGTGTAGTAGACATCAAGCTCTTGCCTGGCGTCGTTGCCGGGGAGGTGAGTGCTTGAAGGTATATCTTTAGATCTTGCAATTGAATCTTTTTGTTTCTTGTTTTATCACTAGTTTAGTCTATAAAAGAAAATTACAAAAAATGGAACTGAGGGTACCTCATATGCTTCATCTTTTTAATATCTTTCATGAAAATAAGGATTCCGATAATTGTGCCAAAATGATAGAAGAAGAATTCATTAAAATGTTTGGCACCAAATCTTTGAATGATGAGCATGATTGCAATGTTGTTAGTACGAAATCTTTGAATATCCATATTACTAATGATGATTGCACTAGTCATGATGAAAATGTCTCTTATAAGCATGTCAATTTTTGTGGAGTGCATAGAGTTTGCAAGTACACACCAAATAGGGAAGATAGATTTTGCAAGAGGCATAAGTATTTAGAAATTAAATGGTTGCAAGAAAGCCTAGATGTTTGTGCTGAAAATTTAAATTTTCTTAGCCATCCTTGTGAGCTTTGCAATGAACGTGGTCATTTAAATATCCAATGCAAAAAAAATTCATGATCGAATCATGTCCAAAAATTGTGATGACTTGATTTCCCTTGCGCATCATAATGAACTTAGTTTGCTTCTGGGTTATGAAGAAATGAAACGTATAACCAAGGATCTTCTAGAATTTGTCCTTGATAAAGTTCTTGATTTTGATTTAGAGGAAATTTATATGTATTGTGCGGTGAATTGCATTGAAAATCCTTATATTGCCAATTACATAAAAACAAGAAAACAAATAGAATATTAAGAGAATACTAATGAAAGGAAAGAGACTTCCCAATATCCTCCTATTATTTCTTATGATGAATCAGGTACCGAGGAGGAGCCTTCTATTCAACCAATCTCATTACTAAGGAGCTCCAAAAAGAGGATTAAACCCACACATGATGTGAAGAAGAAAAAGAAAAGACAGAGAAGTAAAGGTAAAAAGGTATCCCTCCCAAATGATGTTGCTCCTATTACTCATTGTGATGATGATAATTGTTATACTATTGCTGCTATCCATACTATTAATGATGAGAGTGATTATGCTTATGATATGAAAAGGCCCAAGCTTGGGGATGCTATGTTGGATGAGAATGACATGTTTGAGAATTTATTTGCTGCAATTAATGTTTGTCCCAAGCTTGGGGATGCTATGTTTAATGAAGATGATATTTTCAGTCTCCCAAGTTTTGATGAGCAAATTTATTATGATGATAGCATGCCTCCTATTTATGATGATTGTTGTGATGACACCTATGCTATAAATGAAGGAAATATGCCCTAGAGGCAATAATAAAGTTATCATTTATTTCCTTGTATCATGATAAATGTTTATTATTCATGCTAGAATTGTATTAACCGGAAACATAATACATGCGTGAATACATAGACAAACAGAGTGTCACTAGTATGCCTCTACTTGACTAGCTCGTTGATCAAAGATGGTTATGTTTCCTAACCATAGACATGAGTTGTTATTTGGTTAACGGGATCACATCATTAGGAGAATGATGTGATTGAATTGACCCATTCCATTAGCTTAGCACTTGATCGTTTAGTTTGTTGCTATTGCTTTCTTCATAACTTATATATGTTCCTATGACTATGAGATTATGCAACTCCTGTTTACCGGAGGAACACTTTGTGTGCTACCAAACGTCACAACATAACTGGGTGATTATAAAGGTGCTCTACTGGTGTCTCCGAAGGTATTTGTTGGGTTGGCATATTTCGAGATTAGGATTTGTCACTCCGATTGTCACAGAGGTATCTCTGGGCCCTCTCGATAATGCACATCACTCAAGCCTTGCAAGCATTGCAACTAAATAGTTAGTTGCGGGATGATGTATTACGGAACGAGTAAAGAGACTTGCCGGTAACGAGATTGAACTAGGTATTGAGATACCGACGATCAAATCTCGGGCAAGTAACATACCGATGACAAAGGGAACAACGTATATTGTTATGCAGTCTGACCGATAAAGATCTTCGTAGAATATGTAGGAGCCAATATGAGCATCCAGGTTCCGCTATTGGTTATTGACTGGAGATGTGTCTCGGTCATGTCTACATAGTTCTCGAACCCGTAGGGTCCGCACGCTTAAAGTTCGGTGACGATCGTAATTAGGGTTTTTGTGTTTTGATGTACCGAAGGTTTTTCGGTGTCCCAGATGTGATCACGGACATGACGAGGAGTCTCGAAATGGTCGAGACATAAAGATTGATATATTGGAAGCCTATATTTGGATATCGGAAACGTTCCGGGTGAAATCGGGATTTTAACGGAGTATCGGGGGGTTACCGGAACCCCCCCCCCCCCGAGGGGGGTTATTGGGCCTGCATGGGCCCTAAGGGAGAAGAGGAGGGCTAGCCAGGGCAGGCCGCATGCCCCCTACCCCCTAGTCCGAATAGGACAAGGAAGGGGGGCGGCGCCCCCCTTTCCTCTTTCTCCCTTCCCCCTTCCTTTTCCAACAAGGCAAGAGGGGGGAATCCTACTCTCGGTGGGAGTAGGACTCCTCCAGGCGCACCCCTTGGGCCGGCCGCACCTCCCCCTCTCCCTCCTTTATATACGGGGGCAAGGGGGCACCCCAGGACACACAAGTTGATCTTCGTGATCGTTCCTTAGCCGTCTGCGGTGCCCCCTTCCACCATATTCCACCTCTGTCATATCGTAGCGGTGCTTAGGCGAAGCCCTGCATCGATAGAACATCATCACCGTCATCACGCCGTCATGCTGACGAAACTCTCCCTCAACACTTTGCTGGATCAGAGCTCGAGGGACGTCACCGAGTTGAACGTGTGCAGAACTCGGAGGTACCGTACGTTCGATAGTTGGATCGGTCGGATCGGGAAGACATACGACTACTTCCTCTACGTTGTGTCAATGCTTCCGTTGCCGGTCTACGAGGGTACGTAGACAAACACTCTCCTCTCTCGTTGCTATGCATCACCATGATCTTGCGTGTGCATAGGAATTTTATTGAAATTACTATGTTCCCCAACAGTGGCATCCGAGCCTAGGTTTTATGCGTTGATGTTGTGCACGAGTAGAACACAAGTGAGTTGTGGGAGATATAAGTCATACTGCTTACCAGCATGTCATACTTTGGTTCAGCGGTATTGTTGGATGAAGCGGCCCGGACCGACATTACGCGTACGCTTACGCGAGACTGGTTCTACCGATGTGCTTTGCACACAGGTGGCTGGCGGGTGACAGTTTCTCCAACTTTAGTTGAACCAAGTGTGGCTACGCCCGATCCTTGCGAAGGTTAAAACAGTACCAACTTGACAAACTATCGTTGTGGTTTTGATGCGTAGGTAAGAACAGTTCTTGCTAAGCCCGTAGCAGCCACGTAAAACTTGCAACAACAAAGTAGAGGACGTCTAACTTGTTTTTGCAGGGCATGTTGTGATGTGATATGGTCAAGACATGATGCTAAATTCTATTGTATGAGATGATCATGTTTTGTAACCGAGTTATCGGCAACTGGCAGGAGCCATATGGTTGTCGCTTTATTGTATGCAATACAATCGCGCTGTAATGCTTTACTTTATCACTAAGCGGTAGCGATAGTCGTGGAAGCATAAGATTGGCGAGACGACAACGATGCTATGATGGAGATCAAGGTGTCGCACCGGTGACGATGGTGATCATGACGGTGCTTCGGAGATGGAGATCACAAGTATAAGATGATGATGGCCATATCATATCACTTATATTGATTGCATGTGATGTTTATCTTTTATGCATCTTATCTTTCTTTGATTGACGGTAGCATTATAAGATGATCCCTCACTAAATTATCAAAGTATAAGTGTTCTCCCTAAGTATGGACCATTGCGAAAGTTCTTCATGCTGAGACACCACGTGATGATCGGGTGTGATAGGCTCTACGTTCAAATACAACAGGGTGCAAAACAGTTGCACACGCGGAATACTCAGGTTAAACTTGACGAGCCTAGCATATAACAGATATGGCCTCGGAACACGGAGACCGAAAGGTCGAGCGTGAATCATATAGTGGATATGATCAACATATTGATGTTCACCATTAATACTACTCCATCTCACGTGATGATCGGACATGGTTTAGTTGATTTAGATCACGTGATCACTTAGAGGATTAGCGGGATATCTTTCTAAGTGGGAGTTCTTAAGTAATATGATTAATTGAACTTAAATTTATCATGAACTTAGTACCTGATAGTATCTTGCTTGTCTGTGTTTGATTGTAGATAGATGGCTCGTGTTGTTGTTCCGTTGAATTTTCATGCGTTCCTTGAGAAAGCAAAGTTGAAAGATGATGGTAGCAATTACACGGACTGGGTCCGTAACTTGAGGATTATCCTCATTGCTGCATAGAAGAATTACGTCTTGGAAGCACCGCTAAGTGCCAAGCCTGCTGCAGGAGCAACACCAGATGTTATGAACGTCTGGCAGAGAAAAGCTGATGACTACTCGATAGTTCAGTGTGCCATGCTTTACGGCTTAGAACCGGGTCTTCAACGACGTTCTGAACTTCATGGAGCATATGAGATGTTCCAGGAGTTGAAGTTAATATTTCAAGCAAATGCCCGGATTGAGAGATATGAAGTCTCCAATAAGTTCTATAGCTGCAAGATGGAGGAGAATAGTTCTGTCAGTGAACATATACTCAAAATGTCTGGGTATCATAATCACTTGACTGAACTGGGGGTTAATCTTCCTATTGATAGTGTCATTGACAGAGTTCTTCAAGCACTGCCACCAAGCTACAAAAACTTCGTGATGAACTATAATATGCAAGGGATGAATAAGACTATTCCTGAGCTCTTCGTGATGTTAAAAGCCGCGGAGGTAGAAATCAAGAAGGAGCATCAAGTGTTGATGGTCAATAAGACCACCAGTTTCAAGAAAAAGGGCAAAGGGAAGAAGAAAGGGAACTTCAAGAAGAACATCAAACAAGTTGCTGCTCCGGAGAAGAAACCCAAGTCTGGACCTAAGCCTGAGACTGAGTGCTTCTACTGCAAGTAGACTGGTCACTGGAAGCGGAACTGCCCCAAGTATTTGGCGGATAAGAAGGATGGCAAAGTGAACAAAGGTATATGTGATATACATGTTATTGATGTGTACCTTACTAATGCTCGCAGTAGCACCTGGGTATTTGATACTAGTTCTGTTGCTAACATTTGCAACTCGAAACAGGGGCTACGGATTAAGCGAAGATTGGTTAAGGACGAGGTGACGATGCGCGTGGGAAATGGTTCCAAAGTCGATGTGATCGCGGTCGGCACGCTACCTCTACATCTACCTTCGGATTAGTATTAGACCTAAATAATTGTTATTTGGTGCCAGCGTTGAGCATGAACATTATATCTGGATCTTGTTTGATGCGAGACGGTTATTCATTTAAATCATAGAATAATGGTTGTTCTATTTATATGAGTAATATCTTTTATGGTCATGCACCCTTGAAGAGTGGTCTATTTTTGATGAATCTCGATAGTAGTGATACACATATTCATAACGTTGAAATCAAAAGATGCAGAGTTGATAATGATAGTGCAACTTATTTGTGGCACTGCCGTTTAGGTCATATCGGTGTAAAGCGCATGAAGAAACTCCATACTGATGGACTTTTGGAACCACTTGATTATGAATCACTTGGTACTTGTGAACCGTGCCTCATGGGTAAGATGACTAAAACGCCGTTCTCTGTTACTATGGAGAGAGCAATGGATTTGTTGGAAATCATACATACAGATGTATGTGGTCCAATGAATGTTGAGGCTCCTGGCGGATATCGTTATTTTCTCACCTTCACAGATGATTTAAGCAGATATGGGTATATCTACTCAATGAAACATAAGTCTGAAACATTTGAAAAGTTCAAAGAATTTCACAGTGAAGTTGAAAATCATCGTAACAAGAAAATAAAGTTTATGTGATCTGATCGTGGAGGAGAATATTTGAGTTACGAGTTTGGTCTACATTTGAAACAATGCAGAATAGTTCCGCAACTCAAGCCACCCAAAACACCACAGCCTAATGGTGTGTCCGAACGTCGTAATCGTACTTTATTAGATATGGTGCGATCTATGATGTCTCTTACTGATTTACCGCTATTGTTTTGGGGTTATGCTTTAGAGACGGTTGCATTCACATTAAATAGGACACCATCAAAATCCGTTGAGACGACGCCTTATGAACTGTGGTTTGGCAAGAAACCAAAGTTGTCGTTTCTGAAAGTTTGGGGCTGCGATGCTTATGTGAAAAAGCTTTAACCTGGTAAGCTCGAACCCAAATTGGAGAAATGTGTCTTCGTAGGATACCCAAAGGAGCCTGTTGGGTACACCTTCTATCACAGATCCGAAGACAAGACTTTTGTTGCTAAATTCAGAGTTTTTCTAGAGAAGGAGTTTCTCTCGAAAGAAGTGAGTGGGAGAAAAGTAGAACTTGATGAGGTAACTGTACCTGCTCCCTTATTGGAAAGTAGTACATCACAGAAACCGGTTTCTGTGACACCTACACCAATTAGTGAGGAAGCTAATGATAATGATCATGAAACTTCAGATCAAGTTACCACCGAACCTCGTAGATCAACCAGAGTAAGATCCGCACCAGAGTGGTACGATAATCCTGTTCTGGAAGTCATGCTACTAGATCATGATGAACCTATGAGCTATGAAGAAGCGATGGTGAGCCCAGATTCCGCAAAATGGCTAGAAGCCATGAAATATGAGATGGGATCCATGTATGAGAACAAAGTGTGGACTTTGGTTGACTTGCCCGTTGATCGGCAATCAATTGAGAATAAATGGATCTTCAAGAAGAAGACTGACGCTGACGGTAATGTTACTGTCTACAAAGCTCGACTTGTTGCGAAAGGTTTTTGACAAGTTCAAGGGATTGACTACGATGAGACCTTCTCACACGTAGCGATTCTTAAGTCTGTCCGAATCATGTTAGAAATTGCCGCATTTTATGATTATGAAATTTGGCAAATGGATGTCAAAACTGCATTCCTGGATGGATTTCTGGAAGAAGAGTTGTATATGATGCAACCAGAAGGTTTTGTCGATCCAAAGGGAGCTAACAAAGTGTGCAAGCTCCAGCGATCCATTTATGGACTGGTGCAAGCCTCTCGGAGTTGGAATAAATGCTTTGATAGTATGATCAAAGCATTTGGTTTTATACAGACTTTTGGAGAAGCCTGTATTTACAAGAAAGTGAGTGGGAGCTCTGTAGCATTTTTGATATTATATGTGGAAATAATATAGAATTTCTGGATAGCATAAAGGGATACTTGAATAAGAGTTTTTCAATGAAAGACCTCGGTGAAGCTGCTTACATATTGGGCATTAAGATCTATAGAGATAGATCAAGACGCTTAATTGGACTTTCACAAAGCATGTACCTTGACAAAGTTTTGAGGAAGTTCAAAATGGATCAAGCAAAGAAAGGGTTCTTGCCTGTGTTACAAGGTGTGAAGTTGAGTAAGACTCAATGTCCGACCACTGCAGAAGATAGAGAGAAAATGAAAGATGTTCCCTATGCTTCAGCCATAGGCTCTATCATGTATGCAATGCTGTGTACCAGACCTGATGTGTGCCTTGCTATAAGTCTAGCAGGGAGGTACCGAAGTAATCCAGGAGTGGATCACTGGATAGCGGTCAAGAACATCCTGAAGTACCTGAAAAGAACTAAGGATATGTTTCTCATATATGGAGGTGACAAAGAGCTCATCATAAATGCTTACGTTGATGCAAGCTTTAACACTGATCCGGATGATTCTAAATCGCAAACCGGATACATGTTTACATTAAACGGTGGAGCTGTCAGTTGGTGCAGTTCTAAACAAAGCGCCGTGGCGGGATCTACATGTGAAGCGGAGTACATAGCTGCTTCAGAAGCAGCAAATGATGGAGTCTGGATGAAGGAGTTCATATCCGATCTAGGTGTCATACCTAGTGCATCGGGTCCAATGAAAATCTTTTGTGACAATACTGGTGCAATTGCCTTGGCAAAGGAATCCAAATTTCACAAGAGAACCAAGCACATCAAGAGACGCTTCAATTCCATTCGGGATTTAGTCCAAGTGGGAGACATAGAAATTTGCAAGATACATACGGATCTGAATGTTGCAGACCCGCTGACTAAGCCTCTTCCACGAGCAAAACATGATCAACACCAAGGCTCCATGGGTGTTAGAATCATTACTGTGTAATCTAGATTATTGACTCTAGTGCAAGTGGGAGACTCAAGGAAATATGCCCTAGAGGCAATAATAAAGTTATTATTTATTTCCTTGTATCATGATAAATGTTTATTATTCATGCTAGAATTGTATTAACCGGAAACATAATACATGTGTGAATACATAGACAAACAGAGTGTCATTAGTATGCCTCTACTTGACTAGCTCGTTGATCAAATATGGTTATGTTTCCTAACCATAGACATGTGTTGTTATTTGGTTAACGGGATCACATCATTAGGAGAATGATGTGATTGACTTGACCCATTCCATTAGCTTAGCACTTGATCGTTTAGTTTGTTGCTATTGCTTTCTTCATAACTTATATATGTTCCTATGACTATGAGATTATGCAACTCCCGTTTACCGGAGGAACACTTTGTGTGCTACCAAACATCACAACGTAACTGGGCGATTATAAAGGTGCTCTAGAGGAATCTCCGAAGGTATTTGTTGGGTTGGCGTATTTCGAGATTAGGATTTGTCACTCCGATTGTCGGAGAGGTATCTCTGGGCCCTCTCGATAATGCACATCACTCAAGCCTTGCAAGCATTGCAACTAAATAGTTAGTTGTGGGATAATGTATTACGGAACGATTAAAGAGACTTGCCGGTAATGAGATTGAACTAGGTATTGAGATACCGACGATCAAATCTCGGGCAAGTAACATACCGATGACAAAGGGAACAACGTATATTGTTATGCGGTCTGACCGATAAAGATCTTCGTAGAATATGTAGGAGCCAATATGAGCATCTAGGTTCCGCTATTGGTTATTGACTGGAGACGTGTCTCGGTCATGTCTACATAGTTCTCGAACCCGTAGGGTCCGCACGCTTAAAGTTCGGTGACGATCGTAATTAGGGTTTTTGTGTTTTGATGTACCGAAGGTTGTTTGATGTCCCGGATGTGATCATGGACATGACGAGGAGTCTCAAAATGATCGAGACATAAAGATTGATATATTGGAAGCCTATATTTGGATATCGGAAACGTTCCGGGTGAAATCGGGATTTTACCGGAGTACCGGGGGGTTACCGGAACCCCCCCGGGGGTTATTGGGCCTACATGGGCCCTAAGAGAGAAGAGGAGGGCCGGCCAAGGCAGGCCGCGCGCCCCCTCCCCCCTAGTCCGAATAGGACAAGGAAGGGGGTGGGGGCGGCGCCCCCCTTTCCTCTTTCTCCCTTCCCCCTTCCTTTTCCAACAAGGCAAGAGGGGGGAGTCCTACTCCCGGTGGGAGTAGGACTCCTCCAGGCGCACCCCTTGGGCCGGCCACACCTCCCCCTCTCCCTCCTTTATATACGGGGTCAAGGGGGCACCCCAGGACACACAAGTTGATCTTCGCGATCGTTCCTTAGCCGTGTGTGGTGCCCCCTTCCACCATATTCCACCTCGGTCATATCATAGTGGTGCTTAGGCGAAGCCCTGCGTCGGTAGAACATCATCACCATCATCACGCCGTCATGCTGACGAAACTCTCCCTCAACACTTTGCTGGATCGGAGCTCGAGGGACGTCACCGAGTTGAACGTGTGCAGAACTCGGAGGTGCCGTACGTTCGGTACTTGGATCGGTCGGATCGGGAAGATGTATGACTACTTCCTCTATGTTGTGTCAACGCTTCCGTTGCCGGTCTACGAGGGTACGTAGATAAACACTCTCCTCTCTCGTTGCTATGCATCACCATGATCTTGTGTGTGCGTAGGAATTTTTTGAAATTACTACGTTCCCCAACAATAAAAATAGTGATGATTATATTTATAAAAGTTGTCATGATTATGATTACCCTTTTTCTGAACATTACTCTTTTAATGTGGAAACAATTTATAGTATTCGAGTTTCTTATGATACTCCCACTATTCTGAATGAGAAATGTTTTGCTTATGTGGAGAGCAATAAAAATGCTATGCTTGTGGCTCATGAAAAGAATGCTTTATGTGATAGTTATATTGTTGAATTCATTCATGATGCTACTGAAAATTATTATGGGGGAGGAATATATGCTTGTAGGAATTGCAATAATATCAAGTTTCCTCTCTTTGTGTTGAAAATCTTGAAGATTTGCTTGTTTTACCATCCTATGCAAGTTGATTCTTGTTCCCATAAATTGTTTGCTCAAAAAAATCCCTATGCATAGGAAGTGGGTTAGACTTAAATGTGCTAGTCATATTCTTCATGATGCTCTCTTTATGTTTCAATTCTTATCTTTTATGTGAGCATCATTGAAATCATCATGCCTAGCTAGGGGCCTTAAATGATAGCGCTTGTTGGGAGGCAACCCAATTTTATTTTTGTTCTTTGCTTTTTGCTCCTGTTTAGTAATAAATAATTAATATAGCCTCTGTTTAGATGTGGTTTTATGTTTTGATTAGTGTTTGTGCCAAGTAGAACCTTTGGGAAGACTTGGGTGAAGTCTTTGCGATCTTGCTGTAAAAAACAGAAACTTTTGCGCTCACGAGATTAGCTGCCATTTTTTACTGGAGAGTGAAGTTAGGTTGATTCTTTTTGAAGATGATTAATAGACAAATTCCCTCAGGTCCACCAATTTATTTCAGAATTTTTGGAGTGACAGAAGCATTCGAAACCTCCAGATTTCTACAGACTGTTTTGTTTTTGACAGATTCTGTTTTCTATGTGTTGTTTGCTTATTTTGATGAATCTATGAGTATTATCGGAGGGTATGAACCATAGAGAAGTTGGAATACAGTAGATATTACACCAATATGAATTTAGAATGAGTTCACAACAGTACCTAAGTGGTGATTTATTTTCTTATACTAACGGAGCTTACAAGTTTTCTGTTAAGTTTTGTGTTGTGAATTTTTCAAGTTTTGGGTAAAGATTCGATGGACTATGGAATAAGGAGTAGCAAGAGCCTAAGCTTGGGGATGACCAAGGCAGCCCAAGGTAACACTCAAGGACAACCAAGATTCTAAGCTTGGGGATGCCCCGGATGGCATCCCCTCTTTCGTCTTCGTTCATCGGTAACTTTACTTGGAGCTATATTTTTATTCACCACATGATATGTGTTTTGCTTGGAGCATCATTTTATTTTTCTTTTGTTTTTCTTGATGTTTGAATAAAATACCAAGATCTTAAATTATTAAATGTTAGAGAGTCTTCACATAGTTACATAATTATTCAACTACTCATTGATCTCCACTTATATCTTTCAGAGTAGTTTGTCGTTTGCTCTAGTGCTTCACTTATATCTTTTAGAGCACGTCGGTGGTTTTATTTTGAAGAAATAGATGAACTCTCATGCTTCACTTATATTATTTTGAGAGTCTTTTATAACAGCATGGTAATTTTATTTGGTTATGAGATTAGTCCTAATAAGATAGGCATCCAAGATGGGTATAATAAAAACTTTCATTGAATACTATGAGAAGTTTGATACTTGATGATTGTTTTGAGATATAAAGATGGTGATATTAGAGTCATGCTAGTTGAGTAGTTGTGAATTTGAGAAATACTTGTGTTAAAGTTTGTGATTCCCGTAGCATGCACGTATGGTGAACCGTTATGTGATGAAGTCGGAGCATGATTTATTTATTGTTTGTCTTCCTTATGAGTGGCGGTCGGGGACGAGCGATGGTCTTTTCCTACCAATCTATCCCCCTAGGAGCATGCGCGTAGTACTTCGTTTCGATAACTAATAGATTTTTGCAATAAGTATGTGATTTCTTTATGACTAATGTTGAGTCCATGGATTATATGCACTCTCACCCTTCCACCATTGCTAGCCTCTCTAGTACCGCGCAACTTTCACCGGTACCATACACCCACAATTTACCTTCCTCAAAACAGCCACCATACCTACCTATTATGGCATTTCCATAGCCATTCCGAGATATATTTCCATGCAACTTTCCACCATTCCGTTTACTTATGACACGCTTCATCATTGTCATATTGCTTTGCATGATCATCTAGTTGACATCGTATTTGTGGCAAAGCCAACGTTCATAATTCTTTCATACAAGTCACTCTTGATTCATTGCACATCCCGGTACACTGCTGGAGGCATTCACATAGAGTCATATTTTGTTCTAAGTATCGAGCTGTAATTCTTGAGTTGTAAGTAAATAAAAGTGTGATGATCATCATTATTAGAACATTGTCCCATGTGAGGAAAGGATAATGGAGACTATGATTCCCCCACAAGTCGGGATGAGACTCCGGACGAAAAATAAAAAAATAGAAAAAAAAGGAAAAAAAGAGAAGGCCCAAAAAAACAAAAAAAACAAAACAAAAAATGAGAGAAAAAGAGAGAAGGGGCAATGCTACTATCCTTTTACCACACTTGTGCTTCAAAGTAGCACCATGATCTTCATGATAGAGAGTCTCCTATGTTGTCACTTTCGTATACTAGTGGGATTCTTTCATTATAGAACTTGGCTTGTATATTCCAATGATGGGCTTCCTCAAAATGCCCTAGGTCTTCGTGAGCAAGCGAGTTGGAGGCACACCCACTTAGTTTCTTTTTGAGCTTTCATACACTTATAGCTCTAGTGCATCCGTTGCATAGCAATCCCTACTCACTCACATTGATATCTATTGATGGGCATCTCCATAGCTCGTTGATATGCCTAGTTGATGTGAGACTATTTTCTCCTTTTTGTCTTCTCCACAACCACCATTCTATTCCACCTATAGTGCTATGTCCATGGCTCGTGCTCATGTATTGCGTGAAGATTGAAAAAGTTTGAGAACATCAAAAGTATGAAATAATTGCTTGGCTTGTCATCGGGGTTGTGCATGATTTAAATATTTTGTGTGATGAAGATAGAGCATAAGCCAGACTATATGATTTTGTAGGGATATCTTTCTTTGGCCATGTTATTTTGAGAAGACATGATTACTTTGTTAGTATGCTTGAAGTATTATTGTTTTTATGTCAATATTAAACTTTTGTATTGAATCTTTCGGATCTGAATATTCTTGCCACAATAAAGAGCATAACATGGAAAAAAATATGTTAGGTAGCATTCCACATCAAAAAAAATCAGTTTTTATCATTCACCTACTCGAGGACAAGCAGGAATTAAGCTTGGGGATGCTTGATATGTCTCCAACGTATCTATAGTTTTTTATTGTTCCATGCTATTATATTATCAACCTTGGATGTTTTATATGCATTTATATGCTATTTTATATGATTTTTGGGACTAACCTATTAACCTAGAGCCTAGTGCCAGTTTCTGTTTTTTCCTTGTTTTTGAGTATCGCAGAAAAGGAAAACCAAACGGAGTCCAATTGGCCTGAAATTTCACGGAGATCACTTTTGGACCAGAAGAAGCCCATGGAGTACTAGAGATGGGCCAGAAGAGTCCCAAGGCCACCATGAGGGTGGGGGCGCGCCCTACCACCCTGGGCGTGCCCCCCTATCTCGTGGACGCCTCAGGGACCCCCCTGACTTGTTCCCGACTCCAACACCTCTTATATATACCCATACTTCCAGAAAGAAACCTAGATCGGGAGTTCAGCCGCCGCAAGCCTCTGTAGCCTCCGAAAACCAATCGAGACCCGTTCCGGCACCCTGCTGGAGGGGGGAATCCCTCTCCGGTGGCCATCTTCATCATCCCGGCGCTCTCCATGATGAGGAGGGAGTAGTTCACCCTCGAGGCTGAGGGTATGTACCAGTAGCTATGTGTTTGACCTCTCTCTCGTGTTCTTGATTCAGCACGATCTTGATGTATGGCGAGCTTTGCTATTATAGTTGGATCTTCTCATGTTTCTCCCCCTCTACTCTATTGTAATGGATTGAGTTTCCCCTTTGAAGTTATCTTACCGGATTGAGTCTTTAAGGATTTGAGAACACTTGATGTATGTCTTGCATGTGCTTATCTATGGTGACAATGGGATATCATGTGATCCACTTGATGTATGTTTTGGTGATCAACTTGCGGGTTCTGTGACCTTGTGAACTTATGCATAGGGGTTGGCACACGTTTTTGTCTTGACTCTCCGGTAGAAACTTTGGGGCACTCTTTGAAGTACTTTGTGTTGGTTGAATAGATGAATCTGAGATTGTGTGATGCATATCGTATAATCATACCCATGGATACCTGAGGTGACATTGGAGTATCTAGGTGACATTACGGTTTTGGTTGATTTGCGTCTTAAAGGGCTTTTTAAATTAGTGGTAGAGTAATCTCGTGCTAAGACGTAAGTCGTTGGTTATTCTAGTACGAACTCTAGGATAGTTCGAACGAAAAGAATAGCTTCGTGTTATTTTACTACGGACTCTTGAATAGATTGATCAGAAAGGATAACTTTGAGGTGGTTTCGTACCCTACAATAATCTCTTTGTTTGTTCTCCGCTATTAGTGACTTTGGAGTGACTCTTTGTTGCATGTTAAGGGATAGTTATATGATCCAATTATGTTATTATTTTTTAGAGAACTTGCACTAGTGAAAGTATGAACCCTAGGCCTTGTTTCCTAGCATTGCAATACCGTTTACGCTCACTTTTACCACTTGCTACCTTGCTGTTTTTATATTTTCAGATTACAAAAACCTTTATCTACCATCCATATTGCACTTGTATCACCATCTCTTCGCCGAACTAGTGCACCTATACAATTTACCATTGTATTGGGTGTGTTGGGGACACAAGAGACTCTTTGCTATTTGGTTGCAGGGTTGTTTGAGAGAGACCATCTTCATCCTACGCCTCCCACGGATTGATAAACTTAGGTCATCCACTTGAGGGAAATTTGCTATTGTCCTACAAACCTCTGCACTTGGAGGCCCAACAATGTCTACAAGAAGAAGGTTGTGTAGTAGACATCAGCGTGCACGGATAAAGCTCGTCAGGGCTATCACATCGATGAAGCACCATCCGGGTATGGGCGTCCTTCACAAAAAACCAACACCATCAAATTCAATAGTAAGAGGATTCTCACGAGTAAGATGACGAAAGGGAACTAAACTAGTGACTAAGTCAGGTGAGACAAGGACATTAGACATAGTGATATGTGTGGAACTAGAAGGAAAACTAGTGCTACTGACATGAGTGATAGGTAAAGAAGAACCGTTGCCAACGGTGATACGAGTGGGTGTGTGAACTGGAGTGCAAGAGGAAATGTTACCGGGATGAGCTTTCATGTGCGCAGTAGCACCCGAGTCCATGTACCAGTCGCCTCCACCGCCATAGTTACTCGGCGACGGCGCCGAGTGTAGGGTGGCTAGGAGGGCGGGGTCCCACAGTGCAGGTACCTGCGGTGGCGGCGGCTGTCCTCCATCGGGTGACCCCTGAGCGGGCGCGCCGTAGCCATCGAGGGGTGGCGGAGTGAACGGAGCACCGTAGGGCTAGTAGGGGGTGTCGAGGAATGCCTGGTGGCCCGCGGGGCGAGGACCAAGAAGACTCGGGGCGGGGGCCCACGGGACAGGCATGTGATAGGCATGGACAATGCCCGTCCACGGATTCTGCCCGGCGGCCCACGGTGGAGGTGGCTGTAGGGGAACGTAGTAATTTCAAAAAAAATCCTACGCACACGCAAGATCATGGTGATGCACAGCAACGAGAGGGGAGAGTGTTGTCTACGTACCCTCGTAGACCGGAAGCGGAAGCGTTATAACAATGCGGTTGATGTAGTCGTACGTCTTCACGGCCCGACCGATCAAGCACCGAAACTACGGCACCTCCGAGTTTTTGCACACGTTCAGCTCGATGACGATCCCCGGACTCCGATCCAGCAAAGTGTCGGGGATGAGTTCTGTCAGCACGACGGCGTGGTGACGATCTTGATGTTCTACCATCGCAGGGCTTCGCCGAAGCACCGCTACAATATTATCGAGGATTATGGTGGAGGGGGGCACCGCACACGGCTAAGAGATCAATGATCAATTGTTGTGTCTCTGGGGTGCCCCCCTTCCCCCGTATATAAAGGAGTGGAGGAGGGGGCTGGCCAAGGAGGGTGGTGCGCCCAAGGGGGGAGTCCAACTCCCATCGGGAGTAGGACTCCCCTTTTTCCAATTAGGAGTAAGCGAGGGAAGAAAGAGGAAGGAGAGAGGAAGGAAAGGGGGGCCCGGCCCCCTTCCCAATTCGGATTGGGCTTGGGGGGGCACGCCCCCTCCCTTTATCCTTTCCCCTCCTTTCCACTAAGGCCCAATAAGGCCCATATACCTCCCGGGGGGTTCCGATAACCTCTCGGTGATCCGGTATTGTCCCAATCTTACCCGGAACCTTTCTGGTGTCCAAATATAGTCGTCCAATATATCGATCTTTATGTCTCGACCATTTCGAGACTCCTCGTCAAGTCTGTGATCACATCTGGGACTCCGAACAACCTTCGGTACATCAAAATATATAAACTCATAATGACAATGTCATCGTAACATTAAGCGTGCGGACCCTACGGGTTCGAGAACAATGTAGACATGACCGAGACACATCTCCGGTCAATAACCAATAGCGGAACCTGGATGCTCATATTGGCTCCTACATATTCTACGAAGATCTTTATCAGTCAGACCGCATAACAACATACGTTGTTCCCTTTGTCATCGCTATGTTACTTGCCCGAGATTCGATCGTCGGTATCTCAATACCTAGTTCAATCTCGTTACCGGCAAGTCTCTTTACTCGTTCCGTAATACATCATCTTGCAACTAACTTATTATTTGCATTGCTTGCAAGGCTTAAGTGATGTGTATTACCGAGAGGTCCCAGAGATACCTCTCCGACAATTGGAGCGACAAATCCTAATCTCGAAATACACCAACCCAACATGTACCTTTGGAGACACCTGTAGAGCACCTTTATAATCACCCAGTTACGTTGTGACGTTTGGTAGCACACAAAGTGTTCCTCCGGTAAATGGGAGTTGCATAATCTCATAGTTATAGGAACATGTATAAGTCATGAAGAAAGCAATAGCAACATACTAAACGATCGGGTGCTAAGCTAATGGAATGGGTCATGTCAATCACATCATTCTCCTAATGATGTGATCCCATTAATCAAATGACAACTCATGTCTATGGTTAGCTAACATAACCATCTTCGATTAACGAGCTAGTCAAGTAGAGGCATACTAGTGACACTTTGTTTGTCTATGTATTCACACAAGTATTACGTTTCCGGTTAATACAATTCTACCATGAATAATAAACATTTATCATGATATAAGGAAATAAATAATAACTTTATTATTTCCTCTAGGGCATATTTCCTTCAGTCTCCCACTTGCACTAGAGTCAATAATCTAGATTACACAGTAATGATTCTAACACCCATGGAGCCTTGGTGCTGATCATGTTTTGCTCGTGGAAGAGGCTTAGTCAATGGGTCTTCTACATTCAGATCCGTATGTATCTTGCAAATCTCTATGTCTCCCACCTGGACTAGATCCCGGATGGAATTGAAGCGTCTCTTGATGTGCTTGGTTCTCTTGTGAAATCTGGATTCCTTTGCCAAGGCAATTGCACCAGTATTGTCACAAAAGATTTTCATTGGACCCGATGCACTAGGTATGACACCTAGATCGGATATGAACTCCTTCATCCAGACTCCTTCGTTTGCTGCTTCCAAAGCAGCTATGTACTCCGCTTCACATGTAGATCCCGCCATGATGCTTTGTTTAGAACTGCACCAACTGACAGCTCCACCATTTAATGTAAATACGTATCCGGTTTGCGATTTAGAACCGTCCGGATCAGTGTCAAAGCTTGCATCAACGTAACCATTTACGATGAGCTCTTTGTCACCTCCATATACGAGAAACATATCCTTAGTCCTTTTCAGGTATTTCAGGATGTTCTTGACCGCTGTCCAGTGATCTACTCCTGGATTACTTTGGTACCTCCCTGCTAGACTTATAGCAAGGCACACATCAGGTCTGGTACACAGTATTGCATACATGATAGAGCCTATGGCTGAAGCATAGGGAACATTTTTCATTTTCTCTCTATCTTCTGCAGTGGTCGGGCATTGAGTCTTACTCAACTTCACACCTTGTAACACAGGCAAGAATCCTTTCTTTGCTTGATCCATTTTGAACTTCTTCAAAACTTTGTCAAGGTATGTGCTTTGTGAAAGTCCAATTAAGCGTCTTGATCTATCTCTATAGATCTTAATGCCCGATATGTAAGGAGCTTCACCGAGGTCTTTCATTGAAAAACTCTTATTCAAGTATCCCTTTATGCTATCCAGAAATTCTATATCATTTCCACATATAATATCAGAAATGCTACAGAGCTCCCACTCACTTTCTTGTAAATACAGGCTTCTCCAAAAGTTTGTACAAAACCAAATGCTTTAATCACACTATCAAAGCGTTTATTCCAACTCCGAGATGCTTGCACCAGTCCATAAATGGATCGCTGGAGCTTGCACACTTTGTTAGCTCCTTTTGGATCGACAAAACCTTCCAGCTGCATCATATACAACTCTTCTTCCAGAAATCCATTCAGGAATGCAGTTTTGACATCCATCTGCCAAATTTCATAATCATAAAATGCGGCAATTGCTAACATGATTCGGACAGACTTAAGCATCGCTACGGGTGAGAAGGTCTCATCATAGTCAATTCCTTGAACTTGTCGAAAACCTTTTGCGACAAGTCGAGCTATGTAGACAGTAACATTACCGTCAGCGTCAGTCTTCTTCTTGAAGATCCATTTATTTTCAATTGCTTGCCGATCATTGGGCAAGTCAACCAAAGTCCACACTTTGTTCTCATACATGGATCCCATCTTAGATTTCATGGCTTCAAGCCATTTTGCTGAATATGGGCTCACCATTGCTTCTTCATAGTCCGTAGGTTCATCATGATCTAGTAGCATGCCTTCCAGAACAGGATTACCGTACCACTTTGGTGCGGATCTTACTCTGGTTGATCTACGAGGTTCAGTAGTAACTTGTTCTGAAGTTTCATGATCATCATCATTAGCTTCCTCACTAATTGGTGTAGGTGTCACAGAAACCGGTTTCTATGATGTACTACTTTCCAATAAGGGAGCAGGTACAGTTACCTCATCAAGTTCTACTTTCCTCCCACTCACTTCTTTCGAGAGAAACTCCTTCTCTAGAAAGGATCCATTCTTAGCAACAAATGTCTTGCCTTCGGATCTGTGATAGAAGGTGTACCCAACAGTCTCCTTCGGGTATCCTATGAAGACACATTTCTCCGATTTGGGTTCGAGCTTATCAGGTTGAAGCTTTTTCACATAAGCATCGCAGCCCCAAACTTTCAGAAACGACAACTTTGGTTTCTTGCCAAACCATAGTTCATAAGGCGTCGTCTCAACGGATTTTGATGGTGCCCTATTTAACGTGAATGCGGCCGTCTCTAAAGCATAACCCCAAAACGATAGCGGTAAATCTGTAAGAGACATCATAGATCGCACCATATCAAGTAAAGTACGATTACAACGTTCGGACACACCATTACGCTGTGGTGTTCCGGGTGGCGTGAGTTGCGAAACTATTCCGCCTTGTTTCAAATGTAAACCAAACTCGTAACTCAAATATTCTCCTCCACGATCAGATCATAGAAACTTTATTTTCTTGTTACGATGATTTTCAACTTCACTCTGAAATTCTTTGAACTTTTCAAATATTTCAGACTTATGTTTCATTAAGTAGATATACCCATATCTGCTTAAATCATCTGTGAAGGTGAGAAAATAACGATATCCGCCATGAGCTTCAACATTCATTGGACCACATACATCTGTATGTATGATTTCCAACAAATCTGTTGCTCTCTCCATAGTACCGGAGAACGGCGTTTTAGTCATCTTGCCCATGAGGCACGGTTCGCAAGTACCAAGTGATTCATAATCAAGTGGTTCCAAAAGTCCATCAGTATGGAGTTTCTTCATGCGCTTTACACCGATATGACCTAAACGGCAGTGCCACAAATAAGTTGCACTATCATTATTAACTCTGCATCTTTTGGCTTCAACATTATGAATATGTGTATCACTACTATCGAGATTTAGACCACTCTTCAAGGGTGCATGACCATAAAAGATATTACTCATATAAATAGAACAACCATTATTCTCTGATTTAAATGAATAACCGTCTCGCATGAAACAAGATCCAGATATAATGTTCATGCTCAGCGCTGGCACCAAATAACAATTATTTAGGTCTAATACTAATCCCGATGGTAGATGTAGAGGTAGCGTGCCGACCACGATCACATCGACTTTGGAACCATTTCCCACTCGCATCGTCACCTCGTCCTTCGCCAGTGTTCGCTTAATCCGTAGTCCCTGTTTCGAGTGGCAAATATTAGCAACAGAACCAGTATCAAATACCCAGGTGCTACTGTGAGCTCTAGTAAGCTACACATCAATAACATGTATATCACATATACCTTTGTTCACCTTGCCATCCTTCTTATCCGCCAAATACTTGGGGCAGTTCCTCTTCCAGTGACCAGTCTGCTTGCAGTAGAAGCACTTAGTTTCAGGCTTAGGTCCAGACTTGGGTTTCTTCTCCTGAGCAGCAACTTGCTTGCTGTTCTTCTTGAAGTTCCCCTTCTTCTTCCCCTTGCCCTTTTTCTTGAAACTAATGGTCTTGTTGACCATCAACACTTGATGCTCCTTCTTGATTTCTACCTCCGCAGCTTTTAGCATTGCAAAGAGCTCAGGAATTGTCTTATCCATCCCTTGCATATTATAGTTCATCACGAAGCTCTTATAGCTAGGTGGAAGTGATTGGAGAATTCTGTCAATGACGCAATCATCCGGAAGATTGACTCCCAGTTGAATCAAGTGATTATTATACCCAGACATTTTGAGTATATGCTCACTGACAGAACTGTTCTCCTCCATCTTGCAGCTATAGAACTTATTGGAGACTTCATATCTCTCAATCCGGGCATTTGCTTGAAATATTAGCTTCAACTCCTGGAACATCTCATATGCTCCATGACGTTCAAAACGTTGTTCAAGACCCGGTTCTAAGCCGTAAAGCATGGCACATTGAACTATCGAGTAGTCATCAGCTTTGCTCTGCCAGACGTTCTTAACGTCGTCAGTTGCATCAGCAGCAGGCCTGGCACCCAGCGGTGCTTCCAGGACGTAATTCTTCTGTGCAGCAATGAGGATAATCCTCAAGTTACGGACCCAGTCCGTATAATTGCTACCATCATCTTTCAACTTTGCTTTCTCAAGGAACACATTAAAATTCAACAGAACAACAGCATGGGCCATCTATCTACAATCAAACATAAACAAGCAAGATACTATCAGGTACTAAGTTCATGATAATTTTAAGTTCAATTAATCATATTACTTAAGAACACCCACTTAGAAAGACATCCCTCTAATCTTCTAAGTGATCACGTGATCCAAATCAACTAAACCATAACCGATCATCACGTGAAATGGAGTAGTTTTCAATGGTGAACATCACTATGTTGATCATATCTACTATATGATTCACGCTCGACCTTTCGGTCTCAGTGTTCCGAGGCCATATCTGCATATGCTAGGCTCGTCAAGTTTAAACTGAGTATTCTGCGTGTGCAAAACTGGCTTGCACCCGTTGTAGATGGACGTAGAGCTTATCACACCCCGATCATTACGTGGTGTCTGGGCACGATGAACTTTGGCAACGGTGCATACTCAGGGAGAACACTTTTATCTTGAAATTTAGTGAGAGATCATCTTATAATGCTACCGTCAATCAAAGCAAGATAAGATGCATAAAAGATAAACATCACATGCAATCAATATTAGTGATATGATATGGCCATCATCATCTTGTGCTTGTGATCTCCATCTCCGAAGCACCGTCATGATCACCATCGTCACCGGCGCGACACCTTGATCTCCATCATAGCATCGTTGTCGTCTCGCCAATCTTATGCTTCCACGACTATCGCTACCGCTTAGTGATAAAGTAAAGCATTACAGCGCGATTGTATTGCATACAATAAAGCGACAACCATATGGCTCCTGCCAGTTGCCGATAACTCGGTTACAAAACATGATCATCTCATACAATAAAATTTAGCATCATGTCTTGACCATATCGCATCACAACATGCCCTGCAAAAACAAGTTAGACGTCCTCTACTTTGTTGTTGCAAGTTTTACGTGGCTGCTACGGGCTTAGCAAGAACTGTTCTTACCTACGCATCAAAACCACAACGATAGTTTGTCAAGTTGGTACTGTTTTAACCTTCGCAAGGATCGGGCGTAGCCACACTTGGTTCAACTAAAGTTGGAGAAACTGTCACCCGCCAGCCACCTGTGTGCAAAGCACATCGGTAGAACCAGTCTCGCGTAAGCGTACGCGTAATGTCGGTCCGGGCCGCTTCATCCAACAATACCGCCGAACCAAAGTATGACATGCTGGTAAGCAGTATGACTTATATCTCCCACAACTCACTTGTGTTCTACTCGTGCACAACATCAACGCATAAAACCTAGGCTCGGATGCCACTGTTGGGGAACATAGTAATTTCAATAAAATTCCTATGCACACGCAAGATCATGGTGATGCATAGCAACGAGAGAGGAGAGTGTTTGTCTACGTACCCTCGTAGACCGGCAACGGAAGCATTGACACAACGTAGAGGAAGTAGTCGTACGTATTCCCAATCCGACCGATCCAAGTACCGAACATACGGCACCTCCGAGTTCTGCACACGTTCAACTCGGTGACGTCCCTCGAGCTCTGATCCAGCAAAGTTTTGAGGGAGAGTTTCATCAGCATGACGGCGTGATGACGGTGATGATGTTCTACCGATGCAGGGCTTCGCCTAAGCACCGCTACGATATGACAGAGGTGGAATATGGTGGAAGGGGGCACCGCAGACGGCTAAGGAACGATCACGAAGATCAACTTGTGTGTCCTGGGGTGCCCCCTTGCCCCCGTATATAAAGGAGGGAGAGGGGGAGGTGCGGCCGGCCCAAGGGGTGCGCCTGGAGGAGTCCTACTCCCACCGGGAGTAGGATTCCCCCCTCTTGCCTTGTTGGAAAAGGAAGGGGGAAGGGAGAAAGAGGAAAGGGGGGCGCCGCCCCCCCTTCCTTGTCCTATTCGGACTAGGGGGTAGGGGGCATGCGGCCTGCCCTGGCTGGCCCTCCTCTTCTCCCTTAGGGCCCATGCAGGCCCAATAACCCCCCGGGGGGGTTCCGGTAACCCCCCGGTACTCCGGTAAAATCCCGATTTCACCCGGAACGTTTCCGATATCCAAATATAGGCTTCCAATATATCAATCTTTATGTCTCGACCATTTCGAGACTCCTCGTCATGTTCGTGATCACATCTGGGACACCGAACAACCTTCGGTACATCAAAATACAAAAACCCTAATTACGATCGTCACCGAACTTAAGCGTGCGGACCCTACGGGTTCGAGAACTATGTAGACATGACCGAGACACATCTCCAGTCAATAACCAATAGCGGAACCTGGATGCTCATATTGGCTCCTACATATTCTACAAAGATCTTTATCGGTCAGACTGCATAACAATATACGTTGTTCCCTTTGTCATCGGTATGTTACTTGCCCGAGATTTGATCGTCGGTATCTCAATACCTAGTTCAATCTAGTTACCGGCAAGTCTCTTTACTCGTTCCGTAATACATCATCCCACAACTAACTATTTAGTTGCAATGCTTGCAAGGCTTGAGTGATGTGCATTATCGAGAGGGCCCAGAGATACCTCTGTGACAATCGGAGTGACAAATCCTAATCTCGAAATATGCCAACCCAACAAATACCTTCGGAGACACCAGTAGAGCACCTTTATAATCACCCAGTTACGTTGTGACGTTTGGTAGCACACAAAGTGTTCCTCCGATAAACGGGAGTTGCATAATCTCATAGTCATAGGAACATATATAAGTTATGAAGAAAGCAATAGCAACAAACTAAACGATCAAGTGCTAAGCTAATGGAATGGGTCAAGTCAATCACATCATTCTCCTAATGATGTGATCCCGTTAACCAAATAACAACTCATGTCTATGGTTAGGAAACATAACCATCTTTGATCAACGAGCTAGTTAAGTAGAGGCATACTAGTGACACTCTGTTTGTCTATGTATTCACGCATGTATTATGTTTCCGGTTAATACAATTCTAGCATGAATAATAAACATTTATCATGATACAAGGAAATAAATGATAACTTTATTATTGCCTCTAGGGCATATTTCCTTCATTTATAGCATAGGTGTCATCACAACAATCATCATAAATAGGAGGCATGCTATCATCATAATAAATTTGCTCATCAAAACTTGGGAGACTGAAAATATCATCTTCATTAAACATAGCATCCCCAAGCTTGGGACAAACATTAATTGCAGCAAATAAATTCTCAAACATGTCATTCTCACCCAACATAGCATCCCCAAGCTTGGGCCTTTTCATATCATAAGCATAATCACTCTCATCATTAATAGTATGGATAGCAGCAATAGTATAACAATTATCATCATCACAATGAGTAATATGAGCAACATCATTTGGGAGGGATACCTTTTTACCTTTACTTCTCTGTCTTTTCTTTTTCTTCTTCACATCATGTGTGGGTTTAATCCTCTTTTTGGAGCTCATTATTAATGAGATTGGTTGAATAGAAGGCTCCTCCTCGGTACCTGATTCATCATAAGAAATAATAGGAGGATATTGGGAAGTCTCTTTCCTTTCATTAGTATTCTCTTAATATTCTATTTGTTTTCTTGTTTTTATGTAATTGGCAATATAAGGATTTTCAATGCAATTCACCGCACAATACATATAAATTTCCTCTAAATCAAAATCAAGAACTTTATCAAGGACAAATTCTAGAAGATCCTTGGTTATACGTTTCATTTCTTCATAACCCAGAAGCAAACTAAGTTCATTATGATGCGCAAGGGAAATCAAGTCATCACAATTTTTGGACACGATTCGATCATGAAAAAATTTTGCATTGGATATTTAAATGGCCACGTTCATTGCAAAGCTCACAAGGATGGCTAAGAAAATTTAAATTTTCAGCACAAACATCTAGCCTTTCTTGCAACCATTTAATTTCTAAATACTTATGCCTCTTGCAAAATCTATCTTCCCTATTTGGTGTGTACTTGCAAACTCTATGCACTCCACAAAAATTGACATGCTTATAAGAGACATTTTCATCATGACTAGTGCAATCATCATTAGTAATATGGATATTCAAAGAGTTCGTACTAAAAACATTGCAATCATGCTCACCATCACAGCATCATTGTCGTCTCGCCAATCTAATGCTCCCACGACTATTGCTACCGCTTAGTGATAAAGTAAAGCATTACAGCGCGATTGCATTGCATACAATAAAGCGACAACCATATGGCTCCTGCCAGTTGCCGATAACTCGGTTACAAAACATGATCATCTCATACAATAAAATTTAGCATCATGTCTTGACCATATCACATCACAACATGCCCTGCAAAAACAAGTTAGACGTCCTCTACTTTGTTGTTGCAAGTTTTACGTGGCTGCTACGGGCTTAAGCAAGAACCGTTCTTACCTACGCATCAAAACCACAATGATAGTTTGTCAAGTTGGTGTTGTTTTAACCTTCGCAAGGACCGGGCGTAGCCACACTTGGTTCAACTAAAGTTGGAGAAACTGACACCCGCCAGCCACCTGTATGCAAAGCACGTCGGTAGAACCAGTCTCGCGTAAGCGTACGCGTAATGTTGGTCCGGGCCGCTTCATCCAACAATACCGCCGAACCAAAGTATGACATGCTGGTAAGCAGTATGACTTATATCGCCCACAACTCACTTGTGTTCTACTCGTGCATATAACATCAACACATAAAACCTACGCTCGGATGCCACTGTAGGGGAACGTAGTAATTTCAAAAAAAATTCTACACACATGCAAGATCATGGTGATGCACAGCAACGAGAGGGGAGAGTGTTGTCTAAGTACCCTCGTAGACCGGAAGCGGAAGCGTTATAACAAGACGGTTGATGTAGTCGTACGTCTTCACGGCCCGACCGATCAAGCACGGAAACTACGGCACCTCCGAGTTTTTGCACACGTTTAGCTCGATGACGATCCCCGGACTCCGATCCAGCAAAGTGTCGGGGATGAGTTCCGCCAGCACGATGGCATGGTGACGATCTTGATGTTCTACCGTCGCAGGGCTTCACCTAAGCACTGCTACAATATTATCGATGATTATGGTGGAGGGGGGCACCGCACACGGCTAAGAGATCAATGATCAATTGTTGTGTCTCTAGGGTGCCCCCCTGCCCCCGTATATAAAGGAGTGGAGGAGGGGGCCGGCCAAGGAGGGTGGTGCGCCCAAGCGGGGGAGTCCAACTCCCACCGGGAGTAGGACTCCCCTTTTGCCTATTAGGAGTAGGAGAGGGAAGAAAGAGGAAGGAGGGAGGAAGGAAGGAAAGGGGGGCCGGCCCCCTTCCCAATTCGGATTGGGCTTGTGGGGGGCGCCCCCTCCCTTGCTCCTTTCCCCTCCTTTCCACTAAGGCCCAATAAGGCCCATATACCTCCCGGGGGGTTCCGATAACCTCTCGGTGATCCGATATTGTCCCAATCTTACCCGGAACCTTTCTGGTGTCCAAATATAGTCGTCCAATATATCGATCTTTATGTCTCGACCATTTCGAGACTCCTCGTCAAGTCCGTGATCACATCCGGGACTTCGAACAACCTCCGGTACATCAAAATATATAAACTCATAAAGAAACTGTCATCGTAATGTTAAGCGTGCGGACCCTACGGGTTCGAGAACAATGTAGACATGACCGAGACACGTCTCCGGTCAATAACCAATAGCAGAACCTGGATGCTCATATTGGCTCCTACATATTCTACGAAGATCTTTATCGGTCAGACCGCATAACAACATACGTTGTTCCCTTTGTCATCGGTATGTTACTTGCCTGAGATTCGATCGTCGGTATCTCAATACCTAGTTCAATCTCGTTACCGGCAAGTCTCTTTACTCGTTCCGTAATACATCATCTTGCAACTAACTTATTAGTTGCATTGCTTGCAAGGCTTATGTGATGTGTATTACCGAGAGGGCCCAGAGATACCTCTCCGACAATCGGAGCGACAAATCCTAATCTCGAAATACGCCAACCCAACATATACCTTTGGAGACACCTGTAGAGCACCTTTATAATCAGCCAGTTATGTTGTGACGTTTGGTAGCACACAAAGTGTTCCTCCGATAAACAGGAGTTGCATAATCTCGTAGTCATAGGAACATGTATAAGTCATGAAGAAAGCAATAGCAACATACTAAACGATCGGGTGCTAAGCTAATGGAATGGGTCATGTCAATCACATCATTCTCCTAATGATGTGATCCCGTTAATCAAATGACAACTCATGTCTATGGTTCGGAAACATAACCATCTTCGATTAACGAGCTAGTCAAGTAGAGGCATACTAGTGACACTTTGTTTGTCTATGTATTCACACAAGTATTACGTTTCCGGTTAATACAATTCTACCATGAATAATAAACATTTATCATGATATAAGGAAATAAATAATAACTTTATTATTTCCTCTAGGGCATATTTCCTTCAGTGGCTGCTGGTAGCAGACCCCCCCGGTGCCTGGCGCATGCTGCTGCGACTGCTGTTGGTGGCAGCCCCCGCCGCCCCACCGGCTGCGCCGGCCCCCGCCACCTTGCGGCTGCTGGGGAGGCGCGGGGGGCGCAAGCGATGCGGGCGGCAATGGGTAGTAGCCGGCCGGCGCGGGTGATGCGGGCTGACGAGGTGCGGCTGGAGGAGCAGGGCCACCGCAGGTGGTGCCGGCGACGAGGGCAGTGTGCTGGACCCGCTGCTTCCGCTTCGTCATCCTGCGCTCCTCAAGTTTGAGGTACGCGACGACGCGCTAAAAAGTGGGTTGTGGCAGCAGGGTGAGGTTGGACGCCGTGTTGCCGAAGTCCTCGTTAAGCCCGGCGGTGAGGGTGCTCGGCATGAGGTCGTTAGAGACCTTGGCACTGATGACGCGAAGCTCGTCGGCGAGCATCTTGAGCCGCATGTAGTACTCATCGATGGTGGAGTTGTCCTAGTGATAGCCGAAGAACTCCTGCTGTAAGAAAACAAGTTGCTGAAGTTTGTTGTCGGTGAAGAGCGCGTTGATCTTGGCCCATACGTCGCAGGCGTCATCATCCTCGGCGACGACCGTGTGGAAGATGTCCTTCGAGACCGTCTGGTAGAACCAATGGATGATCGTGGCCTCAAGGCGGACCACTTCGGATCGCCGTGCAAGTACTCGCTGTCCACGGAACCATCGATGTGCTCGGTGAGATAGTACTCATGGAAGATGAGGTTGAAGTAGGTCTTCCACGCGTAGTACGGCGTGCTGGAGCTGTCGAGACGGATAGGGACCCGTGCCTCAATGTTGAGGTCACGGATGGCGGCGGCGGAGGGTTTGGGGCCGACGAACGGGTTCGACGAGCCGGTGGTGGAGGATCCCGGGGAAGACATGGCGGCGCGGCTAGGTTTTTTTGCGTTGGTGGAGAGAGGAGGCAGGGAGTCGCGACAGCAGAAGGTGCGGCGGCGGCTGAAGCGAGAGGGAGCGGCGCGAGGGGAGCGCGGCTGCGGGTCGGGAGGGCAGCGGCGCGGTGCGGCGAAGAGGCGGCGGGGGGTGGCGTGGGACAACGGCGGCGGCGCGGATGTAGGAGGCGTGGTGGCGGCTGTGGGGAGCGCGGGTGGAAGCGAGCACGGGTGGCGGCAGCGCGGGTTGAAGAAGGAGGTGGCACGGCGGCGGCACGGTGCGGTGGTGGTGGGGCGGCGGCGCGGGGAAGGGCAGCGGCTAACCCTAGGAGAGGAACTATAAAGATGATACAATGTATATGGAGAGGTTTGCAATGCAATAGACGTTGTATTGATGGGGTGCTGGTGTACGTATATATATATTTCAAGGAAAAGCCTTTACCTCAACTATACAAGACTAGGAGATGGATCATAAGTCCAAAAGAAAAGGTAGGTGAATCCCATGCGAGCGAATGGCGATGAGGTATACTCCAAAGTGTTGACGTATAAATGTATTGCCTAGTCTCTTCTATCAGATCGGTCTTTTGGTTGCATTGGCTAGAGCATGCACTTCTACATGGTATCGAAGCCAAGAGATCTTGAGTTCAAGACCCAGCTAGCGCAATTAAATTGCAGCCCACTTTCAGTCCACATTTAGGTCCGAGGGAGCCACACGTGAGGGGGAGTGTTGACGTATAAATGAACTAGCGAATAAGCCCGTGGGTTGCAACGGGTGAAAAAAAAACACTTCCTAATCTAATAATCATGAGTCCAAACTTCAGTAGGTTCATGTCATTTATTTCAACACATGGCATTCCATCTGTGGTTCTATTTATCTTTCTTCCCACTCTCGTTGATGCTGGCCTCAGTGTTGACATCAACACAACACGTTTGTATGTTGTCAATCTTAGAACGTCTCCCTCTCGGTAGACGATGCAAATGAGTCCGTGCATTGCAACGGATGAAAAAACACTCACTAATCTAATAACCATGAATTCATAGGTCCATGTCCTTTATTTCAACATATGGCATCACATATGTTTTTCTATTTATCCTTCTTTCCACTCTCGTCGAAGCTGGCCTCAATGTTTACACCATCACAACACGTTTGAATGTTGTCAATCTTACGACGTCACCCTTTCGGCATAGGATGATAAATCTATTTTTTTCCTGTGAAGTTTTGACGAGGCGTGCATGCGTGGTTATAGATTTTTTTTTGTTCCCATCTTGGTTTTCCCCGCCGTAGTGTTTCATCATAAATAGCATTTTTTTTTAAATGGTTAAGATTTAAAAAAATTATCATATCCAGATTCGACATATTTTTTTAATCAAATTTCATATATAATATGTTAAATTTGGAGTTACAGTTAAAAAGCTATGGATTTTTAAAAATTCGATTAATATATAATACGGGTTTATTACCAAAAACTTGAGGGGGTTCTCTGTAAAATAGCACGACGGACCAAGAATACCTTTTTTTTATTAGTAGGTATGGATTGCTTAGTTTTTTTTATCAGATCGATCTTTTGGTTGCATTGACTAGACTACACAAAGTAACACTGTCCTAAGCTTCAAATATAGACTTGTGCGCACTGTTCGCAGCCTGCACATCAGTCACCATCGGAGATGGCGCGACGGCATCCTTTTGGTTCTCCTCTTGGCTCAATGGCACACAGCTATGCGAGGCATATCCAACGGTGTTCGCTCATTCTATCCGCAAAAACAGATCAGTCTGGGAAGCCCTGCATCAAGACCGATGGATCCTTGACCTACGCCACGGTAACCATAGCAGCATCTTGCTTCTTGTGCTGCAACTCGCTAGGGAAATCCGCAATGCTGGAATCTTGCCTAAAGAAGAAAGGAAAGACAACAATCACATGGACCCTGGGCAGCTCTAGCCAGTACACCACGCGCTCTGCCTACGACACCCAGTTCGAAGACCGCCCGACGCTCAACTTCAAGTCTACCATCTAGAAGGCATGGGCTCCAGGCAAGATGAAAATACCGCTATGGCTGCTGCACCTTGATAGGCTCTGGTGCAACGACAGACTCCAGAAACGAGGTTGGGCCAACAGCTACTTCTGTCAACTTTGTCTCCGAAATCTCAAGACCTCGTCACATCTCTTATGGGAGTGCACCGTCACTGTTCAAGTTTGGAACCAGGTGGCATCTTGGGTGGGCTGCTCCGCTCTGGGCCACACCACATGGAGCGTGGGTGAATCCACCATCGAGCGGGTCCACATGATCATCGATGGAGCTGACTCTGGCATGAAGAAGGGAACCAGATCGTTGCTCGCCTTGGTGATCTGGCACATCTGGCTGGAGCGCAACGCATGCACTTTCAAAGGCAAAGCACCATGCACTAGCAACATCACGGCAGCCTGCCGCCGCGACATGGAGCGGTGGAGAATTGCCGGAGCCAAATGTATTTCACACCCCTTCGGGGACGTGCCATGAAACATAGCGATCATGGCTTTTGGCCCGCTTTGAGTTTGACAGGCTGGCCGTGTAACTTTCTCCCCACTCCTCCGATCACTTGATCGAACTTTGTTCCCCGCTCTCTCCTGCTAATGAAATGAAAGCCTAGTATGGCCACTTTAAAAAAAAAGACTTGTGGACTCGATTTAGAGCAGCCTCTAAAAGTCATGCCGATCGGCCGTGGGATGACAATTCTTCTAGACGCGCCCTTTTGACTAAAAATGGCCGCGGTTATTACACCGATCGGGAACTTAAGGCGACTCTGCATGCTGGTGGGTTTTTTTTTTCTTTAGAATGATGCTAGGTTGAAAATTGTGATACTGAACTGCACAGTTGATTTCTTTTGGGCGTGTTCTCCCTGTGCGCCTGGTTGGCATTTTTGTTGTTGTCTCGGCGTAGTTTGGGAGGCTCCATTTTGGCTTGTTTCTCATGTCGACGGATGGCACCACACGAGCGGGCGATACCCTCTTTGCTGGCGCGACGTCGATGCCGATTCCTCTCTTCCTTTTTCTTCTTTGGAACTTATGCCTACTGTCGTGTGGGACACGTAGAGGTCGACAGTGACTTATTTCTTCAATTTCGTAATAAAGCAGGTTTGGTTCGACAAGTTAATGATTGGGAGGGCAAATGGGACCATTGCTTTCCCTGCATCTTGGGTCAGTGCCGACTCATGGGTCATTGAGCACTGAACACTTCTCCTAGATAGACTAGTTGCAACGGGCTTTGTTTCCCCTGTGTGTGTGTGTGTGTGTGTGTGTGTGTGTGTGTGTGTGTGTGTGTGTGTGTGTGAAAATGCACTTTGTAAAATCGCAGAAGAAAATTCGGTTGGAAGTAGCATCATATCAGTTCATTATTTGCTTAAGGCCTTCTTTCCTCTCGGAAGTGGCTTCATCAAGCAGTAGTGCCTTTGGAGAAACTTTCAGCAACACTGCCATTCAACTTCGATTGCTTCAGAAGGATCATTTCGACGTCCAATACTTTAAATTTAAGATCACAAGCACACTCATCACATCACAGGTCAACAATACCGAGTCCCAAAGAAAGAAAAATCCACAATACTCAATCAATACATACATAAACAAGCACGAACGATCAACACATGGTCTCTGAACACAGCATCTGTTGCTCTTGCACAGCCGCCCGCGCGTCCAGGGCTGGACTCTGCAGCAGAGGCCGTTGCTTAAGCCACCAGCACATACACCGCGTAGATGATCCCCGGTATGTACCCCAGTAAGGTCAGCAAGAGACAGATCCAGAACTCCACCTGAATCGACACATCCGCAGCAGTAATAACCAGATCAGATAGGAGACTGCAAACAAGGCACGGCGAAACCCGTACGAATTAGAAAGAGTAGCCACTTACGGCGAGGCCGTAGCGCAGGAAGACGCCGACCGGAGGCAGGATGATGGCGAGGATCACCTCTATGAACGTTGCTGAGGCCATGGCTCACTTCACTCGAGGCTTTCTGGCTTCTTTCTTTCTCTGTTCTTCCTTTCCTTTTTCCGAAAGCGAGAAGCGCCTGGATGGGGTGGGTGGTTGATTTGGATTGCAAGATCGTGTACACGTCCGTTTATATAGACAAGACTTCGGTTGTTTTTAGTAGTAACTGTTCTGGTTTGCTTTGGAGGTGGCGTACGTGTCCCTGCCCCAGCACGCGGCTTGGCCACCTGCAGTCCTGCACTCCGCCTAGCAACTTTTTGGGGACAAGTGTGCTAGTAATAACGAGCACTCTTGCGAGAGAGTACGTCCAGCACACATGGCATATGAACCCACTTTTCAAAATATACATTTTAAACACGTTTTAAAACGTTAAAAAACTTTAAAAACATTTCTCACATACATCATCACAGATATGTACGCGCGGCACAAAGTTTTGTGACAAAAAAACTATTTCTTTTTTGCCTCCGCAAAAAACAAAATTCAGTGCTTCTAAATCGCATTCCATGACTTTTTTTTGTCTTTTTTGCACAAGCCAAAGAAAAAGTTACTTTTTCATGAAACTTTCTGCTGCCCATAGAATGTCAAGATTGCATGCGCGAGACTTTTTTTAGAATTTTTGGGCATTTAGAAATAAGTTTTTTTAAGTGGGCTCATATATGCCCATATTCATACACTTTTTGGACTCTTGCGGGCAAACTCAATCGTGGCTTTCCTGTCGATGGTGTGTGTGAAATGCATGTTGGTAACCATATCGGTGAATGGTTCTGTATTGTATTTTCTCCGTTCCAAAATATAGTGCTTCATCTATTTTTGTGCTTTAACTTTGACCTTAAATTCAACCAACGAGACCGACTGCGGCAGAAGCAAAAGTTATAGCAGTGAATTCGTATTCAAAAGAAGTTTTCAATTATATAATTTTTTTCTCCCATCGCAGTCGGTCTCGTTGGTTAAATTTATGGTTGAAGTTAGACCTTAGAAAACACGGGCGTATTATATTTTGAAATGGAGGGAGTAACTTTTTCACTAATTAACCATGCAATTCTGCGAGTCCTATGTTCTCCCTGAGCGCCTGCCATTTCTGTTGTTGTCTTGTTCCTCGTGTCGACCGGTGCCATCAACAGTGGGCGCCCCTCTCAGCTGGCGTGACATCGATGACAATTCCTGTCTTTTTGCTTGAAACTTGGGGCTGATTCTTATTTTTGTTCTTCGCGTGGTACAAGCGTGACTCAAAAAAGGTCGTCCATGGGCTTTGCTTTAGTTTGTGCTAATATAAGCGTTTGTGTGACAGTGGCTTGTCTACATTTTCCGTGATAAAACAGGTTTTGTTTGACAAGTTAATGGCTTCCCCGCATTTTGGGCCAGTGCCAAATCTGATCTCAGCGAGCACCAAGTGGTGATTTGAGGTAAACCTGATCATATACCCCGGGCCGGGCTGGGTTTTAGCCCGGGCTTGTGAAAGCCTGAAGCAAAAAATCCCAAGTCCAAGCCCAGCCCAAAACACATGAACCATGGCACTTTCAATTTAAATAATTATATTTAGGATATCAAAATAATATAATATACCTATATTTCGAATAAAATATATATGTGTTGCCATTTTGGGCTTTTTTAGGCTTTTGGGCCAGGCTTTGATGTAGAAAATGGAGCCCGAGCCCTTCAGGCTCGGGCCTCTGGGCCGGCTTGTCCATGCACATGTCTAATTTGAGGGCAACTCCATCGCGTTTCATTAAATGAACATCGCCAAATGTCCACGGACGCGTTTGAGATCTCTTCACACAAGGTGATGCTTATACCTCGAATTCCATTCAAAAACCTCATACCGAACCTGTATAGAGAAGGACTTCCCACCACGCAATAGTTTTTCCATACCAACTTAGCTGCTCAGCGCTGCTACTGGCATAACAACTAGGACGCCATAGGTTGACCCAACCCTATTGTCTCATACTAGGGTTGGCTCCTCCGAGTTCTCCCTTGAACACCAACGGCTGATAGGAACCGATCTATCTCACGATGTTGTAAACCCAACTCATGTATCACTTTCATCGGCGAACAACTGAACCCTTGGGAAAATTTTCCAACCCCAGGATGTGATGAGTCGACATCGAGGTGCCAAATGACTCCGTAGATAAGAGCTCTTGGGAGTCCTCAGTAGTGGTAAGCTAGCCACCATCCAACCATTTCCACCAAATGTCCACCCCTTATCCAATAAAAAGAGGAGAAAGAAGAGAGGAGGAGAAAAGGTGGTTTCTGGTGGGGTTTGAGGTGGAGTTGGCGTGTCTGCAGCGTATCTGCACTCCCTCATACCTCCCATTTTCGAATGCGTTCCGACAGATTTTGTGCATGCCGTTGGATGGCCAAAAGTATCGGACCACCCAGTACAAATATTTATGGGTCGTTTTTGTTAGAGTATATATATAGCCATGTAACCTTTCGTATTTACCCTATTGTATAAGGGGTTTCCTGTATATATTCCACACCTGTACATGTATATATATTAGCCTATGGCCTCCTGGAAATACAAGTTGCATATTTTCTAACATGGTATTAGAGCTAGGTCAATTTTCTCGCACGCGCAACTCGTGTTGTTGATCCACCGTCGCGACGCCTTCATCTTCGGCGGCCGCTGACTCCTGTTCTTCTCTCGCCCACCCCCGTCTGCCTCCACGGTCCCGATCGAGTCGCCCGTCCATGCGGCCTCCCAAGATCGAGACTCCCGCCGCCGCCCCGTTCCAGCTCCCGCCCGTCCCGCCAGTCAGTCCAGAGGATTCAGTCACCGCGCCACTCCGGATCGATTGCCCACACCTACTGCGCTCGATCCAGAACGCCTGCTGCGCTCGATCCATCTGCTGGTGTTCGATCCATCTGCTGCACGCTCGATCCATCTGCTGGTATTCTCACAAAGTCAACACAGCGGCCGGCGGATTCGATCCATCTGCTGGTGTTCTCACGAAGTCAGCACAGCGGCCGGCGGATTTCGTCCCTGGTGCTGTTCTCGTCCCATCCATCTGTTGCCGCCGCGAACGTTGACTGCGACCGATCGTCAGGACCCTCTGTTTGTACTGCTGTCTGCCCGGCGAATGCAAAAAATTGTCTACACTGTCAGGCTATGTCGCAGTTCCTCGCTATTCGGTGATCTTTGATGGAACTAACTACATCGAGTTTGTTGGCTTCATGCGCATTCATATGCATGGGATTCGTCTTTGGGGAGTTCTTTCTGGCGAGGTCTGTTGTCCGCCGTGTCCGGTTCCACCTATGGCCCCTACTCCACCGACGCCACCGGTTCTTGCTGCCAATGCTGATCAAACTGCAAAGGATGCAGCTAAGCTTGCAGATGACGCTGCCGTCCATGCTTATGATGCGCAGGTTTCGACTTATGAGGAGACTCTTCAGACTTATCATGAGGCTCTTTCTGCTTACACTCAGTGGCTTGATGAGGATGCTCGTGCTGTAGTTGTTCTCACTGCTAGTGTTCTGCATCTGTTTGCCTCTGATTTCTTGGGGCTCCATACCGTATCTAAGATGTGGACCCGCCTTCGTCAGCGCTATCAGCCCTCTAGTGATGCCTTATATCTATCTGTGGTCCGGCAGGAACATGCTCTTCAGCAGGGTGACTCCAGTGCTGACGATTTCTATGCTCAGAGTTCTGCTATTTCGCGTCAGCTTGATTCTCTCCGCACTGCTGGTTGCCGTACTTGTCATTGTTGCCAGGTGCTACATCTTGAGCACTGCGTTGGTTTTCCCCGAAGAGGAAGGGATGATGCAGCAAAGTAGCGTAAGTATTTCCCTCAGTTTTTGAGAACCAAGGTATCAATCCAGTAGGAGGTTAGGCGTGAGTCCCTCGTACCTGCACAAAACAAATAAATCCTCGCAACCAACGCGAATAGTGGTTGTCAATCCCTACACGGCCACTTACGAGAGTGAGATCTGATAGATATGATAAGATAATTTTTTTTGTTGGTATTTTTATGATAAAGATGCAAAGTAAAATAAAAGCAAGGTAAAAGCAAAAGGAAATAAATAAGTATTGGAAGATTTATATGATGAAGATAGACCCGGGGGGCATAGGTTTCACTAGTGGCTTCTCTCGAGAGCATAAGTATTCTACAGTGGGTGAACAAATTACTGTTGAGCAATTGACAGAATTGAGCATAGTTATGAGAATATCTAGGTATGATCATGTATATATGCATCACGTCCGAGACAAGTAGACCGACTCCTGCCTGCATCTACTACTATTACTCCACTCATCGACCGCTATACAGCATGCATCTAGAGTATTAAGTTAATGAAAACAGAGTAACGCCTTAAGCAAGATGACATGATGTAGAGGGATAAACTCATGCAATATGATGAAAACCCCATCTTGTTATCCTCGATGGCAACAATACAATACGTGCCTTGCTGCCCCTACTATCACTGGGAAAGGACACCGCAAGATTGAACCCAAAGCTAAGCACTTCTCCCATTGCAAGAAAGATCAATCTAGTAGGCCAAACCAAACTGATAATTCGAAGAGACTTGCAAAGATAACCAATCATACATAAAAGAATTCAGAGAAGATTCAAATATTATTCATAGATAGACTTGATCATAAACCCACAATTCATCGATCTCAACAAACACACCGCAAAAAGAAGATTACATCGAATAGATCTCCACAAGAGAGGGGGAGAACATTGTATTGAGATCCAAAAAGAGAGAAGAAGCCATCTAGCTACTAACTATGGACCCGTAGGTCTGAAGTAAACTACTCACACCTCATCGAAGGGGCTATGGCGTTGATGTAGAAGCCCTCCATGATCGATGCCCCCTCCGGCGGAGCTCCGGAACAGGCCCCAAGATGGGATCTCGTGGATACAGAAAGTTGCGGCGGTGGAATTAGGGTTTTGGCTCCGTATCTGATCGTTTGGGGGTACGTAGGTATATATAGGAGGAAGGAATACGTCGGTGGAGCAATAGGGGGCCCATGAGGGTGGAGGACGCGCCTGGGGGGTTGGCGCGCCCCCCTACCTCGTGGCCTGCTCCTTTGTGTCTTGACGTAGGGTGCAAGTCTCCTGGGTCTTGTTCGTTGAGAAAATCACGTTCCCGAAGGTTTCATTCTGTTTGGACTCCGTTTGATATTCCTTTTCTTCGAAACCCTAAAATAGGCAAAAAAAAACAGCAATTCTGGGTTGGGCCTCCGATTAATAGGTTAGTCCCAAAATAATATAAAAGTGGATAATAAAGCCCAATAATGTCCAAAACAGTAGATAATATAGCATGGAGCAATCAAAAAATATAGATACATTGGAGACGTATCAAGCATCCCCAAGCTTGATTCCTGCTCGTCCTCGAGTAGGTAAATGATAAAAACAGAATTTTTGATGCGGAGTGCTACTTGGCATAATTTTAATGTAATTCTTCTTAATTGTGGCATGAATATTCAGATCCGAAAGGTTCAAGACAAAACTTCATATTGACATAAAAATAATAATACTTCAAGCATACTAACTAAGCAATTATGTCTTCTCAAAATAACATGGCTAAAGAAAGTTATCCCTACAAAATCATATAGTCTGGCTATGCTCTATCTTCACCACACAAAGTATTTAAATCATGCACAACCCCGATGACAAGACAAGCAATTGTTTCATACTTTTGGTGTTCTCAAAACTTTTTCAATCTTCACGCAATACATGAGCGTGAGCCATGGATATAGCACTATAGGTGGAATAGAGTGGTGGTTGTGGAGAAGACAAAAACGGGGAAGATAGTCTCACATCAACTAGGCGTATCAACGGGGTATGGAGATGCCCATCAATAGATATCAATGTGAGTGAGTAGGGATTTCCATGAAACGGATGCACTAGAGCTATAAGTATGTGAAAGCTCAAAAAGAAACTAAGTGGGTGTGCATCCAACTTGCTTGCTCATGAAGACCTAGGGCATTTTGAGGAAGCCCATCATTGGAATATACAATCAAAGTTCTATAATGAAAAATTCCCTCTAGTATATGAAAGTGACAACATAGGAGACTCTCTATCATGAAGATCATGGTGCTACTTTGAAGCACAAGTGTGGCAAAAGGATACTAGCATTGTCCCTTCTCTCTTTTTCTCTCATCATTTTTTTCTTTTTTTTTATTTGGGCCTTTTCTCCCCCTTTTTTTATGGCCTCTTCTTTGTTTTATTTTTTTTCATCCGGAGTCTCATCCCGACTTATGGGGGAATCATAGGCTCCATCATCCTTTCCTCACTGGGACAATGCTCTAATAATGATGATCATCACACTTTTATTTTCTTACAACTCAAGAATTACAACTCGATACTTAGAACAAGATATGACTCTATATGAATGCCTCCGGTGGTGTACCGGGATATGCAATGACTCATGAGTGACAAGTATGAAAGAATTATGAACGGTGGCTTTGCCACGAATACGATGTCGACTACATGATCATGCAAAGCAATATGACAATGATGGAGTGTGTCATAATAAACGGAAAGGTGGAAAGTTTCATGGCAATATATCTCGGAATGGCTATGTAAATGCCATGATAGGTATGTATGGTGGCTGTTTTGAGGAAGGTATATGGTGGGTGTATGATACCGGCGAAAGGTGCACGGTATTAGAGAAGCTAGCAATGGTGGAAGGGTGAGAGTGCGTATGATCCATGGACTCAACATTAGTCATAAAGAACTCATATACTTATTGCGAAAATCTACAAGTTATCAAAGCAAAGTATTACGTGCATGCTCCTAGGGGGATAGACTGGTAGGAAAAGACCATCGCTCGTCCCCGACCACCACTCATAAGGAAGACAATCAATAAATAAATCATGCTCCGACTTCATCACATAACGGTTCACCATACGTGCATGCTACGGGAATCACAAGCTACAACACAAGTATTTCTCAAATTCACAACTACTCAACTAGCATGACTTTAATATCACCATCTCCATATCTCAAAACAATTATCAAGCATCAAACTTCTCATAGTATTCAACACACTCATAAGAGAATTTTATTATTCTGGAATACCTAGCATATTAGGATTTTAAGAAAATTACCATGCTATTAAGACTCTCAAAATAATCTAAGTGAAGCATGAGAGATCAATAGTTTCTATAAAACAAATCCACCACCGTGCTCTAAAAGATATAAGTGAAGTACTAGAGCAAAATTATATAACTCAAAAGATATAAGCGAAGCACATAGAGTATTCTAACAAATTCCAAATCATGTATGGCTCTCTCAAAAGGTGTGTACAGCAAGGATGATTGTGGTAAACTAAAAAACAAAGACTCAAATCATACAAGACGCTCCAAGCAAAACACATATCATGTGGTGAATAAAAATATAGCTCCAAGTAAAGTTACCGATAGAAGTAGACGAAAGAGGGGATGCCTTCCGGGGCATCCCCAAGCTTTGGCTTTTAGGTGTCCTTAGATTATCTTGGGGGTGCCATGAGCATCCCCAAGCTTAGTCTCTTGCCACTCCTTGTTCCATAATCCATCAAATCTTTACCCAAAACTTGAAAACTTCTCAACACAAAACTCAAAGTAGAAAATCTCGTGAGCTCCGTTAGCGAAAGAAAACAAAAGACCGCTTCAAGGTACTGTAATGAACTCATTCTTTATTTATCTTGGTGTTAAACCTACTGTATTCCAACTTCTCTATGGTTTATAAACTATTTTACTAGCCATAGATTCATCAAAATAAGCAAACAACACACGAAAAACAGAATCTGTCAAAAACAGAACAGACTGTAGTAATCTGTAGTTAGCGCAAGATATGGAACCCCAAAAATTCTAAAATAAATTTCTGGACGTGAGGAATTTATCTATTAATCATCTTCAAAAAGAATTAACTAAATAGCACTTTCCAAATAAAAATGACGGCAGTTCTCGTGAGCGCTAAAGTTTCTGTTTTTTACAGCAAGTTCAACAAGACTTTCTCCAAGTCTTCCCAACGGTTCTACTTGGCACAAACACTAATTAAACACAAAAAACACAACCAAAGCAGAGGCTAGATAAATTATTTATTTAATAACAGCAAGGAAAAATATTGGGCTGTCTCTCAACAAGCGATTTTCTTTAAAACCTTATAGTTAGGCATAATATTTCAATGATGCTCACATGAAAGACAAGAATTGAAGCACAAAGAGAGCATCATAAAACACGTGAAAACGCATCTAAGTCTAACATACTTCCTATGCATAGGCATATTATAGGCAAACAAGTTATCAAGGCAAGCAAAAACTAGCATATGCAAGGAAGCGGAAAGAAACAATAGCAATCTCAACATAACGAGAGGTAATTTAGTAACATGAGTATTTCTACCACCATATTTTCCTCTCTCATAATAATCACATGTAGGATCATAAGCAAATTCAACAAAATAGCTATCACATAAAATATTTTCAACACGATCTACATGCATGCAAAGTTGATACTCTTCCAAAATAGTGGGATCTAAGGTTGACACTCTTCCAAACCCACTTTCAATAATATTGCAAACACTATTATCAATATCATATTCATCATGTGGCTTAAATAAATTTTCAAGATCATAAGAAGAATCACCCCAATCATGATCATTGCAATAAGTAGAGGACATAGAAAAACTAGCATCCCCAAGCTTAGGGTTTTGCATATTATTAGCACAATTTACATAAATAGAATTTATAATAAAATCATTGCAATCATGCTTTTTATTCAAAGTTCTATCGTGAATCGCTTCATAAAGTAATTCATCACACTTTTTAGATTCACGAATTTCAAGCAAAACCTCATAAAGATAATCTTGTGCACAAAACTCACTAGCAATTGGTTCATCATAATTGGATCTCTTAAAATGATTAGCAAGTGGATGAGGATTCATAGATCTTAGGTTCTCTGTTTAGTAATAAATAAACAACTATTCCAACCAAACGAGCAAACGAGACAAGTAAGACATAAAAGAAAACAAAAAAGAGAAACAGAAGAAGGGCGAATAAAACGGCAAGGGTGAAGTGGGGGAGAGGAAAACGAGAGGCAAATGGCAAATAATGTAATGCGGGAGATAAGGGTTGTGATGGGTACTTGGTATGTTGACTTTTGCATAGACCTCCCTGGCAACGGCGCCAGCAATCCTTCTTTCTACCTCTTGAGCACTGCGTTGGTTTTCCCCGAAGAGGAAGGGATGATGCAGCAAAGTAGCGTAAGTATTTCCCTCGGTTTTGAGAACCAAGGTATCAATCCAGTAGGAGGCTACGCGCGAGTCCCTCGTACCTGCACAAAACAAATAAATCCTCGCAACCAACGTGAATAGGGGTTGTCAATCCCTACACGGCCACTTACGAGAGTGAGATCTGATAGATATGATAAGATAATATTTTTGGTATTTTTATGATAAACATTCAAAGAAAAATAAAAGCAAGGTAAAAGCAAAAGGAAATACATAAGTATTGGAAGATTTATATGATGAAGATAGACTCGGGGGCCATAGGTTTCACTAGTGGCTTCTCTCGAGAGCATAAGTATTCTACGGTGGGTGAATAAATTACTGTTGAGCAACTGACAGAATTGAGCATAGTTATGAGAATATCTAGGTGTGATCATGTATATAGGCATCACGTCCGAGACAAGTAGACCGACTCCTGCCTGCATCTACTACTATTACTCCACTCATCGACCGCTATCCAGCATGCATCTAGAGTATTAAGTTAATGAAAACAGAATAACGTCATAAGCAAGATGACATGATGTAGAGGGATAAACTCATGCAATATGATGAAAACCCCATCTTGTTATCCTCGATGGTAACAATACAATATGTAGAGACCAGACCTCAAACAGTCCGATCTCTGTGCTTTAGTGTCATCCCTGGATCAGTAATGCTGACATGCACAGTACTTGAAGGGTTTATAACAGAGTAGCAATCACACACTTATTACATCGAATGTCGCAAAGAGAACTTATTACAATAAATATGGCTTAAGGCCATCTAATAACGATAACAGCGGAAGGCTTGGAAGATAAGTGAGTCCATCAACTCCAACGGCATCACTAAGTATAGAACCACGACCTAAAGTCACCTTACTCGTCGTCTGACTCTGCAACATGAACGTTGCAGCCCGAAAATGGGTCAGCACATGGAATATGCTGGCAATGTAACACATAGAGAGTAATGGAAGAATAAAGCTATACTACATGCATATATGGCTGGTGGAAAGCTCTATGGTTACAATTTTGCATAAAGCCAATTTTTCCCTATTGCAAAGGAATAAATTTTATTTAACTATCAAGGTAGTTGTTATACATCGAGAGTGTAGACACCCTCTCAATCCCAATTTAGTATCATCATTAAATCCCAACAGTATTAATTAAGGTAACATGATGAGATTCACATGATAATCCAAGTACTAGATACTCAAGACGTCAATAACCGGGGACACGGCTAACCATGATTAGTTTATACACTCTGTAGAGGTTTGCGCACTTTTCCTCACAAGACTCGATCTCCTCCATTGGGATTCTCGCACTACATGGTGTTTGAGAAACGGATGACCGAGACATAGTCTTTCAAAAGCGCTAGCACCTTACGATCGGGTAGACAGTACCAACCTACATCCCCTACATCTGCTAGTCTACCACTGTAAGAGTTCGCACGACTTAATCGACTATGCTAGAGCCCATAGTAGCTTGTGGCTGCACACGGAAGTTTCTAGTATGAATAAATCTCATGACCCCTTTGAGTCTGGGTGGCGGTCCATAAAGAAAAACAGGCAATTGCTGGAATACCCAGGTGCCTCAATCCACCCAGATGTGTGTTTAAGTTGCCACCTTAAATAAACCATTAATTTATCAATCCCACATCTGTCATGGATACACTCTCCCAATCCACGTCTACTAGCATAGCATGGCATAATGAGCAAACGTAGAAGTAACTCCCAAGGGTTGATAATAAAACAGGTAATAGGTTCTACCTCATCTACTTCCCAAAACTCACATATTAATTAGATCCTAATCATGCAATTGTTTGAGGGTTGATCTAATGCAATAAAACTGGGTAGTAAAGAGGTATGATCAAAGTGTTACTTGCCTTGCTGATGATCCTTGAAACCTAGAGATTCGAAGTAGCAAGTTGCGCACTCCGGGTACTCTATCGCAACCAAACAAGCATACAATAAGTACTCATCTAATGCATGGGTAAAACTCAAATAAGAAAACTAACCAGAAAGTTCAACTTAAGAACTCCGGTTTGCAAAAAGAATCCAATCGAACGAAGCAACGAAAGTCAAACAGCGACAGAAACAAACTTCGTTTACTAATTTGGATCTAAGTCAAATTTTACAGATGCAAAAACTTGTTTGGGTTGGTTAAACAGAAAGAGGGTTTTGAGACGAAACTCTAGGCGCTTGAATTGCCTGATTCCGATAAAAGAGCGAAAAGTTATACTAGAACAAAAATCGGATCAGAAATCGTGATCAGAAATAACCGCCGAAAAAATCCGAGAAAAAGAAAAATTGACGAACAGATTAACGAACGAACGTTCGTTAACTGAGACTAAACGACGAATTCGTCTATTAAAACGAACGAATGGGCAAACGCTCCTAAATAAATAAACTGGAAAATAAAACCGATCTATTTATAAAAAAACAAATCTAGTGTTTTCTATAAAAAATCGGATCGGTTTCTTTAGAAAAACCGGGGCGGCGGGCGGCTACCTCGGCTCGGGCTCCGGCGAGGTCCGGTGGGGCTCCGGTGGCGGTGGGCGGCATGGGGTGGCGGGGCGGCGGCTCCTGGCGGCGGTGGCGCAAGGCGGCGGTGCGGCGGAGGCTTGCGGCGGCGGCGCAAGGCGGCGGGGCGGCGGCAAGCGGCGGCGCGGGCGGCGACGACTCAGGGCTTAGTGGGGCCTCGGGGTGGTATTTAAAGGGGCCTCGGCCCACGCGCGGATCTTCTGCGGCCCGGATGGACCGCGCGCCTCCCAGGGGTGGTTTCCGCATGCCGTGAAGGCGCAATAATCGCGGGGCATGGGGGAGTGGGTGCAGTTAATCCCACGTCCCCACGCCCTGCCTCCTCGGCCTCGCCGCACGAGGCTATAAGTAGGGGGAGAGGAGGGGAGTGCCAGACGCTCGCGCTCTCTCCCTCGCTCTGCCCCTCCTTCTTCTTCCTCCTCTCCGCCGCCACAGCCACCCGCCGCCGCTCGGCCTTCCCGCCAATCTTCTTGGCTTGCCGTCGCTTCATCATAGCAGGGTCGCGCGCCTTTCTTCCGCCGCACCTTTCTCATCGCCGCGCCGTTCCCATGGCGTTGTCGAGCTCCTGGGACGGCTCCAACGTCCACGACGACCACGTCGACTTCCTCCGCCGGACGCGGCAGCTGCCGGGCGCGGATTTCGTGCGGGTCCGCCTTGCGCCGGAGAGGGAGATCTCACCGGCGCCGGAGGAGGACGAGCGGGTAATCTTCCGCTCACACTGCCTGCATGGCTTCGGCCTGCCGGCGAGCGGGTTCCTCCACTCCTTCCTCGAATTTTATCATCTCCAGCCGCATCACCTTACTCCGAACGCGGTGATGCTGCTGTCGGCCTTCGTCGCCCTGTGCGAGGGTTTTCTTGGTGTCCTCCCCACCCTCGAACTATGGGGAGAATTCTTCCAGTGCAAGCTTGGAACTGTCGTCGCGGGCGTGCCTGCCCCATGCGGCGCCTTCATCGCCATGCGGAGGACGAGCGACAAAAACCCGTTTCCACCCATCCTGTTGATCCAGTCGGTGAAGCTCTGGCAGAAATCCTACTTCTACGTGAAGAACATCACTCCTCAAGGCGACTTCGTCAATCTACCGGCTTACATAGCCGGCCCGCCGGCTGGGAGGCAGCCCTCATGATCCTTCTGGGCCAGGTCGCTGTCTCAGGGTGGGGCCGCCTCCGTTGCACGGCTCCGGGTGATGATCCGGTCGGAGGGCCTGATTGGGTCTGACCTGGTGGCCGTCTTCGTGGAGCGCCGGGTGCTCCTGATTCAGGGCCGACCTCATATGATCTGTCAGATGAGCGGCCGCTTCGACCCGTGCCGGCTAAGCACCAAGGAGATGCCTCACGCTGAGGTGTCTTACATGGTGAACTATATTTCCAACTACAAGCTCACCGAGGAGTGGCAGAACGGCAAGGTGCCGTACTCTCGCGCCAATCCTCCGCCGGTAGTAAGTTTCTCTTCTTTTCTTCTTTCCTTGTCGTCGGGTTCGTGATGGCCGATTCCTGACCAGTTGGCTTGTTTTTGGCAGAATCCCATGCTTCCGCCGGCAACCAGGGCTGCGGGGGTGGAACACCAGTTCCTCCCTGACCGCACGATGGACGACATTGACGACCCGGACCTGGGGGCGGCCACCATGGAAGAAGACGTCGCAGGGGAGGGCGGCGAGGCAGGCGGCTCTGGGCTCGGGGCCGCCTTCGAGGATTGGCCGGATGATGCCGAGGCCGAAGTCGTTCCGGGCCGTCAGCCGGTGCCTGATCATCAAGGCGCGGGGCCATCCGCCGCGCCGGCTCCCCATGGCGGCGCGCAGAAACGTCGGGCCGTGTTGACCCACTTCGGCAGTCGGCCGAAGAAGCCCAAGAGTACCGCGGCGGCGACCAAGCGGGATGAGGCGGCCCGCTTCCGTAAGGTGGTGAAGCAGCCGCAGTCGGTTTCAGCGGAAGTGTTATCTTTCTTATGTCTTTCGTTTTCTTCTTTGGTTGATATCTTTCTAAGCCTTCTTCTTGACTTATCAAACAAGGCCCCACTATCTCTTGAACGGGCTCCTGCCGCCTCCGTAGTCGGACCCGCGGGAGGGTCCTCAAGCTCTCGCCGTGCAGATCCCCGCGCCGATCTCCTAGAGGTGACGGAGCGAAACACGCGGGAAGCGCGGGAGGAGCGGGAGGCGGAGGAGCGGAGGGCGGCTCGGGAGGCGAGGGAGAAGTCGGAGGAGGCACGGGCCGACGCGGCTGCCAAGGCCCAGGCGGAGGCCGCAGCCACGGAGGAGGAGGCGGAGGCCCAGCGGAACCAACCTCCGCTGCTGGTCATCCCCCTTCGCGCCGCGGCACCCGACATTCCAGTGCCCCCGACGGAGGAGACCAGCCGCGGCCAGCCGGCGAAGGGGAAGGAGGCGGAACCGATGCCGCCGGCTGGAAAGGGCCAAGGTAGCCGGCCTGACGCGCCGCCCGTGCAGCCGGCCGGAGGTGAGCCGACTGTCGGGGCAGACCTTGTGGCCCTGTCGCCGTCCCGTCGGTGCGCGGAGAAGGCGACTTCAGCGCAGGATCCGCACAACGCCGCTGGCGCCGGCCCAGGACCTGGAAGCATCTAGCGATAGCTCGTCCGGGTGGACGCCGGGCGGTGGGACGGCCGTGCTGAACGTGGCGGCGCGGGGCGTCCGGAACCGGCTTCAGGCCCAAGCTACCGCGCTGAAGCAGTACACCCAAGAATTTCTCACGACGCGAACGGTGATCCGGGTGAGTCTTCTGTTTTTTGTTGATTGCTCCTGATTTCTTCCATGGGGGCGCGTCAGCGCACCCACTGGGTGTAGTCCCCAAGTTCCGAGTCGGCTGCTGAGCAGGCGGCTTGGAACTTCTTGGTAGACTCTAATTGCCGCCTTGTTCTTACTTTTATCACTTATCTTGTCTGCAGGAGTATCATAACCTCCGCGCGGCTGCCTTCAACTCCCAGGCCCAGGAGTTGAATCAGAAAACCACCGATCTGACCGAGAGCCGGAGTAAGTGCTTCCTCTTTTGTCTCAAGTGGGGGCGCGTCAGCGCATCCACTAGGTGTAGTCCCTGAGATTCGGGCCGATTGCTGAGTAGTCGGGTCGGGTCTTTTCCTCACAACTTCTTTCTTCATATCTGCAGGGGCCAATGCTGACTTGAGGAGCCAGCTGAGCGGAGCCCAGACCGCCCTTCACGCCAAGGAGGCCGAGTGCGCTGCCCTGGCTCAAGAGCGTGACCGCCTGGCCAAGAAGCTGGCCGACCAGGAGGAGAGCCACAAGGTGGCCCTGAAGGCGGAGCAGGACAGCGAGGCCGCCCTCAAAGCCGAATACGAGACCGAAGCGGCGAACTGGGCCGAGGCCAGGCAGGCGCTGAGTCAAGGCTATAGCCGGGTAGAAGACTTAATCGACGGTGAGCCGCCTTCTTCGTCATTTCTTTGCCTGCCTCCTACTATCTGGTTCGTCTTTTGACTTTGTGCCACTGCTTTCTTCTTTGTGCAGATTACTTTCCCGGTTACTCTGCTGCCGCTACTCAAGCCATCGAGGCCTACCGCGACGCGCGATGGCAGGCGGGGCCGAGGTCGCACCGGGTGCCAGCCGGTCGCTTGAGGAGCAGCTTCTGGCGCTTCAAGCCCGCCTGCAGCTAGCCCACCGCATGCTCCGCCGTCTTCAGCGCGCCGGGGCGCAAGTGCTGGCCGCCCTCTGGCCCGCGAGGTGATCCCTCGCACCCCAAGTCAGACCGCCGACTGGCTGGAGGTCGCAATCGGCCGCTTCGAGGCTTGGAAAGCGTCAGCGGCCCGGTCCGGCGCTGGGCGGGCACTGGAGTTCATCTGAGCTTGGTATCCTGGGCTGAACTTGGACCAGCTGAGCACTTGGCGACAGGAGGCTGACGAGGAGCTGGAGGCGGTGCGGCCGGCTATCATCCAGCGTGCCTCGGCGATCACCGAGTACACCGACACCAGCGCCTTTGCCCCTGAGGTGGATGATGCCGGCGTCGCTCAGTCGAGGGAGTGGTTTGGGCTGAACCCGGCCGAAGGTGAGGACTCAGCGGAGGAGATTGCCTCCAGTGATGAGGGCGAAGGGGAAGAGGGAGAGGATGGTGAAGATGTTGCGCCAGACGGTGAAGCGACCAGCCCGCCTCAGCCTGATCGTGCCTCCAGCAACGATGCCGAGACTCGCCAGCCGGTCACTCCTCCAGCCGGCACCGCCGACTCCACCAACCTGCCCAACTCGCCCGTTGTTCCCCTGGCTTGATCCGCCGTCCTTGCTTTCCTGCTTGTTACTCTTTTGAACAATCTTTAAATTTGCGCAGTTCCACCCACTGGGGGTGTATTCAGACTATGTTGAATGCTGGCCCTTCGAAGGTCTTTTGTGTAAATATTATGCATGTGTTTGGCTTCCGTTCATGTTTGCTTTTCATCCTTTTGGCTTTTTCCTTTGCTACCTTTCCTTGGCCGCCGCCTTCCCAGCCAGATAGCTGCTCTGCAGTCTGTGGTTGGAGAAGGACTTGGTTGTTTTGGGAAGGCAAGTACTCGAGCTTTCTTAGATTGCAGCAAGGTGAACAAGAAGCCGGCCAGCCAGCTGCTCTGGTAGCCGGCTGGCGGGGCGGGAAGCCGGCTCGCGTTATATAAGTTCGTTGGTCCTTAGCCGTTTTTCGTGTGGGCATCCTTTCCTGCCCCTGGCTCTTGCCAGTCGGACAGTTGATTCTTCGAGCTGCAACTTTTGGCAAGAGGGGGCTTGGGTGCCGGCACACTACTTATCTGACTGCAGGCAGAACTTTATATATAACTTAAGGCGGCGAGTCCCCGGGCCGACTGGTCGGGCCTGGTGCCGGACAAAAAGACAAATGTAGTAACATATTCATAGGCATGATACCCATCATCCATTGATAAAAGAGGGTAGTCCCCGAGTGCTCCTCGGGGGACCCTTTGTCTCGTACTTAGTACAGAAGTTAGCGTGATACATACTGCTTTTTAACTGTAAAATCTTCGAAGGAGATTGGCGTTCCATGGTCGTTCCGACTCCTTGCCGGAATCATCTCTCTTGCGTGCCTTCGGCTTCTGTGTGTCGATTAGGTAGTAGGAGTCATTGCCTAGAGCCCTGTTGATGACGAAGGGGCCCTCCCAAGGGGCCGAGAGCTTGTGTTGGCCGGCTGTTCGCTAGATCAGCCAGAGCACAAGATCGCCCTCTTGGAAAGATCTTGGCTTGACCTTCCGGCTGTGGTAGCAGCGCAGACCCTGCTGATAGATGGCGGACTGGCTGAGGGCTAACAGCCGACCCTCTTCCAGCAGGTCGACGCCGTCTTCACGTGCTTCCTTGGCCTTCGCCTCCTTGTACATGGTGACCCGAGGTGAGTCAAACTCGATGTCAGTTGGGATGACCGCCTCGGCACCATATACAAGGAAGAAAGGGGTGAAGCCTGTTGACTTGTTTGGGGTAGTGCGCAAACTCCAGAGGACGGACGGCAGCTCGTCGAGCCAACAACCGGCCGAACACTCCAGTGGCACGACCAGTCGGAGCTTGATGCCGGAGAGGATGAGGCCGTTTGCTCGCTCGACCTGGCCATTTGACTGTGGGTGGGCGACGGATGCTAGGTCCAGCCGGATGCCGTGTGTTGCGCAGAAACATGCCAGTGCTCCCTTTGCAAAATTTGTACCATTGTCGGTGATGATGCTATGCAGTATGCCATACCGGGTTGTGATATCTGCGATGAACGTTACGATAGTCGGCCCATTCAGCTTCTTGATCAGCTTTGCTTCGATCCACTTGGTAAATTTGTCCACAGCGACGAGCAGATGTGTCATGCCGCCGCGTGCCGTCTTGAATGGGCCCACCATGTCTAGCCCCCAGACGGCAAAGGGCCAGGTGAGGGGGATGGTCTTGAGTGCGGAAGCCGGCAGATGTTGCTTGGAACTGAAAACTTGGCACCCTTTGCAATGTTTGACTAGCTCCTTGGCGTCATCCAAAGCAGTCGGCCAGAAGAATCCATGGCAGAAAGCTTTGGCGACGAGTGATCGTGAGGCCGCATGGTGGCCGCATTCGCCTTGGTGGATGTCTTTGAGGATTGCTATGCCCTTCTCTGGCTCGACGCAGCGCTGGAAGACTCCAGTGACACTACGCCTAACAAGCTCTCGGTTTACTATTGTGTATGCTCCGGCTCGGCGTTGAACTTGTCTTGCCGAGATTTTGTCGGTTGGCAACTCTTTGTTTATTAAGAAGTTGAGGATGGGCTGGGCCCATGATGGAGTTGTGACTTCTTCTATTGTCAGAACTGCTACTGTGACCAGGGCGGGTGGGCTGGGCGGTGAAGAGTTGGAGTCGGCCGCCGCCTGCTGCGTCGATGCAGTCCCCGGGCCGGCTGCAGCAGCCCCCGGGCCGAGTTCCGAAGTCCCCGAGCCGGGTGCGACTACGGCAGTCCTCGGGCCGCCTGTCGAAGTCCCCGAGCCGCCTGCTTGCTTCCCCAAGTCGGATCCGACTGCGTCGGGGTTAGGCGGCACGAAGATAGAATCAGATTCTGGAGACGGCTTGATAGACGGCTTGAGGAGGCGGTGGAGAGAAACACCGGCTGGAATAGCTTGCCGGGTGGAGCCTACTCATGCCAGGGCATCTGCTTGCATGTTGTTGGCGCGTGGTACATGAAGGAACTCGCATCCTTCAAAATATCCACTGATTTGCTGAACGAGGAAGCGGTAGCTTGCCATGTTTGCGTCCTTGGCGTCCCAGTCGCCACATGACTGCTGGACCACCAAATCCGAGTCGCCATAGCACAGGATCCGGCGGATGCCGAGATCCTTGGCTAGCTGGAGCCCGTGTATGAGAGCCTCGTACTCGGCCACATTGTTGGAGGCGGCAAAATGAATTTGCAATGTGTACTTGAGCTTGTCGCCTTTGGGGGAGGTGAGGATGATGCCGGCTCCCAAGCCGGTGTGCATCTTGGACCCATCGAAGTGCATCCGCCAATGAGTGGAGTCGGGGGCCGGTGGCAGGTACTGGGTTTCGGCCCAGTCGACGAGGAAGTCGGCCAGTGCTTGGGATTTAATGGCGGTGTGAGGTTGGTAGAAGATCGTGTAGGGAGCCAACTCAGTGGCCCATTTTGCCACTCGGCCGGATGCATCCCGGCTGCCTATGATCTCGGTGAGTGGGCAGTACATACGACCATGATGGGGTGCTCTTGGAAGTAGGGCTTGAGCTTCTTGGCAGCGAAGTACACACCGTAGCACATCTTCTGGTAGTGTGGGTAGTTCTGCTTCGAGGTGGATAACACTTCGCTTAAATAATACACCGGCCTCTGGATCAGCTGAGCTCGGCCTTCTTCTGGGCGCTGGACCACGATGACTGTGCTGACCACCTGGCTAGTAGCGGCAATGTAAAGGAGCATGGGCTCTTTTTCAGTTGGTGCCGCCAAGACAGGCGGCGTGGTCAGCATCTTCTTTAGCTTGTGGAAGGCTTGGTCCGCCTGGTCGTTCCACTCGAAATGAGCGGACTTCTTCATGAGTCGGTAGAGGAGGAGAGCTTTCTCCCCGAGCCGGCTGATGAAGTGGTTCAGGGAAGCCAAGCATCCGGTGAACTTCTGGACGTCCCGCAGCTTGGTGGGAATCTCCATTCTCTCTATGGCCTTGATCTTCATCGGGTTGCACTCGATGCCACGTTCAGAGACCAGGAAGCCTAGAAGCTGACCGGCCGGTACTCCGAACACGCATTTCTCGGGGTTGAGCTTGATTTGAAATCGGCGCAAGTTTTCAAATGTCTCTCTGAGGTCTTCCAGCAAGGTGTCGCGCTTCTCCGTCTTCACCACAATATCGTCTACATAGACATGGGCATTTCTGCCGAGCTGCTTGAGGAGGCATTTTTGCATGCAACGCTGAAAAGTGGCACCGGCATTTCTCAAGCCGAATCTCATAGTCAGGTAGCAGAAGGCTCCGAATGGTGTGATGAAGGCGGTTTTCAGGCGGTCAGCTGGATCCAACTTTATCTGGTGGTAGCCTGAGTAAGCATCCAAGAAGCTCAACAGCTCGCATCTGACTGTGGAGTCTATTACTTGATCAATCCTTGGCAAGGCGAAGGGATCTTTGGGGCAGGCTTTGTTGAGGCTGGTGTAGTCTATACACATGCGCCATTTGTTATTTTTCTTCAGCACGAGGACCGGGTTGGCAAGCCATTCTGGATAGAAAACTTAAATAATGAAGCCGGCTGGCAGAAGCCGGGCTACCTCTTCTCCTACAATCCTTGTCTTCTCTTCTAACAGTTGACGGAGGGGCTGTTTGACTGGTTTTGCACCTTCTCGGACATGTAGCTTGTGCTCGGCGAATTCCTTCGGAACACCCGGCATGTCCTTGGGGGACCATGCGAAGATGTCCCGATTCTCGCCTTCCTATTTGCTGTCCAGGTTTGCCCCGATGGTGGCAAACCTTTCTGGGTGCTCCGGGTCCAGAGGTACCTTCTTTGTTTCTTTGGCTGGCTGGAAAGAACCTTGGGAATCACACTCCTTGGGGTTGGGGGACAGGGCCGGCTGTTTGCCGGCCATAGCCACAACTCGGTCCAGTATCTTCTTCTCTTCGGCAATCATGAGGGACTCGGCCAGCCGGCTGCTGGCTGCCGCACACTCGGAGGACTTCTTGTAGTCTCCGGCTATGGTGATGATGCCCTTGGAACTCGGTATCTTCATCTTGAGATAGGCATAGTGGGGTACCGCCATGAACTTGGCCAGGGCGGGTCGGCCAAGCAACACGTGGTAAGGGCTCTCCAGATCCACTACCTCAAACCACACCGCCTCTCGGCGGAAATGATCCTTGTCCCCGAAGAGGACATCTATCTTGATCTTGCCGATTGGGGAGCAGGACAGGCCGGGCACGATGCCATGGAACATAGTCCGACTAGGCATGAGCTGCTTCGTCTTGATGCTTAGCTTCTCCATGGTGTCACGGTATAGGATGTTGATGCTGCTCCCACCATCTATCAGCACGCGGGAGAAACGGGCGGCTCGCCTTTCTGTTGCGAGGGTGGCATCCAAAACCAACGCATAAGAGCTGGGAGACGGCAGCACCTGGTGATCAGTCCGGCTCCAGCTGATAGGCCTTTCTGACCAGTGCATGAACTCGGGGTTGTTGGAGGAAACTGCGTTGACTTCTTGATGTTGTCAGCGCCGGCTACGCCGATCTTCTGGTAGGCTCATAAAGATGACATAGGCGGCATGCTCGTCGGGGAATTCCTCTTGAACGGCCCCGACTGCCGGTCGAGCAGTCGGCTGCGGAGGGGCCAGAGGCGGCTGACCGGCAGGCGGAGGCGGCGCTATCCCCTCGCCCTTGGAGATCCGCGTGAGCCAGTGGCACTTTTGGGTTGTGTGGTTTGAAGGCTTCACGCCGCTCTGAAACTTGCAGGGGGCATCAAGTGCTTGCTCGTAGGAGAAAGCCGGCTGCCACGCCGGCTTGCTGCCCTTCTGCTTCTTGGGCGTGGGCCGCCCTTCTGGTTGTTCGTCTTTGGCGGTGGTGAAAGTGCGTTATATCGACTAGAGGGGGGGTGAATAGGCGATTTTTATGAAATTTTTCATTGAGGAATTTGCTGGTGAGGAAATTCCTTAGCGAAGAACTACTAGCAGCGGAATAAGTACTCAAAAATAAACACAACAGAATACAAGCACAGTCATCATGATGAAATGAAGACAGGCACAGAGTACAGGAAGCGTAATCACAGGATAACACAGGATGAAGACAAACAGACTGAAGAAATTGAACTGAGGAAATTGAGAAAGTCTTCAGTCAAAGTCTTCAAACACATATATGAACAAACATACATCACAGTTATGAGGAAATGAAAGAGTTGAGGAAATAGAACCAGTAAGCTTGGTGAAGACAATGATTTCGTAGACCAGTTCCAACTGCTGTCTCAGTTGTATGTCTGGTTGGAGCGGCTGAGTATTTAAACTCGAGGACACACAGTCGCGGACACCCAGTCAAGGACACTTAGTTCAAGACACCCAGTCCTCACCGTATTCTCCTTGAACTAGGGTCACATAGACCTCGTCCAATCACTCGTGGTAAGTCTTCAGGCGACTTTCAAACCTTCACAAACTTGGTCACCCGGCGATCCACAATTCCTCTTGGATGCTCTAGACCATGACGCCTAACCGTCTGGAAGAAGCACAGTCTTCAAAGGTAACAAGCGTTGGATCCACTCAGGATCAATCTCTTCAGTGATGCTCAATCACTTGGGGTTTGTAGGTGTTTGGGTTTTGGGTTTTTCCTCACTTGATGATTTTCGCTCAAAGTCCTCGGAGGATGGGTTGCTCTCAAATGACAAGTGTCGGTTTCTCTCGAAGCAGCCAACCAGCTAGTGGTTGTAGGGGGCGGCTATTTATAGCCTAGGGAGCAGCCCGACATGATAAGACATAAATTACCTTCAATGATATGACCGTTAGGTGGATAGATATTTTGGAACAGCTGGCGCATAGCACAGCAACGGTCGGAATTTTGAGTAGCAAAATCCTCAGGGTTATCATGTTCCTCACTGTGTAGGCAATCTGCACTGGCGAATTCCTAACTCCTCAGTCAGGACAAATTCCTCAGAGATCAGAAGAACTTCATCTCTGTCACTGAAGAAATTGACTGAACTGTATGAGATTTTTAATGGCTTCACTCGAAGGGATTGGTAGGTGTAGGATTTTGAGTTGAGCATCACATGGAAATTTTTCCTTAGTATTTCCTCGACCCCCTTTAACAGTACGGTGTTTCCTATGACTCAAGAAAGAGAAAAAACAAAACTATGAAAACGAAAGTCTTCAAGCTTCATATTTCTCGCATGAATTTCAAGTCTTCACGGACACACCAATTTCTTCACTTTCAAAGTCTTCATGAAAGTCTTCAGAAATACCAAAATCTTTAGTCAAATATATTCATTTTTAGGGGTCGACTTTTCCTGTAAATATCAAACTCCTCATAGACTTATAGACCTGTGTACACTCACACATTCATTAGTCCCTTAACCTATAAGTCTTCAATACACCAAAATCACTAAGGGGCACTAGATGCACTTACAATCTCCCCCTTTTTGGTGATTGATGACAATATAGGTTAAGTTTTCAACGGGGATAAACATATGAAGTGTAAATACTAATATTGAGGAATTTGATTGCAAGATATAGAAGAACTCCCCCTGAAGATGTGCATAGTGAGGAATTTGCTTTTGAAGCAATGCACACTTGAAGAGTTGAATCATGGAGATCTCCCCCTATATCTTGTAATTCATACACGCATTTAACATATAATATGAAGAATTGAAATGCATGATGAAATATGGTGCCTGATGAAATTCAGCATGCGTGCAATAATATCAACGAGGAATAAGCATGCAGAATAGTGCATCAAGAGTATCAGAGCACAGTGCATCAGAAGTATCAGAGCACCATCGGGTTTAAGATTACAACTCGATCCAATAAAGTTTCAGAAGAACGAGAGTTGTAACTTAGCAGAAAAAAACATTGTATATGGGCGTTAAAATAGACCCGCTTGAAGACTAACTCAAATTTCTCCCCCTTTGTCATCGAATGACCAAAAGGATCGAAACTGGGGACTAACGCCCCTGAAGATAATCAAGTTGATGAAGGAGCGCCAGCGTTGTCGGGGTAGGTTGTTGTAGTAGGGCCTGCCGCAGTGTCGTCCAAATCTTCATGTTCATCAGTGTCGCATGATGAAGAATATGAGCTGGCCACCAGAGAAGGAACCTTGACCTTCTTGAATTTCTTCGGTGGAGGTGAAGACCAGTCAAAATCTTCATTGAGACCCATGTTCTTCAGATCTTCTTCACCATATAGATGTGACAGGATTGCCCAGGTGCGACCGAAGACTTGATGGAGGTAGTAGTGGTTTTTCTTCACTGCATTGTGTGTGGCAGTCATGTTGTGAAGAAGTGAACCAAACTGACGCTTAACCCATTTGTGATTTCGATCCACCTTCTGGTGAAGACTAAGTAGAAGTTCACGGTCTGTCATCACGCGCGGAGCAGTGGCTTGAGGAGTGGACTTGGGAGCATTGGCAGAGTCATGTGTGGCAGAGTCATCATTGGTGGAATAAGATGTAGCTTTGCGAAACTGACCATCCAATGGACGAATGCCTTTATCAATTACAGCTGGTCCCTTGCCCTTTCCATCAACTAAGGAATATGTAGCTGAGATGATTCTGGAAATCAGCTTTGTAGTTGAGTGAAGACCTTGTCCTGAGGAATCTCATGATCCAAGGTGCATAAGGCTTCAGCTCAAACGGAGACAGTGCAACATTGTCCATAGTCCTCATCAAGAAATCGTGATAATTGACAGGAATGCCATGAACGATGTTGAATACCAGATTCTTCATGATGCCAACAATTTCCTCATCAGATGAGTCGTGGCCTTTGATAGGACTGATTGTCCTCATAAAAATACGATAGACAGTTCTGGGCACGTACAGCAACTCCTTCACGAGGAATTTGGTTCGTGGTGCCTGACCTGGTTTCAAAGGCTTCATCAGCACCTGCATGTAATGATGTGTGAGCTTCTTCAGGGGGAGGACTGAGTGGTAGAGCATGAAGCAATTCAGAGGTTGGTGCAGTGTAGTGAGTGTTTTCAGACATCCAGTCCAGCACCCATGAATTCACATCTTCAGGATTTCTGGTGATGTGCAGTGTTGCATAGAATTGAAGAATTAGTTCTTCATTCACATCGCAGATGTCAGAGCAAAAATTGAGCAGTCCAGCGTCGTGAAGAACACTAAGGACTGGTGCGAAGCACGACAGAGATTCCATATCCACGTGAGGAATATGCTCATGGTAGAAAATCTTCTCCTTGTTGAACAGCACTGAGGAATAGAAATTGGCTTGACTAGCAGTCTAGAAACGCCTCTTCCTAATGCGAGCAGAGTCATATGGGTTGTAATCTTCGAAGAATACGTGCTCGCCGAAGAAATCATCAGCCTTGAAGTTTTGCTTGCGTGAGAATGGATCCTTTGGCTTCGTCAGAGGAGTGTCAGTGAGTTGCATCACGACCTCAGGAATCTCAATCGCAGGTTCTTCAGGCTGAGGAATTTCTGGTTCTTCTTCAGTGGCAGTCTGCGTCTTCAGATGTTCAGCAGCAACATTTTCTTCAGCACTAGTGACTGGAATTTCCTCATGTACAGATGAAGTGGGGTGAGTTTCTTCAGAGCCCATGTGAACAGTTTGTGTGGGGGGACTGAGGAATTTGCTGTAGAGGGGTGAACATTGGAGAGTTTGGATGCTGACTTTCCAGAATTCATCACTGATTACGGGTGTGGAGTAGCCAATGTCCACATCTTCATCTTCCATTTCTTCAACTCCATCCTCTTCAGCTGTGAACTGAGGCATAGGCGAGGAGATGATAGGTGTTGAAGGGATCGCATCCACTTCAATTTCTTCATCCAACGGTTCAGACGAAGCAGCAGAAGGAGTTTCTTCATCACATCCGCTGGGGATCACATATTCTTCATCAAAAGGAACAAGGTCCTTTGATGGCCTGGTTGAGATGGGAACAGCAGCAATCGGATGTGCAAATGAACTTGTCATAGGCTTCATTTTCTTCGGAGCTGAAGAATCTGAGGCAGCTGATGCTTTCCTTTTTTTCACTGCAGCACACTCTGCAGCCTTGGTCTTCTTCACATCTGATGCAGATGGAAGGATTGGAGTTGAAATTGCTGCAGGAGCAGCTGAGGAATCTGGTTGATTTTCTTCAGGCACAACTGATGCAGTTGCCCTGAGTTCTTTAGTTTCTTCAGGCACACCACTAGTGGGTGCCCTGGCAATTTCTTCAGTGGCTGGAATGCAGTCATCAGCCCTAGAACTCACATTTTCTTCAGTAGCCTGATTGTCATCAGTGGTGCTGGCATGTTCTTCAGTCGGCTGAGCAGATGCTTCAGCCTGAGGAATTTCCTGTTGCGTTGGGGCAGCAACATTTGAAGTGAACTGTTCAGTTATCTTTACAAATCTAACTTTGGCTCCTTGCCAATCAGCATAGTAGGCTTTGAAGTCATCGCTGAGGGTTTTGATTTCAGATTGGATTTTTACAAGTTCATCAGTTGTCATAGTGACAACGTTGTTCTTCAGAAATTTCTCTTTCTTGTACTGGGCCTTCTTGATCTGCCTGGCCTGATCATATTTCCATTTCTCCTCTTGGATGAAATGAGTCAGCATGTGATTTTGACCAGGCGTCAGCTTGAAGTCAGGCATAGGAGTATTTGGCTCCTTGTGCCAGAGATCAATGTAGTCGAGGATCAGCTTGGGATCCAAAAGCAGTGGCACAGGTGTGCCTTTGGCTCTAGCGGCCCTAACTTGTCTGTCTCTGATGATTTCTGCAAGTTCATCATCATCAGCTTCATCTTCTTCAGGTGGCTCTTGGAAGGCGACCTGTTTCTTCTTAGGACTTGGCCGAGGACCTCGTCCAGCAGTTGCCTTGGTCTTCAGCAGAGTGGGGCCAGATGAAGAATTTGGTGCAGCTGAGGAGCTTGCTGAGACACCAGAGGCAATGGAGATGCCTGCAGTCCTTTGGCACGAGACCAGATGCACAGTGCTGAGGACTTTGTCGGAACAGCTGAGGACATTGGAGGAGGTGCTGAGGATTTTGAAGGAGCAGGAGCAGCATGAGGATTTTGCCGTGAGGACTTTGAAGAGTCTGGCCGTGAGGGCGTAGCTGAGGAACTTGGCCGTGAGGGCACTGTTGTTGAAGCACTTGGCTTACGAGCATGCTTCTTAGGCATGGATTTGCTCGTCTTGACAGAGGCCTCAGCAGAGGCAACAGCAGCCACAGCAGCAGCCGCAGCAGAGTCTTCATTCAATTTCCTCACTGCTTCTCTGGCTTGCCTGGCCAGCTTGGCTTGGCGTTTGGCCCATTCATTAGGATAGTCCTCACCGCGCTTGAGGCTGGTGGGATCAGCAATTTGGCCAGGTGCCAGTGGTGCTCTTGGGCATGGAGGATTGAGTGCGAATTTCTTCATGTACTTATGAGTGACATATCTGTACTCCCTCCATTCTCTTGCCCATCTCCTCTCTATCTTCTTAATGTGCACTTTGCGCTCATTCTTGGTTTCCTCAGTAGGTGTGCAGTACCCAGCATATATGTCATCAGGGATTTCAAACGGTGTATTTACCTCTGGCCTCTTTCCTCCCTTCTGTGGCTTCTTACCGTCAGCCATTTTCTTCAGTTGAGGAATTTGAACAATTGAATTCTCCGAAGAAGTATGCAACTTTTCTTCGAGGAACGCTGCAAATGAGTTAAGTTGATGCGAACCTAGTGATTCAGCAGCTGAAATGTGTACCTGTGAACAGAGTATAGTTGCGAGGAATTTGGAGAGGTCATATGCGTTCTCAGAAGGTTTTTCAAGAAGAATAAGTTTGAGGAATTTGACCAGATGAGTGTTGAAGATTTTCACTAAGCGTTCTTTGTCTTAGGTTCCAGAGTTGTATAGATCGAAGATCCACACAATTGAGGAATCTTGAAGAAAAATGATGCTTAGAGAAACGAATCAAGAACAGATGACTTTGTGAGGTGTTCAGTGTGTGAAGATATGAAGAAAAACACTTTTGAAGATTTTGTAGATAATCATTCGAATCGATGAGGGCAGTAAAAGTAACTTTTATTTACCCTGGATGAAGAACACGACGAACTGGAGTGAGGAGATGTGAAGTTCGTCTGTGCAGATCTTCCACGCCCCAACTTGGCGGAGGAAGATGGCTACGGCGGCAGCAGAGTGAAGATGTCCGTGGTCGGCACGAGTACGTCAGCGACGAGGTCGAGGCAGTGAAGCTCTTCCTCACCGGCGGCGATGAAGTAGCGGCGGCGCTAGGGTTTGAGAAGCTCGAGCTGGAGAGAGAGGTCGAGCGGAGTAAAAGAAGTGAGGAAGGGAAGGAGGGGTATTTATAGCCTCGGTGAAAAACTGCTCGCCCGAAGAAATTGGACGAACGTGCCCCTGACCCTTCTCATTCGCATGACATGTGTCACCCACGTAGTGAGAGGTGGAGATCGTGTTAGATCATGGGTGAGTGGATAAGTGTATCGTGGGATGCGGAACGGTTTGAGCGGCAAAGCCAAAAATTTAGATAAGATAGATTTTGAAGTTCCGTTCGCAATTTCTTCAGCTGACAAGGACACAGTGAAGATTTTGAACAAGTTTCAAATAGAACACACATGAAGAATTTGTGAACAGATTGGGTTGACTATAGCATAGAGGGGAAGGGTTCGATCACATTCACTTAGCAGAAAACCAACTTGAAGAAATAGCAATAAGTGAATGCTGTAGAGGACATAAACTCATATATATATATATATAGCCAATGAAGAAAAACAACGGATCCAGTGAAGACTATGCAAAGTTGAAGAATATGAATAATTTGAGGAATTTCAACTTTTGGTGGTGGCGTGACCCACCGTATAAGAATGATGATTTTAGACACCGCGTACAATTATCGTAGGGTTCTGAGAATCAAATTCTTCATTAATTTCTTCACACTAAGAGTTTATTCTGAAGGAAATATGCCCTAGAGGCAATAATGAAGTTATTATTTTATTTCCTTATATCATGATAAATGTTTATTATTCATGCTAGAATTGTATTAACCGGAAACATAATACTTGTGTGAATACATAGACAAACTGAACGTCACTAGTATGCCTCTACTTGACTAGCTCGTTAATCGAAGATGGTTATGTTTCCTAACCATAGACATGTGTTGTCATTTGATTAACGGGATCACATCATTAGGAGAATGATGTGATTGACATGACCGATTCCATTAGCTTAGCACCCGATCGTTTAGTATGTTGCTATTGCTTTCTTCATGACTTATACATGTTCCTATGACTATGAGATTATGCAACTCCCGTTTGCCGGAGGAACACTTTGTGTGCTACCAAATGTCACAACGTAACTGGGTGATTATAAAGGAGCTCTACAGGTGTCTCCAAAGGTACATGTTGGGTTGGCGTATTTCGAGATTAGGATTTGTCACTCCGATTGTCGGAGAGGTATCTCTGGGCCCTCTCGGTAATGCACATCACATAATCCTTGCAAGCATTGCAACTAATGAGTTAGTTGCGAGATGATGTATTAAGAAACGAGTAAAGAGACTTGCCGGTAACGAGATTGAACTAGGTATTGAGATACCGACGATCGAATCTCGGGCAAGTAACATACCGATGACAAAGGGAACAACGTATGTTGTTATGCGGTCTGACCGATAAAGATCTTCGTAGAATATGTAGGAGCCAATATGAGCATCCAGGTTCCGCTATTGGTTATTGACTGGAGACGTGTCTCGGTCATGTCTACATTGTTCTCGAACCCGTAGGGTCTGCACGCTTAATGTTACGATGACAGTTTCATTATGAGTTTATATATTTTGATATACCGAAGATTGTTCGGAGTCCCGGATGTGATCACGGACATGACGAGGAGTCTCGAAATGGTCGAGACATAAATATTGATATATTGGACGGCTATATTCGGACACCGGAAGTGTTCCGGAGAAGTTTCGGATAAAACCGGAGTACCGGGGGGTTACCGGAACCCCCCCCCCCCCCCCGGGGGGGGTAATGGGCCTCATGGGCCCAAAGTGGAGAAGAGGAGGGGCGGCCAGGGCAGGCCACGCGCCCCCTCCCCCTCTAGTCCGAATTGGACAAGGAGGGGGGCGGCGCCCCCCTTTCCTTCCTCTCCTCTCTCCCTTCCATCCCCCTATCCTAGTTGGACAAGGAAAAAGAGGGAGTCCTACTCCCGGTAGGTGTAGGACTCTTCCCTGGCGCGCCTCCTCCTGGCCGGCCGCCCCTCCCCCTTGCTCCTTTATATACGGGGGCAGGGGGCACCTCTAGACACACAAGTTGATCTTGGTGATCATTCTCTTAGCCGTGTGCGGTGCCCCCCTCCACCATAATCCTCGATAATATTGTAGCGGTGCTTAGGCGAAGCCCTGCGATGGTAGAACATCAAGATCGTCACCACACCATCGTGCTGACGGAACTCTTCCCCGACACTTTGCTGGATCGGAGTCCGGGGATCGTCATCGAGCTGAACGTGTGCTAGAACTCGGAGGTGCCGTAGTTTCGGTGCTTGATCGGTCGGGCCGTGAAGACGTACGACTACATCAACCGCGTTGTCATAACGCTTCCGCTGTCGGTCTACGAGGGTACGTAGACAACACTCTCCCCTCTCGTTGCTATGCATCACTATGATCTTGTGTGTGCGTAGGAATTTTTTTGAAATTACTACGTTCCCCAACATATTCTTCATTGATTGAAGTAAAACGTTTCTTCATGTGTTGCACATCTAAGTCATCAATTTTGCATAAGTGTTAGGATGAGTGTCCTTTTCACAGAACATTCGAAGATTCTAGGATATTTAGCTCACACCGCAACTTGCTAAATCTCTTCTCATCCAAGGGCTTTGTGAAGATATCGGCTAGCTGTTCTTCAGTCTTCACATGCTCAATAGAAATGTCGCCCTTCAACACATGATCACGAAGAAAATGATGACGAATCTGAATGTGCTTTGTCTTCAAGTGCTGAACTGGGTTGTGAGCAATCTTGATGGCACTCTCATTGTCACAGAAGAGAGGTACATTCTTCATGTTGACGCTGTAGTCCTTGAGAGTTTGCTTCATCCATAGCAATTGGGCACAACAAGAACCAGCGGCAATGTACTCAGCTTCAGCAGTAGATAGTGATACGCAGTTCTGTTTCTTCGAGGACCAACAGACCAAAGATCGTCCGAGGAAATGACATGTACCAGATGTTGACTTGCGATCCACACGATCACCAGCATAGTCAGAGTCAGAATATCCAACAAGATCAAAAGCCGAGCCCTTGGGGTACCATAGTCCAAGTGTTGGTGTGTGAGCTAGATATCGAAGAATATGCTTCACAGCCTTATGGTGTGCTTCCTTCGGTGCAGCTTGAAATTGGGCACACATGCAAACACTAAGCATTACATCTGGCCTAGATGCACATAAGTACAATAAGGAACCTATCATGGAGCGGTATACCTTATGATCGAAGTCAATACCATTTTCATCAGTGCACAGATGGCCATTTGTGGGCATAGGAATTTTGACGCCTTTGCAATCTTGCATGCCGAATTTCCTCAGTACATCCTTGAGGTATTTCTCCTGAGATATGAATATGCCATTGTGTTGTTGACGAATTTGAAGACCTAAGAAGAATTTCAACTCTCCCATACTAGACATTTGATATTCTTCACTCATCATATAGGCAAATTCATCACTATAACGTTGGTCAGTACAGCCAAAGATAATATCATCAACATATACTTGGCACACAAACAATTCACCATCATAAGATTTAGTGAAAAGAGTAGGGTCGAGTGAACCGGGTTTGAAGCCTTTCTTCATGAAGAGTTCCTTCAAAGTATCATACCAAGCCCGTGGGGCCTGCTTGAGGCCATAGAGGGCCTTGTTGAGTCTAAAGACTTTGTCAGGATTCTTTGGATGTTCAAAACCTAGGGGTTGAGCAACATATACTTCTTCCTCAAGCTTACCATTGAGGAATGCACTTTTCACATCCATTTGATATAGAGTGATATCATGATGGTTAGCATAAGAAAGTAATATACGAATAGCCTCAAGTCTAGCAACAGGTGCAAAAGTTTCATCAAAATCAATTCCTTCAACCTGTGTGTAGCCTTGAGCTACAAGCCGTGCCTTATTCCTCACAACAAGGCCATTTTCATCTTGCTTGTTGTGGTAGATCCACTTTGTGCCGATGATATTGTGCTTGCGAGGATCTGGACGTTTGACCAGTTCCCCGACATTGTTGAGCTCGAACTGATGTAATTCTTCTTGCATGGCCTGAATCCACTCAGGCTCCAGAAATGCTTCGTCTACCTTAGTGGGCTCTGTAATAGAGACAAAAGCATACTGCCCACAAAAGTTAGACAAATGTGAAGCTTTTGAGCATGTGAGAGGACCTGGCGCTTTGATGTCATTGATGATATTTTCAATTTGCACTTCTTTTGCAATGCGAGGATGAGCTGGTTGTCGTTGAAGAATTTGATCAGCGTTTTCTTCAGCACCATTTTCTTCAGGTGCATTAGCTTGACGTTCTTCATGTTCTGGAATGAATTCTTCAGCAGATTCTTCAGTAGGAATGACATCCTCAGTAGCCTTGAACTTGATAGTTTCCTCAGGTGCTGGTTCATCTATCACAGTAGGTAGGTGCTCTCTTTGCGAGCCATTAGTTTCATCGAACCGCACATCTACAGTTTCAACAACTTTGTGAAGAACGTTGTTGAAGACTCTGTAGGTGTGCCAGTCCTTTCCGTAACCAAGCATAAAACCTTCATGTGCTTTCGGTGCAAATTTTGAGTTGTGATGAGGATCTCTAATCCAACATTTAGCACCGAAGACTTTGAAATAACTTACATTGGGTTTCTTATCAGTGAGGAGTTCATAGGCAGACTTTTTGAAGAATTTGTGAAGATATACTCTGTTGATGATGTGGCACGCAGTATCAATTGCCTCAGTCCAGAAACGACGAGGCGTTTTGTATTCATCAAGCATAGTGCGAGCCATCTCAGCAAGAGTCCTGTTCTTGCGCTCCACGACGTCGTTTAGCTGAGGAGTGTAAGGAGCAGATAACTCATGAGTAATACCAAGTTCATCAAGATAGTCATCGAGACCAGAATTCTTGAACTCAGTGCCATTGTCACTTCTGATGTGCTTGATCTTCACACCAAAGTTGGTTGAAGCCCTCGAGGAAAATCGTTTGAAGACTTACTGCACTTCATGTTTGTAAGTAACAAGGTGTACCCATGTGTAACGAGAATAATCATCAACAATAACGAAGCCATATTGAGATGCTTCATTTGAGATAGCAGAATAATGATTAGGACCAAAGAGATCCATGTGAAGCAATTCAAATGGGCGAGTGGTGGTCATGATAGTCTTCGCTGGATGCTTGGCCTTGGTCATCTTCCCAGCTTCACAGGCTCCGCATAGGTGATCCTTGAGGAATTTGACATTCTCGATGCCAATGACATGCTTCTTCTTCGCAAGCATGTGCAAATTCCTCATGCCTGCATGACCAAGTCGCCGATGCCAGAGCCAGCCTTCTGAAGCTTTTGCAAGTAAGCACACGGCTGGTTGTGTTCCTGTAGAGAAATGAACAATATACAAGTCTCCTCTCCTAAAGCCTTTGAAAACTTTGGAATTGTCAGCTTCCATAACCACAACACAACGGTACTTGCCAAAGACAACAACCATATCAAGATCACAAAGCATAGAGACAGACATAAGGTTGTATCCTAAGGACTCAACAAGCATGACTTTGTCCATGTGTCGATCCTTTGTAATCGCAACCTTACCTAGACCCAATACCTGACTTTTGCCTCTGTCAGCAAAGATGATATGCTTCAGATGCGATGGAGATAATGGAGCATCCATCAATAGATTCTTGTCACCAGTCATGTGGTTTGTACATCCACTATCGAGGACCCACTCAGTGGCTTTGGGTTGATCATCCTGCAGATGAATTAGTGCAGCTTACAAACTCATATACTTCATCAGTGAAGAATATGACATCAATTCATCAGATCAATTTCATCAAGCAAAAGAACTCATAAAGCAATATGAGGACGTGAGAAATGAAAGTTCATTTCTTCATGATTAGCCTGAATCCTTTCAGGCATGCTCAGGTCTCCAGCAAATTCTTCAGACGATTATGTGCGTCTGGAGACCTGACCCTGCAGAAGAGATTAGTTCTTTTTCTTCACCACCCACATCTGAAGGGGTGGCAAAGAGTTCATCATTCTGCGAGCTCCATATGAGAAGGATGGCATAGAAGCCAGTCCATTTTGTTTAACATAAGAGGGGTTAGAGTAAGCATAAGAGTAAGCAGAGAAATTCTTCGAGGACTTATGGACATAATGATTTGAAGAATAATGCACATATCCATAATCCTTAGATCTTCCCTGCGAAACAGACGGATTAGCACGATGATGTTCATATGAGGACTTTGATCCATATGAGGAATTTGGTCCATATGAAGAATTTGATCTGGGGTTCCTATTCTTCACAGGTGGCATCATGATGACATTCACCTGAAGATTTCCAAGGCATCTTTTGGGAACCCAGATTTTCTTCATAGGGGAGCCGTTCCTGCAGTTAGTGCCAACATATCTAGCAAATACTTCATCATTCTGATTTTTGAATAGCTTATAGTTGGAGTCAATTGACTCATCATCAGAAAGAGGAGATTCACATGCAAATCCAGATAAGTTAGATGGATCAACTGGAGGTCCCTTTGCAGCAACCCATATAGTTTTGGGGTACTTCTCAGGCTTCCAATATGTACCATCAGCATTGAGTTTCCTCTCAAAGGTGATACCCTCTTTCCTAGGGTTCCTGTTGAGGATCTGCTTTTTAAGCACATCACAAAGAGCCTGATGCCCTTTGAGGCTTTTGTACATGCCTGTCGTGTACAATTCCTTCAGCCCTGCATCGTCAATGATACTAGCAATGTCCTCAGATGATGAATTAGTGATAGCAGAGGCATGTGAAGAATTTGTAACATTAGCAGCATTTGAACATTCAGGTGAAGAATTAGCAGATTCACGTTCAATGCACTTCAAGCATGGAGGAACAAATTCTTCCTGAGATGCGCTGATTTGTTGAGCAAGTAATGAATCGCGCTCCTTCTGAAGATCTTCATAACTCACTCTTAGCTTCTCAAGGTCTTGCTTTCTTTGAAGAAATTCATAAGAAAGCTTCTCATGATCCGATAAGAGAGTGTTATGATGACTTTGAAGTTTGTCAAGCTTGGACTGAAGTCTCTGAAGATTTTCAGTCAAAGTTTTAGTGCGATCCATTTCTTCACCCAACATATCATCACTTTTATTTAGCATGTTTTGAACCTTTTCTAAAGCCCTTTGTTGTTTTATAGCAATCTTAGCAAGTTTAGAATAGCTGGGCTTAAGGTTTTCATCAGATTCATTCTCACTTGATTCAGAGGAGGTATATTTGAGTACCTTGGCACCCTTTGCCATGAAGCAATAGGTGGGAGCGTAGTCATCATCCCCTTCATCAGCCTTGTTGGTGAGGTCATTTTCCTCAGTGTTGAAGATAGACTTGCTGACGAATGCAGTAGCGAGAGCAAGGCTCGCCACTCCGGATTCGGACTCCTCAGATGACTCCTCTTCCTCATTTTCTTCAGATTCAGCCTCAGAGTCCATTTCCTTGCTAATGAATGCCCTGGCCTTCTTGGAGATGCTCTTCTTGTGATATGAAGGCTTTGAGGATTTTGATGATGAGGATTTTGTGGATTTCTTCCTTTTCTTCGCATCATCAGAACTGTAATCCTTGTATTTCTTCTTCTTTGATTCCTTTTCCCACTGAGGACAATCTTGAATGAAATGTACAGGTTTCTTGCATTTGTGACAGAGCCTCTTCTTGTAGTCACTAGATGAGGAATCATTGCTCCTTGAGGATCTTCCAAGGCGACCACGTCTTGAGAACTTTTGGAACTTCTTCACGAGCAGAGCCAGATCATGGCTCAGTTCGTCAGGATCACCAAGGCTGCTACCAGAGTCTTCATCTTCGGACTCAGATACTGCCTTGGCCTTTAGTGCACGTGTTCTGCCATAGCTTGAACCATGGAGATCTCTCTTTTCAGCAAGTTGGAACTCATGAGTATTTAGCCTCTCAAGAATATCAGCGGGATCAAGTGACTTGTAATCAGCACGTTCTTGTATCATCAATGCCAGAGTGTCAAATGAGGAATCAAGCGATCTCAGCAATTTGTTCACCACCTCATGGTCGGTGATGTCAGTGGCACCAAGTGCTTGAAGCTCATTTGAGATGTCAGTGAGGCGATCGAAGGTTTGTTGAACATTTTCATTGTCGAGTCTTTTGAAGCGGTTGAAGAGATTGCGAAGAACATCAACTCGAGAGTCACGCTGAGTTGAGACTCCTTCATTCACTTTGGACAACCTGTCCCAGATAAGATTCGTTGTTTCCAAAGCACTCACTCTGCCATACTGTCCTTTGCTCAGATGGCCACATATGATATTCTTCGCTTGAGAGTCGAGTTGCTTGAATCTCTTCACATCGGCAGCATTCAGAGAAGGTGTGACTGAGGGAACACCATTTTCCACAATATACCAGAGATCGTTATCAATTGCTTCAAGATGCATTCGCATCTTATTCTTCCAGTAGGGGTAGTCCATCCCATCGAAGGTAGGACACCCAGCAGAGACCTTGATCATACCTACGGTCGACATAACTAAAACTCCAGGCGGTTAAACCAAAATCACACAGAACAAGGGAGTACCTTGCTCTGATACCAATTGAAAGTGCGTTATATTGACTAGAGGGGGGTGAATAGGCGATTTTGTTGAAATTTTTCACTGAGGAATTTGCTGGTAGGAAATTCCTTAGCAAAGAACTACTAGCAGCGGAATAAGTACTCAAAAATAAACACAACAGAATACAAGCATAGTCATCATGATGAAATGAAGACAGGCACAGAGTACATGGAGCGTAATCACAGGATAACACAGGATGAAGACAAACAGACTGAAGAAACTGAATTGAGGAAATTGAGAAAGTCTTCAGTCAAAGTCTTCAAACACAGATATGAACAAACATACAGCACAGTTATGAGGAAATGAAAGAGTTGAGGAAATAGAACCAGTAAGCTCGGTGAAGATAATGATTTGGTAGACCAGTTCCAACTGTTGTCTCAGTTGTACGTCTGGTTGGAGCGGCTGAGTATTTAAACTCGAGGACACACAGTCCCGGACACCCAGTCAAGGACACTTAGTCCAAGACACCCAGTCCTCACTGTATTCTCCTTGAACTAGGGTCACACAGACCTTGTCCAATCACTCGTGGTAAGTCTTCAGGCGACTTCCAAACCTTCACAAACTTGGTCACCCGGCGATCCACAATTCCTCTTGGATGCTCTAGACCATGACGCCTAACCATCTGGAAGAAGCACAGTCTTCAAAGGTAACAAGCGTCGGATCCACTCAGGATCAATCTCTTCAGTGATGCTCAATCACTTGGGGTTTGTAGGTGTTTGGGTTTGGGGTTTTTGGTTTTTCCTCACTTGATGATTTTCGCTCAAAGTCCTCGGAGGATGGTTTGCTCTCAAATGACAAGTGTCGGTTTCTCTCGGAGCAGCCAACCAGCTAGTGGTTGTAGGGGGCGGCTATTTATAGCCTAGGGAGCAGCCTGACATGATAAGACATAAATGCCCTTCAATGATATGACCGTTAGGTGGATAGATATTTTGGAACAGCTGGCGCATAGCACAGCAACGGTCGGAATTTTGAGTAGCAAAATCCTCAGGGCTATCATGTTCCTCACTGTGTAGGCAATCCGCACTGGCGAATTCCTAACTCCTCAGTCAGGACAAATTCCTCAGAGACCAGAAGAACTTCGTCTCTGTCACTGAAGAAATTGACTGAACTGTATGAGATTTTCAATGGCTTCACTCGAAGGGATTGGTAGGTGTAGGATTTTGAGTTGAGCATCACATGGAAATTTTTCCTTAGTATTTCCTCGACCCCCTTTAATAGTACGGTGTTTCCTATGACTCAAGAAGGAGAAAAAACAAAACTATGAAAACGAAAGTCTTCAAGCTTCATATTTCTCGCATGAATATCAAGTCTTCATGGACACACCAATTTCTTCACTTTCAAAGTCTTCATGAAAGTCTTCAGAAATACCAAAATCTTCAGTCGAAGATATTCATTTTTAGGGGTCGACTTTTCCTGTAAATATCAAACTCCTCATAGACTTATAGACCTGTGTACACTCACACACGCATTAGTCCCTTAACCTATAAGTCTTCAATACACCAAAATCACTAAGGGGCACTAGATGCACTTACAGGTGGCCACCAGCCGACTGATGGGAGGCGGCGGGGGAGCCTTGCGCTTATGGTCGTTCGGGTATGGGCGTCGGCTGGAGTCTCCTGCCGGCGTCTTGGGACTCAGAGTGAGTACCTTCCCGGAGGCGTCTACTCGGAGCTCGGTCTTATTTGTCAGCTATGATCAGTAACTCGTCGAGGGTAGTCGGCTCGTCGCAGAGGAGTCGGTGCTTGAGGAGGGTGCCTTCTCGGCACCCGGCGGTGAAGTACTCTATAGCTTGAACCTTGTGCACCGCTTCGCAGGAGTTGCGGAGTAAGGCCCAACGCGTGAGGTAGTCGCGAGTTGATTCACTGGGCCCTTGCACACACAAGGAGAGCTGTTGGGGTTTAGGAGCCCGCTTGTAGGTGCTGGTGAAGTTGCGGATGAAGGCTTTTGTGAAGTCCAGGCAGCTGTTGACGTTGTAAGGCTTGAGGCTGTTGAGCCAGGTACGCGCCGTGCCTTGGAGCATGAGGGGAACATACTTCACGGCAACGCGCCTGTTGCCATTCGTGATGCTAACCGCAGTGGAGTAGTCGATCAGCCAGTCTTCCGGCTTCACGGAGCCGTTGTACTTGGGCGTGTCTCTTGGGAGCGAGAACCCTTTGGGAAAGGGTTCGTCGTGGATGCGGGGGCCAAAACAGGGCGGGCCGACATCATCTTCTTCTTCCAGAGCCAGGGATCGCGCTAGGTGGTCGATCCGGTGGCGGGCGTCATTCTCGCCGACTCCTTCGCGGCGACCCAGTCGGCCGCTGAGAGTCGGATGCGTGACAGGCGGCGGAGTGGGGTATCTCTCCCCACGAGGCGGAGGAGGGGGCGGATCACCCCGCCATTCCACAGCTCGAGGACGGCCTTCTGCGTCACGCTCGATGGAGATTCGAGTCCGGCTGCGGCTGGCAGCCGGCTCCTTTTCTTTCCTTGCACGGGTGCTGCCCGCCGTCGTCGTTCGGGACGTCGCACCATGCTCTCAGCGCGGGGGGGGGGGACTTTCGGCGCGGACACCGGCTTCATGCCGCTCTGTGGTCGCGTCGATAAGCTCCTGGATGCGTCTGGTCATGTAGGGGAGCTCGTCCGCCCTCAGTCCGTCCAGCTCGTCTACAGCCGCCTGGGCGGCGCGTAGGTTCTCGAGAGGTGTGGCATAGACTGGGCGATCTGCTCCCAGTGCACCAGCGATAGTTGCACCGCGTTTCTTGATGATACCGACGTGGCTCGGCCCGTCGGGAGGCGGCGTGCCAAAGGCGGCGCGGTCGACTTCGCGCTGGTGAGCCTCGGTGAGGTGTCTCATGGAGGCTAGCTTCTGGCCCTCCGCAATGAGGGCGAGGCGGCGCACCTCCAGTGTCTGGGCGTCGGCGTCAGCCGGGATGGGGGCGGATAGGTCGTGCAGCGCCGCCTGCAGGGCGTCGTGGGCGTTTTCTCCTGAGGCGGCGCCGTGGCTGATGACCAGTACCTCGGTGATGGCGCTGCCGCTGCTGTCGGCTCGAGGAAGAGGGTCGTTGATGATTACCACGTTGGAGGGGAAGGCGTCAAGCGATGTCGTGTCGGAATCAACAAGCATCGGGTCGGTGGAGCCAACTGACTCCAAGTCCGCAGCCAGCTCGCCAGAGACGTGGAGTTGGCCAAGTAGGCTGACGAGGTGGCTTTCGGGGCAGCCTGTGCCCGTGTTGGATGCGGGCTCGTCAGAGATGCGAGCCTCGCCAAGAAGATCGGCGAGGCAGCTCGCCGCGCATGTGTCAGCGACGCCTTGCAGTGCGTCGGGGCAAGCGTCATCGGGCGAGCCGGGCTGGCTACGCACGCTGGGGAGGAAGAGGGTTCCCGTCCAGAGCAGGTCTCCGGACGATGGTGCACCTAGCCCCATGGTGGGCGCCAAATGTCGGGTGGCTGGTGTGACATATGCCAACGGGTGGCTTATCATTGTGGGAGCCAATAAAACATCGCTGGTGCCTGGAAATGGGATAAGGCGAAGACATGCACGCCGGCGGATCTTACCCAGCTTCAGGGCTCTCCGTGAAGATAACACCCCTACTGCTGCTCTGCGGGGTCTCCGCATGGTCACTAGATTGGCAAGTAGCTACAAGAGGCTCCTTGAGCTGTTTTGTGAAAGGATGGAGAGGGGTGAGGCTTGCCTGCTCCTCCTCTCGTCATGGTGTCTAAAAACTATCCAAAGAGAGAGATCTCCCCCCTACATGGGTGCCCTGGGGGGTTTATATAGGCCTACCCCCCAGGTGTACAATGGTAATCCAGTTGGGCGCGGGCCCCAGCCGTCTATGTCTATGCTGGACGGCTTCTTCGCCGACCGATGGGCCCGCCGCCTGGTAGGCCCCGTCGGCTGCCGGCCCTCTGGTCGACAGGCCGGCCCCACTGCTCGGGAGTTTTGTCAGAGGCTGGTTACTGTTGCCTTGCCTCTGGTGACGAGGGCTTTGTCGTGGTAAGCATGGCTATAGTGCCGTCGTGAGGCGGCTCATCACTGTAGCCTTACCTTGTCTTATCTCCTTAATGAGGCACCTCCTTCGAGGGAGAGAGACGGCCGGCTATTGGGAGCCGGCCGTACCCCAGGCCGACTGCGAGAAGCCTGGCCACCTTCGGGGTCTCCCTGACTGAGGGGGCCCGCCACCCATGGGTCGTACTGACCGCTCGCCGTGGGTGACGTCACGATCAATGTGGCAACAGTGCTACGCCGGACAGGTGATGGCCGCCCCGTACGACGCACTGTAGCCATGCGTGTCCCGAGATTCGGGGGTGGCAAGCTTCACTGTAGCCACACCCCGTCTTGTCACTGTTATGTGGGTGCAAACTCTAAGGGCACGATCTTGGCCGCCTACTGAGGGGCCGGTTCCTGGGAGTCGGCCTTCTCATGGCCGGCTTCTTGGAGTCGGCCTCCTCGTGGTCTTGTTTCTCAAGGATTTCAGGACTGGGCCGCCTTCACACAGCCGGCCTGAGAGGTAGCCAGCTGGGGGAAGGCGGCCTCACGCCTTGGGCGCTTGGAGGCTCAATTGGCCTATAATTTTTCTGAAGAACCAGGGGAAGCCGGCTAGGCTACCCATGGTCATTTACTCCGACACAGTGACAACCTTGGTGGGATCTACTGCTATACCTTCTCCGGATATAACATGTCCGAGGAATCCAACTTCCTTCAACCAAAACTCACATTTACTAAACTTGGCATATAACTGATGTTCTCTGAGCTTCTCAAGTACCAAACGCAAATGCTCCTTATGCTCCTCTTCGTTCTTTGAGTAGACTAAAATATCATCAATGAACACCACGACGAACTTATCCAAAAACTCCATAAACACCTTGTTCATCATGTTCATGAAATATGCAGGTGCGTTAGTCAGACCAAATGACATAACGGTATACTCATACAGCCCATACCTGGTGGTAAAATCCGTCTTAGGTATATCCTGCTCTCGAATCTTCAACTGATGGTATCTTGATCGCAGATCGATCTTGGAAAATACCTTAGCTCCTTGCAATCGATCAAACAGATCATTGATCATCGGCAGTGGGTACTTGTTCTTGATTGTTACTTTGTTCAATCCTCGATAATCAACAACCATCCATAACGATCCATCCTTCTTCTCCACTAGAAGTACTGGCGATCCCCAAGGTGAAGAACTTGGGCGAATATAACCTTTATCCAGTAACTCCTTAATCTGCTTCTTAATCTCATCCAAATCTTTTGCGGGCATCCTATATGGTCTCTTAGATATGGGCCCTGTGCCTGGCAAAATCTCAATCAAAAACTCTATATCTCTATCCGGTGGCATGCCTGGCAACTCCTCCGGAAATACGTCAGGGAAATCCTTCACCACTAGTACTTCCTCCTGCACAACTCCTGATAAGGAATTTACTTGAGTCCTCTTCGACACATGCCGGGATACATACTTGATCCTTCTTCCTTCTGGCGTTGTAAGCAAAATTGACTTACTGGCGCATTCAATGTTCCCTCCATACTTCGAGAACCAATCCATGCCTAATATCACATCTAATCCTTGAGATTCCAATACTATTAGGTCCGAGGGAAATACATAGTTACCAATCCTTAATGGTAACCGATCACACCATAGACTAGCCATATACTCTGCTCCAGGCGAGGTTACTAACATGGGTGACCTAAGGGCTTGAGTTGGCAGTTTATACTTATCCACAAATCCCCTTGAGATGTATGAATGCGATGCACCAGTATCAAAAAGAACGAGTGCAGTAAATGACTTAACCAAAAACTTACCTATTACTGCATCTGGCTGAGCTTCAACCTCCTCCATGTTGATGTGGTTAACCTGTCCCCTATTGAAAGGGTTCGGCTTCTTCCCAGAGCTTACATTGCCATTTCCACTCTGGGCTTCAGGACATTCATTGGCGTAATGTCCAGTCTTCTGGCACTTATAGCAAGTGACTTGGCTCAGGTCTCTCTTGGCTGGCATCGATGGGTTGGTACGGTTCTGGCCGTTGCTTCCTCCATTCCCGTTACCATTTTTGGGGCCATTATGATTGTGCGAGCTGCCTCCTCCATGAGTATGCTGAAAATGTCCTCCCGGTTTAGGAGTAAAACGTGGCTTCTGCCGAGCTCCAGAATTGTACTTCCCTTGTCCATACTTCCTCTTGCGGTTTTCAATCTGCTGCTGCTTCCCTTCAATCATAAGAGCGCGATCTACCAACTCCTGGTAGTTGTTGAAGTTTGCTACCATCAACTGCATGCTCAACTCATCATTCAGTCCTTCCAGAAACTTCTCCTGCTTAGCTGCATCCGTATCAATGTCATCTGGGGCATAACGTGCTAGCTTACTAAAGTCATCCACATACTGGCCAACTGTCCTTCCTCCTTGGCGCAAGTTGCGAAACTCACGCTTCTTCATGGCCATAGCTCCTGCTGACACATGGGCAGTACGGAAAGCCTGTTGAAATTGGTCCCATGTCACCGTGGCTATAGGGTAGGTGACAGTGTAATTCTCCCACCATGATGCTGCTGGTCCATCCAACTGATGTGCAGCAAAGCGCACCTTCTCAGCATCAGTACATCCTGTAGTGGTTAACTCCCTTCCAATCTTGCGGAGCCAATCATCTGCTACTATAGGCTCGGTGCTACTAGAGAACACCGGCGGATTCAGCCTAAGAAAACGGGTTAAGTGATCCACAGGTGGTGGCGGTGGTGGGTTGTTGTTGTTGTTCCCCTAATTCTGATTCTGGACTAGCAACTGCATCAACGTATTCTGCTGCTGGATCAACTGAGTGAGCTCCGGTGGGAAAGCAAATCCATTGTCATGTCTGGGAGGCATCTGGGGGGTTTAGAAAAGAGGAGAATATAGAATAGAATGAGGTCTAGAGGGAAAACACTACCCATATGCACATGAGGCAAATGCAAAAAAAAATCACTTCATTCAATCAAATAAGGGCATACAACGGTCTATCTATCATTACAAAAGTGCTCGGGCTATACTAGATACATGGGGAAAATACTACTACTGATATGGGGGTCGACTAGAAAAACTGCTCCGATGAAGATTCCATGATATCTGCTCCGGCTTCATCAACATAGTCATCATCGCTATCGTCTAGGTCCGAGTGCTGTCGTCGATGATGATGTAGTTCTCTGGACAAGTGCAATCTTCGTCTTCTCCTCCAGTTGCGGGAAATCCCATGAATATTTTTAGCTTCTTCTTCAGATCATTGTTCTTCTCCACGAGTGTTGCTATTTCCTCCTCATATCCATCATGTGTAGACTTGAGTTCTTCTTCCAGCTCTGTGATCTTGGTCAAGGCCTTCTTCAGGTCTATCATGCCTGCGCACATCTGGTTCTCCTGGCGTTGAATGTGCTGGTTTAACTCCTGGATGAAAGCTGCAATTGATCTATCCTTCCTGGTGCTGATCATCTCCCATTGCTCATCTCGGCGCCCACAAATCTGGTAGATAGTATCCTTGAGATCCTTGTGGTAAACTTCTCCAATGCGCCCCATAGTGATGTGGGCTGCCATGCTCTTTCCTAGACTCCAATTGGTGCATCAAAGGAAAACTATATGGGCTCAGTGACGGGCATGAACGTCCTTCCTGGAACTTGAACTTGAATCATCCAGCGCTCCTCTTCAGGTAAAGTGGCATTGTAGGTTCCGGTGAAGCTTGGTACTTCGATGTTCAGGTATCTAGTGACTTCCTTCAAGTGACGTCCAAAGGGTGTATCTTCATCCGGTTGTGTGAACTTGTTCCTTGCATCCGCCATCCTAAAAGAGTAGAAAAAAATGAGGAGTCAGAAATGAGAAGAGGGAGTATTGATCTAGGGCTTTAGCTTAGTGGTCGTGTCCTACAGTCAGCGTGTGCTCTGATACCATCTTGTAGCAACCAGACCTCAAACAGTCCGATCTCTGTGCTTTAGTGTCATCCCTGGATCAGTAATGCTGACATGCACAGTACTTGAAGGGTTTATAACAGAGTAGCAATCACACACTTATTACATCGAATGTCGCAAAGAGAACTTATTACAATAAATATGGCTTAAGGCCATCTAATAACAATAACAGCGGAAGGCTTGGAAGATAAGTGAGTCCATCAACTCCAACGGCATCACTAAGTATAGAACCACGACCTAAAGTCACCTTACTCGTCGTCTGAAGAGTCTGCAACATGAACGTTGCAGCCCGAAAATGGGTCAGCACATGGAATATGCTGGCAATGTAACACATAGAGAGTAACGGAAGAATAAAGCTATACTACATGCATATATGGCTGGTGGAAAGCTCTATGGTTACAGTTTTGCGTAAAGCCAATTTTTCCCTACTGCAAAGGAATAAATTTTATTTAACTATCAAGGTAGTTGTTAAACATTGAGAGTGTAGACACCCTCTCAATCCCAATTTAGTATCATCATTAAAACCCAACAGTATTAATTAAGGTAACATGATGAGATTCACATGATAATCCAAGTACTAGATACTCAAGACGTCCATAACCGGGGACACGACTAACCATGATTAGTTTATACACTCTGCACAGGTTTGCGCACTTTTCCCCACAAGACTCGATCTCCTCCGTTGGGATTCTCACACTACATGGTGTTTGAGAAACGGATGACCGAGACATAGTCTTTCAGAAGCGCTAGCACCTTACGATCGGGTAGACAGTACCAACCTACATCCCCTACATCTGCTAATCTACCACTGTAAGAGTTCGCACGACTTAATCGACTATGCTAGAGCCCATAGTAGCTTGTGGCTGCACACGGAAGTTTCTAGTATGAATAAATCTCATGATCCCTTTGAGCCTGGGTGGCGGTCCGTAAAGAAAAACAGGCAATCGCTGGAATACCCAGGTGCCTCAATCCACCCAGATGTGTGTTTAAGTTGCCACCTTAAATAAACCATTAATTTATCAATCTCACATCTGTCATGGATACACTCTCCCAATCCATATCTACTAGCATAGCATGGCAAAATGAGCAAACATGGAAGTAACTCCCAAGGGTTGATAATAAAACAGGTAATAGGTTCTACCTCATCTACTTCCCAAAACCCACATATTAATCAGATCCTAATCGTGCAATTGTTTGAGGGTTGATCTAATGCAATAAAACTGGGTAGTAAAGAGGTATGATCAAAGTGTTACTTGCCTTGCTGATGATCCGTGAAACCTAGAGATTCGAAGTAGCAAGCGGCGCACTCCGGGTACTCTATCGCAACCAAACAAGCATAAAATAAGTACTCATCTAATGCACGGGTAAAACTCAAATAAGAAAACTAACCAGAAAGTTCAACTTAAGAACTCCGGTTTGCAAAAAGAATCCAATCGAGCGAAGCAACGAAAGTCAAACGGCAACAGAAACAAACTTCTTTTACTAATCTGGATCTAAGTCAAATTTTACAGATGCAAATACTCGTTTGAGTTGGTTAAATGGAAAGAGGGTTTCGAGACGAAACTCCAGGCGCTTGAATCGCCTGATTCCGATAAACAAGCGAAAGGTTATACTAGAACGAAAATCGGTTCAGAAATCGTGATCAGAAATAACCGTGGAAAAAATCCGAGAAAAAGAAAAACTGACAAACAGATTAACGAACGAACGTTCGTTAACTGAGACTAAATGGCGATTTTGTCCGTTAAAACGAACGAACGGGCGAACGCTCGCTAAATAAATAAACTGGAAAATAAAACCGATCTATTTATAAAAAACGAATCTAGGGTTTTCTAAAAAAACGGATCGGTTTCTTTAGAAAAACCGGGGCGGCGGGCGGCTACCTCGGCTCGGGCTCCGGCGAGGTCCAGCGGGGTTCCGGTGGCGGTGGGCGGCGTGGGGTGGCGGGGCGGAGGCTCCTGGCGGCGGCGGCGCAAGGCGGCGGGGCAGCGGCAAGCGGCGGCGCGGGCGGCGAGGGGCTGCGGCGGCGGCGACTCGGGGCTCCAGGGGGGCCCGGGGTGGTATTTAAAGGGGAGAGGCGGCGGCGGCTCCGACTTGGGGAGGGGGTCGGGCGGCGGCGGCGGCTCGGACTTTCCCGAGTCCGGCGGCGGCACGGGACGGGGAGGCGGTGGCGCGGGCGGGCCGGCCTGGCTCGGCTGGGCTTCGGCCCAGTCGGGCGCGCGGAGGTTTTTTTTAAAAAAAAATTCCGCCGAACTAAGAAAAAACCTAGAGAAATAAATAAAAATCTAAAAATTCCAAAACAAATTTTCACCGTCTAAATAAAATATTTAGAACGGGATGAACATTTTCTTGGCCCTAAAATGCAGTTTTGAAAACGTGCAATTTTTCCTAAATTCAAATAAAATAGCGAGAAAACTCCGAAATAAAGTCTTAGTTGATTTTTTATTAAACCTTCAATATTTCTTTATTTTGGGAAAGTCATTTTATTCCCTCTCTCATATTTTTATTATAGAAATAATTGAAAATAGAATAAGTAAAATCAATGATCCTATTTTCAAAATTTGAGAAAAAACCAAATATGAAAATAATGAAATCCCCAACTCTCTCCGTGGGTCCTTGAGTTGCGTAGAATTTCTGGATCAGGCCAAAAGCAAGTAAAATATGATATGCAGTGATGTCCTAATGTATAACATTCCAAATTGAAATTTTGGGATGTTACACAAGACGTGCCTTGCTGCCCCCTGTCACTGGGAAAGGACACCGCAAGATTGAACCCAAAGCTAAGCACTTCTCTGATTGCAAGAAAGATCAATCTAGTAGGCCAAACCAAACTGATAATTCGAAGAGACTTGCAAAGATAACCAATCATACATAAAAGAATTCAGAGAAGATTCAAATATTATTCATATATAGACTTGATCATAAACCCACAATTCATGGGTCTCAACAAGCACACCGCAAAAAGAAGATTACATCGAATAGATCTCCACAAAAGAGGGGGAGAACATTGTATTGAGATCCAAAAAGAGAGAAGAAGCCATCTAGCTACTAACTATGGACCCGTAGGTCTGAAGTAAACTACTCACACTTCACCGGAGGAGCTATGGTGTTGATGTAGAAGCCCTCCGTGATCGATGCCCCCTCCGGCGGAGCTCCGAAACAGGCCCCAAGATGGGATCTCGTGGATACATAAAGTTGCGGTGGTGAAATTAGGGTTTTGGCTCCGTATCTGATCGTTTGGGGTACGTAGGTATATATAGGAGGAAGGAGTACGTCGGTGGAGCAACAAGGGGCCCACGAGGGTGGAGGGCGCGCCTGGGGGGGTAGGCGCGCACCCCTACCTCGTGGCCTCCTCTTTTGTGTCTTGACGTAGGGTCCAAGTCTCGTGGGTCTTGTTCGTTGAGAAAATCATGTTCTCGAAGGTTTCATTCCGTTTGGACTCCGTTTGATATTCCTTTTCTTCGAAACCCTAGAATAGGGGAAAACAGAAATTCTGGGTTGGGCCTCCGGTTAATAGGTTAGTCCCAAAAATAATATAAAAGTGGATAATAAAGACCAATAATGTCCAAAATAGTAGATAATATAGCATGGAGCAATCAAAAATTATAGATACGTTGGAGACGTATCACCAGGCTGTGCGAGCTGATTTGGAGTTTCATCGTGTCTACGAGTTCTTATCTCGGCTCCGTCAGGAGTTTGAGCCCCGGCGTGCTCAGTTGTTTGCTCATGGTCGTATCTCCCTCGTGGAGGCGCTTTCTGAGATTCGTGTTGAGGAGACTCGCCTATGTGGTGCTGGTCTACTTGAGGTTCCCTCTGTTCTCGCTGCTCGAGTTCCTGTTATGTCGCCTGTTGCACCGACTCCATCCCGCTCCAGTGCTCCTCCGCTCTTGCCTACTCCTACGGGCGGCCAGGGTCGGTCTCGTCCTCACTGCGGCTACTGCAATATGGATGGTCATATTGAGTATCAGTGCTTCCAGAAGAAGAAACACCTGCGTAAGGCGCGATCATCAGCTTTAGGGACTTCTTCTTCTACTTTGACATCTTCCGCCACCGCCTTGACTGAGCAGGATATTCTGCGACTTAAGCGTCTGCTTGCCGCTTCAGGTTCTCCTTCGATGGGTACTGCAGCTTCTGTGACTGATGCTTCTCGCACTGAGCAACCACCCTCTACATAGTCAGGTACATCCTTGTGGGTTCTGGACTCTGGAGCTTCTTTTCATATGTCTTCTCATTCTTCAAATTTGTCCTCTCTTAAATCGCTTGATTTTCCTGTTCATGTACTCACTGCTGATGGTACTCCTCTTTCTGTTGCTAGTCGAGGCAATCTTACCACACCCTCTTACTCTGTTCCTGATGTTGCTCATGTTCCTTGACTCACCATGAATCTTTTTTCTGCTGGTCAACTTACTGATTCTGGTTGTCGCGTCATCCTTGACGTTGACTCTTGTACTGTTCAGGATCGTTGAACGCACACTTTGTTTGGGGCTGGCCCTCACCGCCGTGACTCTCAGGGTCTTTGGGAGCTAGACTGGCTTCATGTTCCTTCCGCTGCCACCACTATTGCCAGTCCATCCGCTTATGTCGCTTCAGCTACCAGCTCCTTCCAGCAGTGGCATCATCGACTTGGTCATCTTTGTGGGTCTCGCTTGTCGTCATTAGTTCGTCGAGGTCTTATGGGGTCTGTCTCAGGAGATGTCTCTTTAGAGTGTCAGGGTTGTAGACTAGGAAAATAGATTCAGTTACCTTATCCTACTAGTGAGTCGGTGTCTCAACGTCCTTTTGATTTAGTCCATTCGGATGTATGGGGTCCGGCTCCCTTCGCTTCGAAAGGGGGCCATCGATACTATATTATTTTTATAGATGATTTCTCTCGTTACACTTGGCTTTATTTTATGACTTCTACAGTGAGGTTCTTTCCATCTATAAGCGTTTTGCTGCCATGGTTCACACTCAGTTCTCTTCGCCTATTCGCGTGTTCCGTGCTGACTCCGCTCGCGAGTATATTTCCAAGATGTTGCGTGGTGTTCTTGCTGAGCAGGGCACTCTTCCTCAGTTCTCCTGTCCTGGTGCTCATGCTCAGAATGGCGTGGCTGAGCAAAAGCATCGCCACCTTCTTGAGACAGCTCGTGCGTTGATGATCGCCGCTTCTCTTCCACCTCATTTTTGGGCCGAGGCTATCTTCACCTCCACCTATCTCATCAACCTTCAACCGTCCGCTGCTCTCCAAGGTAGTGTTCCTTTTGAGCGTCTCTTTGATCGGTCTCCTGATTATTCGACGCTTCGCTTGTTTGGTTGTGTTTGCTATGTTCTTCTTGCCCCTCGCGAACACACCAAACTGACCGCTTAGTCTGTTGAGTGTGTTTTCTTAGGCTATAGTGATGAGCATAAAGGCTATCGTTGTTGGGATCCTATTGGTCGTCGGATGCGTATTTCTCGGGATGTGACTTTTGACGAGTCTCGTCCCTTCTACCCACGTCCATCTTCCTCGACCATTTCAGTGGAGGATATCTCTTTCCTCACTTTTCCCAACACACCTATCACCCTAGTTGAGCCCTTGTCTTCCCGTCCTGCTCACTCTACTTCTCCACATCTTGTCGATTTGCCGCCACCATCTCCCACGGTTTCCTCACCTCGCATGTCATCGGATTCTGCACCTTCATCCCCGGTGATTTCTTCGTCTCCACCACCTGATTCTACCTCGGCTACTTCTCCTTGTATTGTTCCATCTTTTCCTTAGTATTACACTCTTTGTTCATGTAATGTGGATGCGTCTGCTGATGTGCCATCCTCCTGATCTCAGCCTACCTATGGCTTGCGTCCTCGTCTGCTTCCGCCTGTTGATCGCCTTGGTTTTTCCACCACTAGTGCTACTGTTCTTGAGCCGACTTCTTATCGTGAGGCTGTTGTTCATCCTGAATGGCAGTTCGTGATGGCAGAGGAGATGGCTGCTCTTGAACACACTGGTACATGGGATCTTGTTTCTCTTCCTCCAGGTGTCCGTCCCATCACTTGTAAGTGGGTGTATAAGGTTAAGACTCACTCCGATGGTTCTCTTGAGCGTTACAAAGCCCGCCTTGTGGCTCGTGGCTTTCAGCAGGAGCATGGTCGTGATTACGACGAGACTTTTGCTCCTGTGGCCCATATGACCACTATTCGTACACTTCTTGCCGTGGCCTCTGCACGACACTGGTATGTATCTCAGCTTCATGTTAAGAATGCCTTTCTTAACGGTGATCTGCGTGAGGAGGTATACATGCATCCACCACTTGGGTATTCTATTCCTGATGGCATGGTATGTCGCCTTCGTCGCTCTCTCTATGGCCTTAAGCAAGCCCCCCGCGCCTGGTTTGAGTGTTTTGCCTCTGTGGTAAGTGTCGCCGGTTTTTCAGCGAGTGCTCATGATCCAGCATTGTTTGTCCACCTTTCTTCTCGTGGTCGAACTCTTCTTCTCTATGTTGATGACATGGTCATCACTGGCAACGACCCCGAGTATATAGGCCCGTCTTAGCGAGCAGTTTCTTATGTCTGATCTTGGACCTCTTCGCTACTTTCTTGGGATTGAAGTCTCTTCTACCTCTGATGGCTTTTTTATATCCCAAGAAAAGTATATACATGATCTTCTTGCTCGTGCTGCTCTTACAGATGAGCGCATTGTTGAGCCTCCTATGGAGCTCAATGTTCACCTCCGTGATACTGATGGTGACCCCTTGCCTGACCCGACGTGTTATCGTCATCTTGTTGGGAGTCTTGTCTATCTAGCTGTCACTTGTCCGGATATCTCTTATTCGGTTCATATTCCGAGTCAGTTTGTCTCCACTCCCACTTCGGTTCACTATAGTCACCTCCTTCGTGTTCTCCGATATCTTCGGGGCACGATCTCTCACCGTCTATTATTTCCTCGCTCCAGTTCTCTCCAGCTTCAGGCCTATTCGGATGCTACGTGGGCTAGTGATCCCTTTGATCTCCATTCACTTTCTGCTTACTGTGTTTTTCTTGGTGGTTCTCTCATTGCCTGGAAGACAAAGAAACAGACTGCAGTTTCCCGTTCGAGTGCAGAGGCTGAGTTACGAGCTATGGCTCTTTTGACGGCAGAGGTGACTTGGTTACGGTGGTTACTTCAGGATTTTGGTGTTTCTGTCACTACACCTACTCCACTCTTGTCTGACAATACATGTGCTATTAGCATTGCGCGCGATCCTGTGAAGCATGAGCTCACCAAGCATATTGGTGTTGATGCTTTCTATGTGCGCGCTGGTGTGCAGGATCAGGTTATTGCTCTTCAGTATGTGCCTTCCGAGTTACAGTTGGCGGATTTTCTGACGAAGGCCTAGACTAGAGCGCAACATGTCTTCTATCTCTCCAAACTCAGTGTTGTTAATCCACCATGAGTTTGAGGGGGGTGTTAGAGTATATATATATATATAGCCATGTAACCTTTCGTATTTACCCTATTGTATATGGGGTTTCCTGTATATATTCCACACCTGTACATGTATATATGCTGGCCTATGGCCTCCTGGAAATACAAGTTGCATATTTCCTAACAGTTTTGATGAACCATGTTAGAGTGACCTTAACTGCCCCTAAATAGACTAATTGTAACAAGTAGCACACCATTGATTTTACTCTGTATGTGGATGTGTAAAAACATACTTTGTAAAATCGCGGAGGAAAATCTGCTTGGGACGAGCATCATATTAGGTCATTCTTGGTGGGGAAGAGAAAATTTTGCAAAGTAGCCAAATGTGCAGCCAACTTCTATATTCGTTATGGAATGCTTAAGGGGCAATGTGCAAATTTACCGTCTTTATATTTTCTGCTTAATCATGGGAGCCGTTCGTCAATGGGACATTTTTCTCCAATATTCCTGCCATCCCACATGAGAGGAGGTGCCACATGAAGTTTACTTTGCGCCACATGAAGTTACACATAACTGCCATATGCCATATGGAACTGGCTCCAAAATGCAGCCTCAAGACGTGTTCTATAAATTATGATGAACCCTGACAAGATGATGACTATGCTAGACTGCCTTCCTTTGAGAAATCGTTATAATAGCGGCTATTAAGGTAATTGGGCCGATATGATGGCTCTACTATACTCACTCTAACGTCCCAATCGGCATAATAGCTGCCAATATGACTATTTAGGCCAAAAATGACAACCGACGACGTGGAATGGAAGTTTCAGCTTCTTCCTCCTTACAACGACCGGGTTTGAAGTGCGGCGCTATCCATACACGCATCCATGTGCCCCTATTAATTACTAGCGAGTTGGGCGACATGAACAGTAACCACCAAGCCATCAATGGCGTCCACCATTCCCCAAAATTCCCATGCGGCCATTCGGATAGCCACGCAGCCTCATCCCCGGCTATAAAACCTCGCGGTGATGTGTCCCCATCATCAAAGCCCTAGCCGCCTCCTCCCCTACCATCTCCTCCTCTCTCAATGATAATGCTGCCACGATGGAATGCAACCTACTTGCATAACACGATGACAGAGCAGAATGTCCCGTCATAGACGTCACACAATCGAGGGGCAAACTCTTCTCGCAACGCCCATTCGTGGGGCGAACTCTCCCCACAAAAGTCGCCAACTCCTCCTCCCACAACGACGGTGGATCCGGTGGGCATGATAGACCCATCGCATCCCCCGGTGTCAGTGGCGGCCATGGGAAGCCAGACCCCTCGTCTGGGTGGACGAGGAGGACGATGTCCTCGTCGGCCCAGCCGCCCTCATCGTTCGGGTGAACGGTGCCGTTCCTGCCATGGCTATCTGGAGCCGGACATGGAGATAGAACCCTAGGACCCGATCAATGTCGTCCTTGAGCTCACTGCCCTCCAAGCTCACAACAAGGCACAAATCATTTGTGGGTATGACCCCGCACTCACCGACAAGATGGAGCAGTGGCTGCCCCTTGTCAGTCCGACCCCAATGTGGGATATAGTACATCTTGTGTGCAAGAGGATGAGGACAACGATGGCAACACAGACGTTGATGAGGATGGCGACGACTTGTTTGAATATCGACATTGCCTAGATAAAAAATGTCATTAAACAACATTTGTACTCGCTATTTATATAGTAATGGGACGGATTTGGACTACTATTATAGTTTCTATTGATTTTTCATGTTGAGACATGTGTTTGATATGTCTAACTTGGCCTTAAATTGACCTACTTTTTAAGTAATGAATGAATAAATAAATGGAAGATATTTTTTCTTATAAAAGGAGGATAATCTCCGCATCGGGCGATGCACACAACCACTTCATTATATTATTCAATAGAATCTGACAAACAAATACATGGATCAATGTAAAGCCACCTTCCTGATGATTTATGTCGTTACACCTAATAGTTTGATGATGTGCCTTGACCTCACACCTACGGACACCATCTAATCCCACGGCGAGCCGAGAGCACCAGCTGGTCTTATTAGACCCTTAGTGCACATCGCATGCCATGCTCCAAAATCTAATGCTGCCATCTTCCATAGTCTCAATTTCAGAAGATATTAACGCACTCACCTTGCCATGCCCAACTACCGTCGACGCTACCATGATGCCAGACAATTCCATCATCCTACACACGTCCATCAACACACGTCCAACACCAAGACCCCGCTGCGCCACGCCACCGAGGCCGGTCATCGCCGATGCAGTAGATGCCACACCGCACCACCTCCTGATCTAGATTGTCGCCAACGCCAACCCAACGTTGTCCACCAGCAAACTATCTTCCAAGGCAGCGCCTTCAAGAAGGAAACAACACCGAAGAAGCCATCACTGTCCACCTCAGTTAGGGCTTTCACCAAGGAGATATGCTATGGTGAAGGTAGAAACAGATTTTACAAACGTCTCTACGGAGAAAAAATGGCGCCCGCAAACGTTGCACCCGACCACTACGGGGCTCCCGATCCCCCACCTCCAGCTCCATACGCATCGAGGACCGACAAGTCTCATGAACCAAGTTCATATGGAGGAGCCCACCAAGCAGGGGAAGGAGAGAAGATGGCCAGATGAGGACCAATAATTTCAAAGAAAACTGAAAATAAATCTAAAAGATCTGGAACTTTAGGACATCAAACATTTGATGTTTTTGCAAAGTTTCAGCAACAAATAACATTCGAGGGCCCTCACAAAAAATGCATTGCTCATTTGTGGCTGAAACTTTGCAAGAATATCAAATGTTTGATCATGTTAAATGTCCCAAAGTTCAAAAAAATGTATTTTATTTCATTTTTAACCACGCCATCATGCCTCTAACACCCAGACCCTATCTGTCCAACTAGAGTGGCTACCAGAATGCCAGGAGCAGATGCTGGGATAGCAACCAACATGGGACAGACACGCGATGCCCTCCTGAAATGCCCCCACCTTCTTCTTAGGAGCAAGCACAATTGCATGAGCCTCACCGGTGTGCTTTGTCGGTGGTGACAAAACGATATGGAAATGTGGGGGAGGGTAGTGGCAACGCCGGTGGAGTTCCCCTGTGTCGCTCGAGAAAGGCAATGTGGGGGTCGGAGCTATTATGTTTCCACCCTATAGGTTCTTACAGTTGCTAAGAGCATCTCTAGCAGATCCCACAAACTGGGCCATTCACCATAATAACCGCCAGTTTGCGGGACGGAGCCTGTAAACCCGGCTCAAATAGATCTACCAAATATGGCCGTCCCGATTTTTTTGTGGTGTCCCGAATCCGCAAGTGATGAAGACATGTACCTAGGGTAGGGACACGGACCTGACCAAAGGGTCCTACTCTAGGACACCCCTGGGAGAAATCACCTTTCAATCGACTTGAAGGCATCCCACTCGACAAGAAGCTACCACTCGACCAAGAAGCTACCACTCGACCATGAAGCTATTCACTCGACTGCCAGGAGATCTACAGTCACTCCGTAGGCAAACGGTCAGCTGTTAAGTAGTCTTCATGGTCATTACATCACTTTATTAGAGGCGTTACCAGTAACGCCCCATCTTAAATGTACTTTAAAACCCTGCATTACTGAGGGCAGGAGGGGGTCGGCGAACTCTATATAAGCCACCCCCCTCCTCAGTAGGAAGGGTTCGCACCCTTGTGATCCATACACGCATAATCCAGTCGACCGCCTCCGGGCTCCGAGGCGTAGGGCTATTACTTCCTCCGAGAAGGGCCTGAACTCGTAAACCTCGCGTGTAACAACTTCCCAATAGCTAGGATCTAGCCTCTCCATACTCACCCCCCTACATCACTGTCAGAGTTAGAACCACGACAGTTGGCGCCCATCATGGGGCAGGAATCTTAGCGCTTAGTTGGAGAAGTTGTGATTTTTCTCGATCCCTTTGATCATGTTTTCTTGCGGAGTTTTGGTGGAGGACCGCGAGATCCGTCTCGGCGCGCTCACCTTCATCGTCGACGACTCCGCCTGGCTTCAGGAGGCACCGCTCGACATCGACGCGCTCCCCGCCCGCGGTGCGACACATTTCTGCGCATGCGTTCGTGGCGTCCTCCTGCGGCAACCATCGACCCAATATGGGTCGGCCCCCGTATCGTCTCCCCGCCCTGTCTCCCACCAGCGCAAGCGCTCCAGTCGGTCAAGACTTCAGCGGTGGGTGAGGCACGCCGTGGCCCGCCAATCGGCAGCCCCGCAAGTCGCGGCCATCGAGCCCGTCGAATCCCTCTACGGCCTGTTCGATCTGTCGACTGGCTCCGTGGAGACCGCATCCGAGTGCGACAGCAGCGATCCAGCGGCTGAGGTTCTGGCGGTCGACGGAACACACAGTCCCCCTGGTTTCCCTCGTACTGATGGAGGTGCCGATGGGGGCGATCCGTTGCATCCCCACGACGAGTATCTCCCCGAACCTCTCACGTCATTGCAGCGAGAGGAGCTTCGCCGCCGGAACATGGACGCGCTCCGCACTCCTATCGTCGGAGAGACTCCCGAGGCCCGGGCCTTGGAGGACGCGCGTTTGGCCAACTTGGCCGAGCGCACTCGACTGGAGAATCTCCAGCGAGCACTCGACGAGCAAGCGCATCAGCGGGCTCCCGAGTCTAGTCGACGCCAGCTCTTCCCGCCGACGCAGGTATATCGAACCCCAGTTTAGAATCTGGCCGCCACAGCCCGTATAGCAGAATCGATTTAGCCCTCCCAGTCGGAGGCTGGCAGGGGCTTGTTACAGATCAGAGCATTGCTCCGGGCGGCGGGAGACCAGAATTCCGCTGTCTCACAATCGCGGAATAGGATCCACAGTCGGTCTGTCGCAACAGATACAGTCGAGTCAGCTCACAGCCCGAGATCGCCCCCGAGGCATGAGGGATGTGGTGGCCAACATGATCAGTACAGGAGGAATGAGTAGTATGATCACCGATTCGACCGTGATGATCGACGTCGAGTGCCAACCCCTCCCCCGAGGAGTGGGTCATATGCGCCTTGACGGCAAGATGACAGACGCCCTCATAGTGTTGGGCAGAGGATTCCGGTCGACCCCAGAGACCCAGGCTTTGATGCGAGATCCATCCTCGTTCAAGGTTTGGTTGACAGGAACAGAGCTCATCGAGGAGGCCACAACAGAGATGCGCCTGCCAGCAGCAGAGTACGCGCTTCAGGGCCAGAGTGCTTCAGTCGAGCCATCAGAGCCGCAGTGATACCTCCCAATTTCAGGTTGGCGACTGGAATCAGCAAGTTCACCGGTGAATCCAAGCCTGACACCTGGCTCGAAGATTACCGAGTGGCTGTACAGATTGGCGGTGGCAATGACGAGGTGGCCATGAAGCATTTGCCTCTCATGTTAGAGGGCTCGGCCAGAGCATGGCTAAATCAGTTGGCACCCAGCAGCATTTACACTTGGGAGGACCTCTCCCGAGTGTTTATCACAACCTTTGAAGGAACATGCAAGCGACCTGTAGGCCTTACAGAGTTACGGTCTTGTGTGCAGAAGCCGAATGAAACTCTGAGGGAATACATCCAGAGGTGGATCACGCTGCATCACTCGGTTGAGAACGTGCCGGACCATCAAGCAGTTTGTGCCTTCAAGGAAGGTGTTAAATACAGAGAGTTGAATCTGAAGTTCGGTCGAACTGGAGAGATGTCTCTGAATCGGATGATGGAGATTGCCACCAAGTATGCTAACGGAGAAGACGAAGATCGACTCCGGAGTGGCAAGCAGAAAGCAGTCGCCCAGGAAACTGGAGGCAATTCCAGTCGGAAGCAGAAGTGGAAGGCCGAGCCAGCCGCTCCTGGGGAGGCCCTGGCCGTAGCCCAGGGAAACTTTAAGGGAAAACCCAAGGGCACCTGGAAGCCCAAAAAAGTCAAGGATCAAGACGGAAATGATGTTTTGGATCTGCCATGTCACATCCACACCAAGAAGGATGAAGAGGGTAATTTTATTTACCCAAATCATACCACTCGACAGCGCCGGCTCCTGATCCAGCAGTTCCAAGGAAAGCAGTCCAAGGATAAGGAAAAAGAGTCGGACAGGGTCGAGGACAAGGAAGACAGCGACGATGGATACCCCCAAGTCAATTCCACCCTGATGATTTTTGCCGATGTCGAAAGCAAAAGTCGACTGAAGGTCATTAACCGAGAGGTGAACATGGTTGCCCCGGCAACACCCAGTTACCTGAAGTGGTCCCAGACTGCCATCACATTCGACCAGTCTGATCACCCGACGCACATTGCCACCCCTGGGAGGCAAGCTTTGGTGGTCGACCCAATTGTTGAAGGCACTCGACTGACTAAAGTCCTGATGGACGGAGGCAGTGGCCTGAACATACTGTATGCTGAAACATTGAAAGGAATGGGCATTCCGATGTCCAGACTCAGCACCAGTAACATGAGTTTCCATGGAGTCATTCCTGGGAAGAAAGCCCAATCACTCGGCCAGATCGCTCTTGATGTGGTTTTCGGTGATTCAAAGAATTACCGCAAGGAAAAGTTGACATTCGAGGATGTGGACTTCCAAAGTGCTTATCATGCCATTTTGGGCAGGCCAGCTTACGCGCGTTTCATGGCTCGACCGTGTTACGTGTACCTCAAACTGAAGATGCCGGGCCCTAAAGGGGTAATCACTGTTACAGGCAATCGGAAGAAGGCAGAAGAATGCTTTCAGAAAGGCTCAAAGATTGCAGATGCTCAGATGGCAGTGGTCGAGTTGCAAGAGTACCAAAAGACTGCCGATCCGAGTGAATTGCTACGGGCCAAGAAACCCGCTTCAGAGTCAGCTTTTCAGTCGACTGGTGAAACGAAGACAGTCCACATTCACCCGACCGACCTCGATGCCGCCCCGACTCACATCTCAACGACGCTTGACTCCAAATAGGAAGAAGCGCTCATCCAGCTCCTCCGTGAGAACTGGGACATCTTCGCATGGAAACCCTCTGACATGCCTAGAGTTCCCAGGGGGCTGGCTGAGCACCGTCTACGGGTCGATCCAAAATTCAAGCCTGTGAAGGAACATCTTCGACGGTCCGCCGTCCAGAAGAAGCAAGCCATTGGCGAGGAGGTGGCTCGGCTCTTAGCAGCAGAGTTCATCCGAGAAATTTACCACTCCGAGTGGCTCGCCAATGTCGTCATGGTCCCCAAGAAGGACAAGTCACTTCGCATGTGCATTGATTTCAAACATATCAATCGGGCCTGCCCGAAAGACCATTTTCCTCTCCCTCGCATCGACCAAATAGTTGACTCGACTGCGGGGTGCGAGAGATTGTCTTTTCTAGATGCTTATTCCGGGTACCATCAAATCCGTCTGTATGGACCCGACGAAATCAAAACAGCTTTCATCACCCCATTCGGATGCTTCTGTTATGTCACCATGCCGTTCGGCCTCAAGAACGCCGGAGCCACGTTCATGAGAATGATTCAGAAGTGTTTACTCACTCAAATCAGTCGGAATGTGGAGGCATACATGGATGATATTGTGGTCAAGTCACGGAAAGGTTCCGACCTGCGAGCTGACCTTGCCGAAACCTTTGCCAACCTCAGGAGGTATGATATCAAGCTCAATCCATCAAAGTGCACATTCGGAGTTCCAGGCGGGAAGTTACTCGGTTTTCTCGTTTCCGAACGAGGGATCGACGCCAATCCTGAGAAAATTGGCACCATACTCCGGATGAAGCGTCCTGTACGCGTGCACGATGTCCAAAAGCTTACAGGCTGCTTGGCCGCTTTAAGTCGATTCATTTCTCGTCTTGGTGAAAAGGCGTTGCCTCTCTACCGACTGATGAAGAAGTCTGACAAGTTCGAGTGGACTCCAGAAGCTGACGCAGCGTTTGCAGAACTCAAAGCTCTGCTCTCCACCCAGCCGGTGCTTGCTGCCCCAATCAGCAAAGAGCCTCTGCTACTGTACATTCCGGCCACGGGACAAGTTGTCAGTACCGTACTCACGGTCGAGCGGGAAGAAGAAGGAAAGGCCTTCAGAGTTCAGCGCCCAGTCTATTATCTGTCTGAAGTTTTGACCCCTTCAAAACAAAGATACCCTCACTACCAGAAGCTTGTATATGGGATTTACATGACCACGAAGAAGGTTGCACACTACTTCTCTGACCATTCCATTACAGTCGTCAGCGACGCCCCACTGTCAGAGATTCTGCATAACAGAGATGCAACTGGTCGAGTGGCCAAGTGGGCGATTGAACTCCTTCCCTTAGATATCAAGTTTGAAGCAAAGAAGGCTATCAAGTCCCAAGAAATCGCAGATTTCATCGCCGAGTGGATTGAACAGCAACTTCCGACTCAAGTTCACTCGGAGCACTGGACCATGTTTTTCGACGGATCTAAGATGCTGAATGGTTCCGGTGCTGGGGTAGTTCTAGTCTCCCCCCGAGGAGATAAGCTCAGATATGTCCTCTAGATTCACTTCGATTCCTCCAACAATGAAGCAGAGTATGAAGCACTTTTGTATGGGTTGCGCATGGCCATTTCACTCGGCGTCCGTCGCCTCATGGTCTATGGCGACTCAGATTTGGTGGTTAATCAGGTGATGAAGGAGTGGGACGTCAGAAGTTCAGCTATGACTGGTTATTGCAATGCAGTGAGAAAGCTAGAAAAGAAATTCGAGGGGTTAGAGCTTCATCACATCCCCCGACTGAAAAACCAAGCAGCTGATGATCTGGCAAAGATAGGCTCCAAGAGAGAAGCCATTCCCAGCAATGTGTTTTTGGAGCACATCCGCTCGCCGTCAGTCCAGGAGGATCCTTTCACAGAAGAAGCCCCACAACCGAAAGGTGCCACAGATCCGACTGAAGTCGGAGTTCCTGCTGTGGTCGACCTAATCATGGAAGTCTTGGCCATCACTCCCGACTGGACGATACCATACATCGCGTATATCCTAAGGAAAGACCTCCCAGAGGACGAGGAAGAGGCTCGACAGATCGTCTGCCGATCCAAGGCCTTCACAGTCATAAAGGGGCAGTTGTACAGAGAAAGCGCGACTGGAATCGGTCAGAAGTGCATAACTCCGGAAGAAGGTCAGATGATCCTTGATGAGATCCATTCGGGGACCTGCGGTCACCATGCGTCCTCCCGAACCATTGTGGCCAAAGCATACCGGGCGGGATTTTACTGGCCAAGAGCAAATGAGATGGCAAAGGAGATAGTTGACAAGTGTGAGGGGTGTCAGTTCTACTCCAACATGTCCCACAAGCCCGCATCATCCCTGAAGACCATTCCACTCGTCTGGCCCTTCGCTGTCTGGGGACTGGACATGGTCGGTCCTCTGAGAATAGGCAGGAGCGGTTTCACCCATGTGCTTGTGGCAGTCGACAAGTTTACCAAGTGGATTGAAGCTAAACCCATCAAGAACCTCGATGCTGGCACTGCTATTAGTTTCGTCAGAGGACTAACATTCAGATATGGAGTCCCTCACAGCATCATCACTGACAATGGGTCAAACTTCGATTCAGACCAGTTCAGAGCCTTTTGCGCCTCTCAAGGCACTCGTGTCGACTATGCGTCAGTCGCCCATCCCCAGTCGAATGGACAAGCTGAAAGAGCAAATGGTCTGATCCTCAAAGGACTAAAACCTCGGCTAATGCGTGATCTCAAGCACGCAGCAGGTGCCTGGGTCAACGAGCTTCCGTCAGTTTTGTGGGGATTAAGGACCACCCCTAACCGGTCGACTGGAAGAACCCCGTTCTTTCTTGTTTATGGAGCCGAAGCCGTTCTGCCAAGTGATCTCCTTCACAACGCTCCCCGAGTCGAGCTTTACACCGAAGATGAAGCAGAACAGGCTCGGCAAGATGCAGTAGACCTCCTGGAAGAAGAAAGAGAGATGGCCATGATCAGATCGACCATTTATCAGCAAGACTTACGTCGATTCCATGCCCGACATGTGAAGAGTCGAGCCTTCCAAGAAGGAGATTTGGTCCTTCGAGTGGATCAATAGAAACCACACAAGCTTGCTCCTACTTGGGAAGGCCCCTTCATCATCACCAGAGTCCTCCACAACGGAGCGTATCACCTCTACAATGTTGATCGCCAGATTGACGAGCCGCGAGCTTGGAATGCGGAACTACTCCGCCCCTTTTACACTTAAGTTCCTTCCCATAAAGATGTAATAAGAGAAACTTCCGCAGTTCATTTTTATCAAAGTCAAGAGTATTCCAATGATTGCTGTCACTTTTGTTTACATACGAAATCCCCCAGTGGGTGACTTAGCTGCGAATCCGTCTCGCCTAAGTTTGAAAAATCCTACCGAGTGGAGAGCGATCCTCCCACTCGGGGGCTTAGCTGCAGTCCAGCACTCGCCTAAGTTCTCTCATTTAGAGACTTAGCTGCAGTCCGGCACTCGCCTAAGTTTGAAAAAATCCTACCGAGTGGAGAGCGATCCTCCCACTCGGGGGCTTAGCTGCAGTCCAGCACTCGCCTAAGTTCTCTCATTTAGAGACTTAGCCGCAGTCCGGCGCTCGCCTAAGTTTGAAAAAATCCTACCGAGTGGAGAGCGATCCTCCCACTCGGGGGCTTAGCTGCAGTCCAGCACTCGCCTAAGTTCTCTCATTTAGAGACTTAGCTGCAGTCCGGCGCTCGCCTAAGTTTGAAAAAATCCTACCGAGTGGAGAGCGATCCTCCCACTCGGGGGCTTAGCTGCAGTCCAGCACTCGCCTAAGTTCTCTCATTTAGAGACTTAGCTGCAGTCTGGCGCTCGCCTAAGTTTGAAAAAATCCTACCGAGTGGAGAGCGATCCTCCCACTCGGGGGCTTAGCTGCAGTCCAGCACTTGCCTAAGTTCTCTCATTTAGAGACTTAGCTGCAGTCCGGCGCTCGCCTAAGTTTGAAAAAATCCTACCGAATGGAGAGCGATCCTCCCACTCGGGGGCTTAGCTGCAGTCCGGCACTCGCCTAAGTTCTCCTACGAAGAGACTTAGCTGCGGTCAGCGCTCGCCTAAGTTTGAAAAAATCCTACCGAGTGGAGAGCGATCCTCCCACTCGAGGGCTTAGCTGCAGTCCAGCACTCGCCTAAGTTCTCTCATTTAGAGACTTAGCTGCAGTCCAGCACTCGCCTGAGTTTGAAAAAATCCTACCGAGTGGAGAGCGATCCTCCCACTCGGGGGCTTAGCTGCAGTCCAGCACTCGCCTAAGTTCTCTCATTTAGAGACTTAGCTGCAGTCCGGCGCTCGCCTAAGTTTGAAAAAATCCTACCGAATGGAGAGCGATCCTCCCACTCGGGGGCTTAGCTGCAGTCCGGCATTCGCCTAAGTTCTCCTACGAAGAGACTTAGCTGCGGCTAGCACTCGCCTAAGTTTGAAAAATCCTACCAAGTGGAGAGCAAACCTCCAACTCGGGGGCTTAGCTGCAGTCCAGCACTCGCCTAAGTTCTCCTACGAAGAGACTTAGCTGCAGTCAGCACTCGCCTAAGTTTAAAATCCTACCGAGCGAGAGCAAACCTCCCGCTCGGAGGCTTAGTTGCAGCCCAGTGCTCGCCTAAGTATGAAACACTTCTCATGTCCCAAGGACGACGAGAGGCAGGTCGACTGCCACCTTCTCCTTCAGAGCTGCACCACAGACACAAAGTTATTTCGAGTGAAGATCACATCCCACTCGACGGGTCGTCCACAAAGAGATTCAACGACAAATCAATCACGGATAAAGCCTAAAAAGTCCTAGAAACCTCAGGTCAAAGTACCCGAGCCCCCGGCTCGGCAGAGTTTAACTGTTACACTTCCACTCGGCATTCCGAGGCAAATTTAAGGCAGAGTTTAACGGTTTACAAAATACACTCGGCATCCCGAGGCAAGTTTTTTCATTCCTCAGGAGGAGGAGGACTGGCAGGGGTGACAAACTCATCCAAGTCGATCCCATCTGCGATGCGGGTAGCAGCAGCAATAAATGTCTCCATGAAGTCCTGGAAGTTGTGCTTTCTCGTGTTGGCAACTTGGATGGCGGCCAGCTTCTCCTCCCGCGCCTCCTTACAATGGACGCGGACCAGAGACAGAGCCACGTCGGCACCACACCGAGCTGAAGACTTCTTCCACTCTTGCACTCGGTCAGGGATTCCGTTGAGTCGAGTCATCAGAGACTCGAGATCGTTCTGGAGCGTGGACTCTGGCCAAAGCGTCGGGTCGATCCGCGTCATGGCGACCTTCAGTCGAGCCAAGTAATCCACGACGCCGTCAACGCGGGATTCCAGTCGGAGCAGGTTCATGGCAGCTTCGTCTTGCACCGGAGAGTTGATTGGATCCAAACCTGTTTCGATCCGCCCGGTCTCCTCTTCGAAGTTCTGGCAAAGTTCTGCATACACGGCCCAAGGATAAGTCAAATTTCATAAAACTGAGTCGACACAAAAAGAACCAGTCGGAACTGATTGTGCACCTTCGAGCTTGATGTACAGCTTCTTGGCAAAGCTCCTCAAGTAGCTCTCCAGGTCGTCTCTCCTGCGAGCGACGCTTTCCATCTTCTCGCTCAGGGTGAGGTGCTCCTTCTTCCAACGCGAACACTCCCTGTTGGCTTCCTTCAGAGCGGTCTTCAACTTGGTGTTCTCCCCTTCTAATTGGTCGACCGAAGCCAACTTCTGCGCGGCCAGAGCGGTCTTATCATCAGCCTCCTTGCGAGCAGCAGCCAAGTCCTGATCCTTCTTTGCCAGAGCTTCTTTCAGTTTTTCTGCAAAAAAAATGACGATTGAGTCGGAGGAAGCGAAAAGATACTCAAGCCTAAAAACCAACCAGTCGACAAAGGTGTCTTACCTGCGGCGCCGTCTCTGACATTCTGCAGCTCTATCCTGGCCAGCTCCAGATCAAGGTTCATCTGAATTTGCTGCTTCTCCAAGTCAGCCAAGCGGGTTCCAAGATCACAAGATTTCTGAAATCAAAGAGGAGTTAAAATTTCAGTAAAAAGGAAAAAACAACAAAGGCAGTAAATACTAAGACTACGGTCGACTGCCAGCAGTCCACCATAGTCTCGGGGACTACACCCAGTGGGTGCACTTAGCGTGCCCCCACCGGTTCCTATCCCACTCGACCGATCCCTGAAGTCGAGTCCAAGACAAGCTGCTTCCGAGCAGTTAAGAGATAATAACGGAGTTTCTAAGACTATAGCCGAAGCAAAACATTCGACAGTAGCCTCGGGGGCTACACCCAGTGGGTGCACTCAGCGTGCCCCCACAGTAAAAAAAAAGAGAAGAGAAAAGACGTCGACTGCACGACCCGATCAGACAGAACGAAGAAACTCAACTACGACTCAATTTAAAAAGACTACAGTCGACTGCCAGCAGTCGACCGTAGTCTCGGGGACTACACCCAGTGGGTGCACTTAGCGTGCCCCCACTCGTCCAAGAATTGGCAAACACACCCACTGGGTGTACAAACTTAAAGACCTTCGGAAAAGAGCAGTCGACTGTAGTCTCGGGGACTACACCCAGTGGGTGCACTTAGCGTGCCCCCACTCGTCCAAGAATTGGCAAACACACCCACTGGGTGTACAAACTTAAAGACCTTCGGAAAAGAGATTCTTCAAAGGACATATCAAAACAGACCAAGTGTTGAAGTCGACTGACCTGGACATTGCTCTGAAGAGCCGAGCTTGCGTCATAAGCCGCCTGGCAAGCCTCCCGAGCCACTCTCACCTGTTCCATCATGACTCCAGCCTGGCGTACAGCCTCCTTCGCAGCAGCCGCTTGGTCCTCAGGGACGGGGTACGCAGCAAAAAGCGAAGATGGATCTACAGTCGACGCTGAAGGCTGCACACTCGTCAAAGGAACAGCGAAAGTCACGGAAGCCCGAGTGGGTTCGCCATCATCCCGAACTGCAGCCTCAGGCGCGGGAGTGGATTGTGGAGCCTTGCCAGCCAACACCTTCTTCTTCCTCTTCACCCTCAGTGGTGTGTTGTCGTCGTCGTCCGGGAGGTCGATAACATGAGGAGGAGCTGCAAGGAAAACATTCAATCGACCAACACCTTCTTCAGTCGACTCGTAAGCAGGACGGCAGTGATCGCACCAGGGTTGGAGGTGACAGCGTCCTCCATCTCTTGGTCGTCGTTCCTGGCGGAGACCTCAGAAGTTGCACCACTGGAAATCTCGAAAGTTAGTCAGTTGGCCCAGTGAATCGACCAAGGATCCGTCCACAGTCGACAAAGGAAAGCAAGTGTTGTTGTTACCCCGAAATGGTGGGAACAGCTATCTTCATTTTGGGCAAGGCCTTGGGCGGCTTAGATGGCGCCGTTCGTGGGTGCTTGGGAGCCTTCCCGGTCGGCGGAGGAGAAGAAGTCCGAGGGCATTTCGACGACTGCCCAACAGGAGCGGCCGCCTTGCCACGTTCCTGTGCTGGATCGTGGGCGAGCTTGGACCGTCCCTCCGGGCGGGAGGGTTCAGCCTCCTCCTCCTCCTCACTGGAGAAGATGTCGTCGCCCTCCTCTCCCTCACCGTCGGACTCCCACTCGACCTGGTCGTCCCCGCTCTCGCCTCCGCTCCCCTCACCTTCCTTGGTCGGCCCTTGTGCCCCGCTGGGCGTCGAGTACATTTCAGTGGTAGCCTGGAGGACAACGGACAGGACGAAAGTCAGTCGACTTATACAAAGAAGACTAATACAGAAGGCCAGATATCCGACACAAAGACATACCTGATCCACTTCATATGAGTTGTCGAGTGGAATCACCCTTCTGGCTCCTCGGGGGTTGTCTTTGTTCCCCGTGATACTTGACAGCCACCCCGCCAGCATCTCATCGGTGACCTCCTCCGGGTGGATCCGAGTGGTGTCGTCAAGGCCAGAATACAGCCACATCGGGTGGTCTCGCGCCTGGAGCGGTTGAATGCACCTCTGGAGGAAGACCTCTAACAGGTCCATCCCAGTCACCCCCTCACGGACAAGCTCAACCACTCGACCCGCCAACACCTTGACCTGGGCCCTTTCCTCCGACGTGACTTTCAGAGAGACAGGCTTCTCGGCTCGGTCGAGGGAAAAAGGAGGAAGACCAGTCGACTGTCCGGGGGTCGCCTGGTCCTGGCAGTAGAACCAGGTCGACTGCCAGCCGTGAACCGACTCCGGGAAGGTGATAGAGGGAAAGCAGCTCTTCCCCCTCGTCTGGATCGCCAAGCCCCCGCACAGCTGGATCACTTGCGTCTTTTCATCACTCGACTTGGCCTTTTTAACTGACTGAGAGCGGCAAGTGAAAATATGCTTGAAAAGCCCCCAATGCAGACGGCAACCCAGGAAGGCCTCGCACATGGAAATGAACGCGGCAAGATAGACTATGGAGTTGGGGGTAAAGTGATGGAGCTGCGCTCCAAAGAAATTCAAGAAACTCCGGAAGAAAGGATGGGGCGGCAGAGAAAACCCTCGGTCGATGTGGGTGGCTAGGAGCACGCACTCACCGCCACGGGGTTGAGGTTCGATCTCTCCCTCCGGAAGACGCGCAGCTTCATGGGGAATGGCTCCCCCCTCGACCATGTCGTCAAGATCGTCTTGCCGGAGCACCGAAGGCATCCAGTCGCCCTGGATCCAACCTTTGGGCAGAGCGGTCCTGGAGGAGGATCCGCCCCGAGCAGATCTCTTCCCTCTCCCCGCCGCCACCGCCTTCTTCGCGCGCTCCAAAGCGGTGGTCTTGCCCTTCACCATCGTCGCCGGAGAGATCTCGCACGGGCTCGCGGCGCTAGGGTGAGAGCGGAGGTAGCAGAAAGACTGGCAAAGGAAAAGAGGAAGAAGGAAGGAGAAGAGAGCGCACGGCTTGGAAACCCCGAGCCGGCAACTTATAAGGGGCCGCTCCCGAGTGGCTGACCGGTAGGCCCAGGCCATCCAGTCAAATCCCGCAACAGACGCGCGCACAGTACGTGGCGAAAAAGGCGACGCGGAGATCGAGGAACTTCCGCTTTATCGCTCCCGATTACTGCGGCGGCTCCCGTCCCGCGCGCTTCCCAAAATCCAAATCCCGTGACATCCGCGGGCTGCAGAACAGCTTGCTAAAAAACAGAAGACCCCGATCGCGCCAGCACTCGGTATGGCACAAACAAAGAAATTCACTCGACGGGAAGCCTGGAATGGATCAAGGCGACTGAAAAAGGTTGGCAACGTCATCCGTGACGATTGTCCCGAAACGAGGTGCTCACATAGCCCGAAGAACCAGTCGGGAAGATCTCCAACTCTTTCCCCACTCTAACCTCGATCCATTCGGGGGCTAATGATGAAGACATGTACCTAGGGTAGGGACACGGACCTGACCGAAGGGTCCTACTCTAGGACACCCTTGGGAGAAATCACCTTTCAATCGACTTGAAGGCATCCCACTTGACAAGAAGCTACCACTCGACCAAGAAGCTACCACTCGACCATGAAGCTATTCACTCGACTGCCAGGAGATCTACAGTCACTCCGTAGGCAAACGGTCAGCTGTTAAGTAGTCTTCATGGTCATTACAACACTTTATTAGAGGCGTTACCAGTAACGCCCCATCTTAAATGTACTTTAAAACCCTGCATTACTGAGGGCAGGAGGGGGTCGGCGAACTCTATATAAGCCACCCCCCTCCTCAGTAGGAAGGGTTCGCACCCTTGTGATCCATACACGCATAATCCAGTCGACCGCCTCCGGGCTCCGAGACGTAGGGCTATTACTTCCTCCGAGAAGGGCCTGAACTCGTAAACCTCGCGTGTAACAACTTCCCAATAGCTAGGATCTAGCCTCTCCATACTCACCCCCCTACATCACTGTCAGAGTTAGAACCACGACAGCAAGCCAATTTTTCCTTCATATCTACTGGATTTCACCTAATTTTCCCGGCCCCCTTTTCTTTGGCGTGAACGCATTTCCACCGGCTTCAGTTCCTGCCTTGCGCACCACAGTCTCCAATCCCGCCTCTGACCTCACGCGTCGGAATTTGGCCGGATGGAGTACCCGCCACCCCCGGGTGCCCCATACCATGCGCCGCCGCCTCCAACGCTGTCATTTTATCCGCCCGCGCCTCCCACGGCTCCACCTCCTTCCCCCCACCGCTCAACTCCTTCCACCGCCGCCATCAAGAGGAAGAGGCAGGGGGAACCACATCGACCAAGGCGGCATGACCGACCCGGCACCACCGACCTTCGGCCTCGCTCTGATTTCACCCGCCAAGGCCGCGCGTGACCCGTCTCCACCGGCCCATCCGGTGCACATGCGAATGCCCCAAGGAAGAAGGCGATGGTGACAAGGGTCCGGGCTCCTCCACCTCTGGCTCACCACGACATCCACATTCCCAGCGACTCCGCTGGTCATTCCCACAATGTGTTCGATGAAACGGCCGGGAGGTATATTTTTTTCTTTTGCTTGATTTGCTCCGGTAATCTATGTTTCGTCCATTTGGAAGACTCGTTTGACCTTCGGTTGTTTAATTTTGTAACCAAAATGTTCCCTCCACATATGCCGAGATGTTGGCCCAGAGCACGATGGATTTGAGTGCCCCCCTTGGCGATTTCGACGCGTCTTATGTTGAGGTCGAGGCGGAGGTGAGTGAAGAGAATGGCGGTGATGGTGACGTGCTAGGGCAATATTGGTGGTGATGTTCTTTGCAACAATGAGGATGTTGCTTGATTGCTCTATGTCATTTGAGCATCCTTTGTCTTGTTTGATCGCGCATTTATAAGGCTAAACTTGATACCCCATATGTCTGGGGTGCGCTGACCCACTCTATGTGGCCATTCTCCGGCGGCATCCACCAATGTTCTTGGGGGGACGTTTCCATCTTGCGGCGGTGCGACACCTTTTGATCCAGGCGAGGAGGTTGTGTCCTTCTTCAGAGATGGATTAGGTTGGATGTGTCGTGCCGGGGTTCATAGTAGGTTGGTGATGGCATTCCCCGATGGTGTCGGTCTGCGTCTCTCCTCATGAGCCGGAGCGTGGAGTGTTATTGTTCCCGGTGCTCCATTCACGGAGGAGGACCTCAGCGTCTACGGCTTCATGCTTCATTGTGTATCTTCTTTGTTTGTAGCGTGCGAGGCCTAGCTTGTTGCATTCCAACACCATTGTATCTTCCCGCTCTGTATTTCCTTTCTTGTTACCTGAGGGCGTCTGCTTGTAATCCTGGTTGGTTGGCTTTGTTAATTCAAAATCGGACTAGGCTCAAGCCCCATCTCAAGCTCATGACGAATAAATCCGAGGCGGAACAGATCCCGTGAACGAATGACGGGTTTACAGGATCTGCTCCGCCGAAGCACTCGCGGTATCATAAAAATGTTTTGTGGGCGCCCTTAAACGAGTTTTGCTGGCCGACAGATTGCGGGATGTGCTAGAGATGCTCTAACCAGCAGGGGCTGCTGACATGAATCACCTACTCGGTGGGCAAATGATGGAAGATATGAAGACCGTACCTTCTTTGTTAGTTGTTCCATCATGCATGCATTTTTTCTCTGTTTGTGAAACACTTGCAAAAATACTGACCTCCGCGAACCAACCTCTAGTCGAGATGGTTAGGTGGACAGTGGTATCTCCAACCCATTAGGGTTCAAATCCTGGTGCTTGCATTTATCCTGAATTTATTTCAGGAATTCCGGCGATACGCTTTCAGTGAAAGAAGACGTTCCCGTCGACTACGAGGCGCCTACGATGACTTCGTAAAATCTCAAGATGATATGCCGGCTCAGTCTCTCGAAGGTGCTCATCTCTACTCCTAATGTCTCAGTTGGTAGGTCGCATTCTGGGTTTTATTTTCGTCCCACCTCACCCGGTCTTTTTTGGTACTTCTTTGATACTTCCTCCCACCTCCCCCTCAGCCGCGAAAAACCAAAGAAAACCCCGCGATCGAGTCCCGCACACGTCCAAACTCCCAACTGATAGGATCGAAAATAAACCACGGAGCACAAACCGGCAAAAATTAACCAGCGATAAAAAAAAGGGCAAACTGTGCGGACTCGAGCGAGGTCTGCTTCGAGACTGCTTCAAGAGGATGATCTGCTTCGAGACTCTGAACCCGCCGTGCCTGCTGCTGCCGTGCGACCAGGCGCCCGAGATCTTCGACATCGCCGACCACTTCGCTGGGTCAGGCAGCGTCAAGGACCCGCCCAGGATCCCCATCATATGCAAGTCCAACGTCGACGCCATGGAGCCGGCCCTCAAGATCGCCAACGTCAACCCAGATCCGTGCGCTACCTCCCTTTGCCGCCGGATCCCCGTGAGGCATGCTCAGATCCGTCCGCCAACCGCTGGCGACGATGCGTACGGCGCCACCACAGCCGTGCTCGAGCGCCTCCACCCCAACCCGCGCGCGAGCTACTAAACCCACGCCCCCACCCCATTCGCAACACACATTCCGGTAGTCCTCCTAGCCGACGTCGTTTCAAACCCGGGAGGAAACCCTAGCCCCACACGCCGGCGCGGCCGCGAACCCCGGCCGATCGGCGCCGATGAGAGGCGGGAGGCGCGGGACGGGGAGAGTGCGGCGGGGAGGCGGCGGCGCCGCCGCCGCTCCGCCGCCGCGGGGCGAGCGCGCCGCCGGCGTCCAGTTCATCGAACTCAGCGACGGTTCGTGATACGGGGCGCCTGTGCGTGAACTCTTGCTTTTTATTTCTCCTGCATTTCGGTTTAGATCGGGCGTCCAGGCGATTTTAGCTTGAGGTTTGGCACGTAGCTGTAGGCTGTTGGTTGGAAGTTTAGGCGAGCTTTCGAGGTACTCGTTTGGTCGGGGTTGCAAATGACCGGCATTTGCCATGCATACGCGCGTACCGGTCAATTTCGTTTTCGAGAGCGCATCGATTGGTATTTTTCCCGATCCGAAACAAATTGCCCCCCAACCTCGTGAGCTGGATTTTTCTTTGCTTTTTTTGTGGGCTAACACTTCTTCGGTCAGTTGCAGTGTTGATCACTGTGTCAGATGCGAAATTTCGTTCGGATTATCACTTTTTTTGCAATTTTATTTTACAGATGATGTGAAGTCAGCAACGCAGCAACCACCGAAAGGAGAAATTGCGGAGGGATGCGCGGCAGATGATTTCAACGCGCCCCCATGTGATTCCACCAAGGAAGGTCTGATTAGAAGTTCACATTTCTCATTTCTTACCATCGTCGCCTCAGGCGCGAAACCCTGTTCATGTTCGATACATTAACTAACTCACTGTTTGTGTTTACACCCGATTACTGCTTGATAGTTTCCACAAAGAACCTGGGACGTCTTAGAAAGCGAACAGCTGCTGGCGGTGCTGCAACTTCTGAGTTGCATGAGGATGAGCTAAAGGTTGCTGATGTCAAGCTGAGCAATGATGAAGGTATGTGTGTTGGGAGGAACACTGATATCTCTCCGAGTTTTTGTGTTGCTTATTTTGTTAATGGTCACCAGAGTGTGGCACAATATTATTAGGGCTGTAACTGAGAAATCGGGGGGCCCATTGACACTAAAACTTAGAACCTGAACAAAAAAACGATTGAACATTTTTTAGTCATCACGGTAGCATATTTTTCCTCAACAAATTATAACCTACCAAGAAGCAAGTCTTGAAACCGTTAAAATGTGCCATCCTTCTAGCATGTAGAAGTGGCACAAGGAGACGGAATGTTCCATCCTCCCATCCTTCTAAGCATGCAGAAGTGGCACAAGGAGACGGAATGTTCCATCCTCCCATCCTTCTAAGCATGCAGAAGTGGCACAAGGAGACGGAATGTTCCATCCTCCCAGCATCATGGTGTTGCGGTGGCGTGTGTTTGTACTAGGTGCTTGATGATCGGTGCTTTATATATAAAGTGAGGCGAAAGCCTTTTTCGGTAAATTAGAGCAATTTATGTCTTCTTCACCATATTCAGGACAGAGAGAAGACCAAGAGTTAGGTTTATGCAATTAATTTGTTCGTTGAGGTGTTGGATTGTGAGTTTTAAGTAAGTTATAAAAGAGACACGTGAGGTGGAGATACTATACCTAACATGAGATATTTCTCAACAAGTAATTTTATTTCTTAATGTCTAAGCTTCATTACTTCGTATTTTTTATTGCTCATTAATTCTTCAACTAGACATACTAATTACTACTATTCAAGAAAAAAGGGGGCTCCAAGATTTGGGGGAGCCTGCACAGCAATTCTGCTTGTACATGCCGAAATACATGCTTGGATCTCGTTCATATGTTTGCATTTCTTTTTGCAAGTGAACATATTTGATTCACCGATGTCTAAAGTCTGCCCAACCGTGGTACAATTGTGTGCCTACATACAAAAGTACACATATAAATTGAGATCAATTTGCTATGCAACTGTAGCAATTCTTATCCACATTTGATTATTCTGCACCGTTACAATCTGTAACCCACCAAAATCGGCTGCTGAGTTCTTCTTTTTCCTAATAAGACTGGTCATAATGGGGAGTATCATAATGCGTAAAATGACGAGCGTGATCGAGGCGTGGCGCCTCCTGGACTCCGTCCGTCGCCGCTTTGGCGACGACGTCCCCGCCGCTGGGCAGGAAGAGTGTTTCCACGCCTTCAACCTCCATGTCCACGATGTCGTACTCGATGCCCACCTGCAAGGTCAGCCTCCCATCCTCCCGGTCCTTCCCAGCAAATTAATCTGGACTTCAACCATGAATTAAACGTCCTGGTCTCTAATGGGAACTTTTTTGTTACTGAACTTCGTAATTGGTTTGCATAAAATCTGAGGTCTGTCTGACATATTTTACTTGACCACGGTTCGCTTCAGAATTCTACTTTATGTGAGCATTACTTTCTTAGTCTATCTGATTTACTTGGAGGAGTATTTAATTACACGTATGTGTAGTACAAGTTGTTATTTCCTAATAATTTTGATGGCCTCTAAGCATCGTTGTTCATGTCTATTATTATTTATGAAAGCTACATGTCTTGGAGGGAAGTTGCGACTTGAGGGAGTGAGCTCCCATTCTCTCAATTTCTTGGCATGGCCATGCTTGCAGTACTGATAAGACATGCTTCAAAAATGGAGGAGGGAGGACGTGAGCTGCTGCCTTGGTTCCTGTCCGCACCAGCTGCCACAGTATGTAATCAGGCCTCCACTATCGTCCTCTGAATTTTGGATTACATGCATCTACAAGAGCGTGAGAGCTTGAGAGGGTAGCACAGTGCTACGTAGAAGTTATTTTTCTCCATGAAGTTGATCATGCGAAGCTGGTGCCAGATAGAAGGTTAATTGAGTTCTCATCTCCAAAATGTTTGCATTCTAAGTATCCTCTTTGATTCAGTGGTTCCATGATGCTACAGTTCACTTGTTTTTCACCTCTTGATGCTACTATGCACAGAAGGTGTTTGCTAATTTGCACATTAAAATTTTCTGATAAACTATGCTAATATCACATGCATATGTATTTTTTAGTGATGTTCGATTATTAATCCATGTTACAATAGAACGTGCCCACATAACAAGTTTTTCCGCAATCTTCGCAAGCAAGTATTTGTTTGTTTAACTGCAGGTGGAATAACAAGATCCACTGTGTGTGTGCAATGGCAACAATAAATACTCTGTGAGACTTCTGATAATTCTACTCTGCATTTTTTTGCTTTCGTATAAGTGTTCTGCCGCATTGTGCAACTACGATTGACAAATATGATACACCTCAGGGGTTCTTTTTATATATATGGACTGAACAATTGATTTAGTTTTTTTTGTCATACAGATTGGGCATCAAAGTAGACGACAAAGGATGACAAACGATTAAGTTCTGCACCTTAGTCCACTTACAACTTATAAGTTGATTGATACTTTTCATTTTATATTGATGTGCTTCCAATGAGAACAATTTTTTCACCGGATGTGTTTCATTACATATGCCATTTTATTTGTGTGAAGTCTTTCAGACTTTCTTTTGATTCTTTATTTTAACGGCCTGAAAAAGGATTATAAGTAATGTTGGGTTCCTGACAGGACAAAGGTAGGAAGAGAAGCAAATCACAACCTTTAGGTTCATGGTCTAGGAGCAGGAAAGTACATGTCCATCTTTGTGGTATTCTCATATGGATAAGCATAATACTACGTATAGAATCTCTCAATTGTGTAGACAGGTCATCAAGTAATGGTTAGTAATTCATAATTCTGCTTCACCTTTATGTTAATGATCCGCTTTTAAGTGTTTGTTGCCAAAGTGAGCATCAAATTACAGGAATCTCAATATTTGTTCTATATTTCTCGCAAGGCTCTTATACATTAGATATTTTTGCTTGGTCATAAATGAATTAGTCCCATGCTCTGACAGTAAGATAATGGAGCTAGGTGGACGAACATCGGCATTGATGCCAAGATTATCTGACATCTTGTTGTAGTAGTGTCTTAATTGGATATGTTTACAGTTCTAAAATCAATGTTCATCAGCATCCAGCCTTCTAACTAAAAAGTATTTTCGCAAGGGCTTCTCTGTCCCTTGCTACTGGCCTATCATGATGGCGTTGACCACTGTCTCATTTTGAACACGAGTTAGCTGATTTTTTTATAAGAGTGAGGGTTGAGAGTGAACAGACTGGGGGCTGGGATTGGTCTGTTACGTTATGGCCGTTTTAGTGGAATAGTTTTCTTACTTTAAAAAATTGGTAAATTGCATTAGAGATAGTTTTGCAGCAAATTGCATGAGCGAGCAGTTCATATTTTTTCATCAAGTCATGCAATTTATTGGTTGGGATAGAAGAGTAAATGCATTGGTTTGTTACTTCAAGAGTTAATAACCGACGAGGTGACATATCAGTTGCATGCCCAACAAAGAACATCATATTTTTATTTTTTGGTAATACGCGACATTTAATTGTATGTTATAATGTGTCAATGGCTAAGAAAACATTGGATCTGCCTTCTTAGCTTGAGAGTGTCATGGGTGGCGTAGGCTCACCCACCCTCCCTTGATAGAGGTGGTGGATCGATATGAACACGTGGAGAGGGGATTAGGGCTGTTGGCGAAGGACTCCTGCTTGGCGATTCATGGGAAAGTACGGTGTGAAAGAGAAAGTGTGCCATGGTGAAGCTGAGGTGGGCTTCATTAAATTTTAAAGAAGAAGGCTCCAACGAGAAATTGCCCACTACGTTGATAAACCAAGCTGGAAGGGAACGGTCCGACAGGAAAATGAAAGGGTGCGTCATGAGGTTGGCTTTTTGTGTTTGGACCGCGCGTTATAGATAATAATGACGGATAGTCTGAACAATCATATTTCTTCTCATATAAGTTAGATTTGGGGGAGCTCGTACTGTCGAAACAATTGAATTTTGAGGAGCCGATTGGATTTCATATCCAAACACAAATGTACGAGGGAGAAATGAGCTTCATCCTTAAAAATGACCTTAATCATTTGTTCAATTCATTTATATCCATTTATAGCCCGTAGCAACGCACGGGCATTTTACTAGTAAAGATAGGATGTGCGTACGTGCGTTTATAGAGGTGAGTGTATGCGCGTTTATACGAGCGCTTGCGTCTGTACTGTGTTAAAAAAAAGAAAAAACAATACTGACCTCCCACTTCGATTGCTTCCGAAAGATCATTTGGACATCCAATACTTTAAATTTAAGATCACAAACACTACAGCCGACGAATGCCCTAAAGTCCCCGAGCTACGTACACTCGTGACATCACAGGATCGACAATACCGAGCTCCCCAAATAAATGAAATCCGCAATATTCAATACATACAAGCATACACAAAGACATGCTATCTTAACACAGACAGCATCAGTTGCTCTTGCACAGCGACTCGCTCGTCCAAGCCTGGACCCTGCAGCAGAGGCTGTTGCTTAAACTACCAGCACGTACACCGCGTAGATGATCCCCGGTATGTACCCCAGTATGGTCAGCAAGAGACAGATCCAGAACTCCACCTGAATCGACACATCCACACCAGTAATAACCAGATCAGATACGGGAGTAAAATAAGGCACAGCGAAGCCCGTACACAGTAGAAAAAGTAACCACTTACGCCGAGTTTGTAGCGCAGGAAGACGCCGACGGGAGGCAGGATGATGGCGAGGATCACCTCCAGGACTGTTGCCGAGCCCATGGCTTGCTCACTTCACTCGAGGCCTTCTAGCTCCTTTCTTTCTCTCTGCTTTCCCTTCTGAAAGAGGCGACTGGATTGGATGATTTGGATTGCCAGATCATGTAGTACACGTCCATTTATATAGACAAGACTTGGGTGTTTTTAGTAACTGGTGTGGTTTGATACTTTGATGTGGAGGTGGTGTACGTGTCCCCGGGCTGGCAGGTGGTTTGGCCCCCTGCACTCCACGTAGCATCTTCTTGAGACGCGTGCGAATATGGGGCGCTGTAGCTCTGAAGATTGGATTAACCTCCTCCCTTTTAAAAATCTCTGTTTGCTGGTGGCGTGTTCTTGTCCGATGCGCTGTGCCTGTCCTTTTTGTCCCCGACTCGTTGTATCCATGCATGTCGGCACTGCCGTGAGAAAAAGAAATATCTATGCATGTCGGCAAGGCCCCGTTTGGGGTGTTTCCAAAGTTTTCCTAGCTGGAGCGGTTGCTTTTGCAGCCACCACAGCTGTGGTGGGTTCGTCCTTGTGTGCTCCGTGTGGTACTAGACGTTCAATTTGGATTGTCCACCACAGAGCAATTATTTTAAAGGTGCGGTATAACATGCAGGAAAAATAACTTATTTCTTTTACACGGATCTTAAAATAACATCCCATGAATATAGCATCGATCAAGGCATAACTAAGTCTCAGTTGACTGAAATTTAGCAAGACTGTTTTTCTAAAAAAAAAGCTATAAAACTATTTGAAATGACAGCTGCTATGGATCAACAGGCTGATTTCCTGAAAAACCAGTCGGGTTGCGAGCCGCCGGATCCTTCCCCTCGCAGTTGTTGGATCGGCCAACACAAGCAGGAGCCGCACCCCTTCATCGGTGGAGTAGGGCATTTGGCAACAATTACGCTGCAAGATCTTTGCCTGGCTCATGGTGCAGTATAGGTTGTGAACAAGTGATAGACGCGCGCGTCATGGTCTCCAAGATGAGCCTTCCTCCTACTTCACATGTCTTCAGGAGATCGATTGTGCGGATCACATTCTTGCCCATTGTGCCTATGCCAGGGAGGTCTGGCATCGATGCTTTGATGCTCTACAGGTTAATGTGCAGGTGCCAAACACGGATGAGAAGTTCACAGATTGGTGGCTGCGGCAAAGAGGAAGATTCTCGAGGAAAGTTCTTCGTGGATTCGACTCCTTCATCTTAGCCACTGCTTGGGTGTTGTGGAAATAAAGAAACACGAGAGTCTTCAATAGAATCCACCAGCAAAGGACCCCACAAGAGTTAGTTCAAATGGTGTTAGCCGAGATCAAAGAATGGAAGCTTGCAGGCATTGGAGCTGGAGGATTAGATCCTTTCGTGAGAGAGTAGTCTAGCGGTTATTGGTGTTGCGTGGGTGCCAACCTATAATGTTCGCATTGGTGGTTGGCTTCTTGTAATCATACTCTCCGCCTTCTATAAAAATATGGTACGCTATTGGCGTACTCTCGAAAAAAAGAACAACAGCGCGACGATGCTCCATCGCAGCATGACGGGTCGTCGCGGCTCCGGCGATGCTACCGCGATGCCGGCATGGCGGTGCTCCATCGCAACACCGGCGGCCCATCGCAGCACCCGCGGAAGCCGACGATGCTTCATTGTAGTTCCAACACTTGCACGACGGTGCTCCAAAGCAGCACCGGCGGTCTGTCATAGCTCCCCCGACGAAAACTGGAGATGCTTCTTTGAAGCGTGATGCTTCGTTGCAGCTGCAGCGCAGCACCGACGGCACCGTGAACGGTGACTGCTGCGGCGAGATGTGCTAGAGCACCACGGTTGTTGCAACCTTGATGGCACCCACTTCCACTAGTGCAGGCGGGTCCTATACAAATGATTCCCCCCCTTTTCGTGACAGAGTTTTAAACTGACGCCTTGTCTCTATGTGCGATTAGGGGGGGGGGGGTTTCATCCAACACGACTCAGAAATCGTCGACGATAGTTCCTCCGGTCACACACGGGGGGCAAAAGATCTCGTGTGCGGTCGGGTGAGCCATCGCAAACAATTATGCAGGCCTAATCGTGTGAGATGTTCTTAGCATCCCACACAGTGAATCACAAACAAGTGTTTCCATTGTATGTACAACACACACAATTTTCCGCATCACATCGTGTGTGATAGCGTTGCCATCACAGACGATATTTATAATTTTATTGTTTGTGTTATTGAATGCATCATGCACGGTGCCTAGAAGAAACTTTGTGGCATAGGCTGTCCATCACACACACTTTTTATGTGGAAACATCCGTGCAACGTGGCCTAACGAAAACAGTTGTCCGGAGGAAGTCGTGTGTGATTGTTCATTGATCCGACACTCCTACTTTCTAGAAACTGTGTGGGTTGTCTGAGATCATCGCCATGGCGTTTTCTTAGTAACCGTCTGCAATAGAAAAAAAAATTCAAGAATCATGATAATTGGCCCATTATTTTTAATCCATTTAGTAATAAAATTGAAATTTCATATCAAACACACAATATATTTCATTTTCAATTACGACAATTAGGTTTTCATAATTGAAATTTGAAAGGATCAATATGGTTGACTAGAGGGGGTGAATAGGCAACTACCAATTTTTAGCGTTTCTTAACAAATTAGGTTTAGCAACAAATAGGTTTTCTAGATGTGCAACTAGGTGAGAAACTTATATGATGCTAGCAACAACCACAACAAGTACAAGCAAAGGATACAATACAATAATAGCTTGCACAAAGTAAAGGGAAGAGATAACCACAAGTGGAGCCGGTGGAGACGAGGATGTGTTACCGAAGTTCCTTCCCTTTAGGGGAAGCACGTCTCCGTTAGAGCGGTGTGGAGGCACAATGCCCCCCAAGAAGCCACTAGGGCCACTGTATTCTCCTCACGCCCTTACACAATGCGAGATGTCGTGATTCCATTAGTGGTGCCCTTGAAAATGGCTACCGAACCTTTACAAACAAGGTTGGGGCTATCTCCACAACTTGATTGGAGGCTCCCAACGATACCACGGAGCTTCACCATAATGGAATGTGGCTCCGAAGTGACCTCAACCGTCTAGGGTGCTCAAACACCCAATAGTAACAAGATCCGTAATGGATTAGTGGGGGGAATCAAATTTCTCTTGGTGGAAGTGTAGATCCGAGCCTTCTCAACCAATCCCTAGAAAATCCACAAGTTTGATTAGCTAGGGAGAGAGATCAGGCGAAAATGAGCTTTGGAGCAACAATGGAGCATGGGGAAAAGAGGTGGTCTTCTTGGAGAAGAAGACCCCCTTTTATAGTGGGAGGAAGAATCTACTCGTTACCCCCTCACTCTCAGCCCGTGCACTGCGGTACTACTGCAGCACGTCGCGGTACTACCACAAGAGGTTGCGGTACTACCGCTGCCTGGTGCGGTACTACCGCATGCACGGTAGTGACCAGATGAAGCACCACTGTCCGAGACAACATGTGGTAGAACCGCCGGAGCGGTACTACCGCACGCCCTTGCGGTACTACCGTAGGGCAGTTCTCAACGGCCACTAGAGGTACACGGAAGTAAAAAATTACTTCCGTGTCTACCTCCACTGAAGCAGAGGCTATGCATGAATCCAGCACAGTAGTACCAGACGTAGTTTTGCGGTACTACCGCTCGAGAGTAGTAGTAAAAAACTACATCCGTAACTACTACCGTGGGCACATGCAACAGGTGCTGGCGACAGCGGTACTACCGCACCTAGGAGCGATACTACCACTGGCACCTGCGGTACTACCGCTCCCTTGAATGGTACTACCGCTAGCCACTGAAAACTTGCACCTTGCTGCCTTCAAAATGCACAGACAAGGAAAACGGACCGGAGCTCCAAAGAAGCGAAGGATAGGTGGTGCAAAAGAGCAGATGTGTACGTGTGATTCCACCCAACCTTTCCAGAGCGGACCCCCTCTTAATAGTATGGCTTTCCTACGACTCAAAACCATGAAAAAGGAACGTAGAAAGCAACCGTCTTCGAAATACTCTGAGAGGCACCAAATCGCCTTGTGCCTAGGCATAGGATATCTGAAATGCTCAATGCACATGATTAGTCCGCAAAAGCATTGTCATCAATCACCAAAACTACTTAGGGAGAAATATGCCCTAACAAGCTCCCCCTTTTTGGTGGATTGATGACAATATGAGATTTGCACAAGGATATGAAATATTAACAAATGCAAACCCAAAGTCTATAAAATATAGACAGCCCCCCTAGATGTGTGCATTCTTTAGATATACTTTGGACTGCAAAGCACACAAACTAGGATCGACACTCCCCCTAGATTTTATAGACGAGGCAATCCTTGCAACAAACTAAATGACACTAATCATGGAAGCAAGGCATAGCATGTGAGCATGAAGATAAGGGCACAAAACAAATAGACTCACGGGCTACTTAACTTACTAGACAATAACGAGATAAGAGTGATATCATATGTCTTAGACCATATGATAGAATAAGCCTCCTGGACTCACACACAAATAAAACCAACCAAAGCAGCAACGAAGGTTCAAAGAAAGCAAGGAGACAACGACAACGAAAAAGACATCACTCGCAAATCCTACACTCTCTCCCCTTTGGCAACGAGACACCAAAAAGGCAGAGAGGACACCTATGACACAAGTGGTAGATCCCACTGCAGAGAGCTCATCCATCAAACTGCTCCTCATTAGAATCATCCCACTGAAAGTTCTTCTTCATCCAAGCAGCTTCAGGTGTTATGTTCTTCTCAGATCCACTCGAGAGGTTCTCGCCAAGCTTCCTCAGAATCAGCTTGTCGCGCTGACGACTCTCCTTCCTAGCAACATGTCATATACTGCCCCTTAGCCTGCTTGCAAAACAGAGTCTTAATCTTGTCCTTGAGCTTGGTGGCCCAAGATGGCTCAGCAGAGGGAGGCTCATACATCTCGGGACTGTCCTCATCCTCAAACTGATCCTCATCCACATCCATGTTGGCAGCCGTGGGCTTAGTAGTAGTGTTAGCCCACTTGTCCTTGAGACGAAGCCGAATGAGCTCATGACGGATCCAGTTTGGGACCCTGGAAATCCACACCAAGAAAGGTCTCCGGTCAGTTCTCCCGGATCACTTTATCGCCTACTCCGACATACCGACCACTTCGAGTGGTCGGATGCGGCAACAACCGGGCTAGAAGAAATAAAAACTCTGTTAGCAAACAACCCAATCCTTGCCGCACCAAACATCAGCGAACCTATGCTACCGTACATATCAGAAACTCACCAGGTAGTGAGCGTTGTGCTCATAGTCGAATGAGAGGAAGAGGGACACAAATTCCCACTCCAAAAACCAGTATACTATGTAACGGCGATCCTTACACCATGTAAATCCCGATACCCGCACTATCAAAAGATAGCGTGTGTGGTCTTCATGGCATCTCGAAAGCTGCGGCACTACTTTCAGGAGTGCTCGATCACGGTGGCTTCCGAAGTGCCACTCAACGACATCATAAACAATTGATACGCCACCGCCACATTGCCAAATGGGCTATTGAACTCTTACTATTTGAAATAACGTACAAGCCACGCCGAGCTATTAAATCTCAGGTGTTGGCCGACTTTGTCGCCGAATGGACAGAAGCCGAACTCCCTAAAGAGTACAACACATACTCCAACTGGGTGATGTACTATGATGGCTCCAAAATGTTAGCCGGATTGGGGGCTGGTGTCATCCTAACATCCCCTACAGGGGACACAGTCCGTTATGTATTACAAATCATGTATACAGACTCCAATAACGTGGCCGAATATGAAGCACTACTGCATGGACTCCGGATGTCCGTTTCTATGGGAATACAACGCCTTGAGGTGCGTGGGGATTCAAACCTCGCGAGATCTCAAATAAATGGAGAATTTGATGCAAAAGATCCAAAGATGGCAGCCTACCACAACGCCGTACTCAAAATATCAGCTCGGTTTGAGGGGCTCGAGTTTCATCATGTGGCTCGAGACAGTAATCAAGCAGCGGACATCCTTGCTCGAATGGGTGCTAAACGTGACCCCGTCCCGCCTAACACCTTTTTGGAAAGGCTTTTCAAGCCATCCATGGTATGGCAGAATGGGAGCGGAAATACCAGTCCGCCGCCGATCATGCCCCCGGATGCCGAACACGATTCTGATATCATCGGGGGCTCGGGCACTGAACCAACGCCTTCCGCCCATGTAATCATGGCGGTTATTGCTCCATGGACAGAACCCTTCTTAGCCTACCTTAATAGGCAGGAGCTCCCTGATGACCAGAACGAGGCATGTCGCATAGTTCGACGCTCTAAAGCCTACAAAGTTCACGAAGGAGAACTCTACAAGAAAAGCACTACTAGAGTTCTTTAAAGATGTATCTCCGAAGAGGAGGGGCGGCAGCTCATGGCCGAAATACATGCGGGCCTCGGCAGCCATCACGCCGCAGCTCGGGCCCTCATAAGCAAGGCCTTCCGTACAGGTTTCTTCTGGCCCACGGCCCGAGTAGATGCATAGGCCCTTGTACAGTGCTACGTCGGATGCCAGCTCTTTGCCAATCAAAGCCATATGCCGCCCATTACCCTAAGAACAATCCCCATTACTTGGCCTTTCGCGGTCTGGGGGCTAGACATGGTCAGAGCCCTTAAAGGGGGAAACCATAAGAGGAAATATTTCCTGGTCATGGTGGATAAATTCACTAAGTGGATAGAGGTCAAACCAGTAAAAACAGTTGAAGCCAGACCGGTGATAGATTTTATATCCGGTGTCGTACACCGTTATGGTGTCCCACACAAAATTATTACTGACAACGACTCTAACTTCTCAGCCTCTAAGGTAAAAAATTGGTGTGCTAACCTGGGCATCAAGCTCAACTACGCCTCCGTATATCACCCTCAAACAAACGGTCAAGTCAAACAGTCGAATGGACTGATAATGAGCGACATCAAACCTAGACTAGTGCGATCCCTAAAGGAGTCGGATAAACACTGGATCGAGGAACTCGAATCCGTACTCTAGGGGCTGCGGACCACGCCCAACCGCCCAACCGGATACACACCGTTCTTCATGGTATATGATAACCCACAAGTATAGCGGATCGCAACAGTTTTCGAGGGTAGAGTATTCAACCCAAATTTATTGATTCGACACAAGGGGAGCCAAATAATATTCTCAAGTATTAACAGTTGAGTTGTCAATTCAACCGCAACTGAAAGACTTAATATCTGCAACAAAGTATTTAGAAGCAAAGTAATATGATAGTAGTGGTAACAGTGGAAAAAGTAACGGTGGCAGTTTTGGTTTTATAGTGATTGTAACAGTAGCAACGGAAAAGTAAATAAGCGAAGAACAATATATGAAAAGCTCATAGGCAATGGATCAGTGATGGATAATTATGTCAGATGCGATTCCTCATGCAATAGTTATAACATAGGGTGACACAGAACTAGCTCCAGTTCATCAATGTAATGTAGGCATGTATTCCGAATATAGTCATACGAGCTTATGGAAAAGAACTTGCATGACATCTTTTGTCCTACCCTCTGATACGTCTCCAACGTATCTATAATTTTTGATTGTTACATGATATTATATTATCAACCTTGGATGTTTTATATGCATTTATATGCTATTTTATATGATTTTTGGGACTAACCTATTAACCTAGAGCCCAGTGCCAGTTTCTATTTTTTTCCCTTGTTTTAGAGTATCGCAGAAAAGGAAAATCAAACGAAGTCCAATTGACCTGAAACTTCACGGAACTTATTTTTGGACCAGAAGAAGCCCACGGAGTATCGGAGATGGACCAGGAGAGTCCCGGGCTGCCCACGAGGGTGGGGGGCATGCCCACCCCCCTGGGCGCGCCCCCCTGCCTCGTGGACAGCCCGGAGGTCCACCGACGTACTTCTTCCTCCCATATATACCCATATACCCTAAAAACTTCAGGGAACACAATAGATCGGGAGTTCCGCCGCCAGAAGCCTCCGTAGCCACCGAAAACCAATCTAGAGCCGTTCCGGCACCCTGCCGGAGGGGGCAATCCCTCTCCGGTGGCCATCTTCATCATCCCGGTGCTCTCCATGACGAGGAGGGAGTAGTTCTCCCTCGGGGCTGAGGGTATGTACAAGTAGCTATGTGTTTGATCTCTCTCTCTCTCGTGTTCTTGAGGTGATACGATCTTGATGTATCGCGAGCTTTGCTATTATATTTGGATCCTATGATGTTTCTCCCCCTCTACTCTCTTGTAATGGATTGAGTTTTCCCTTTGAAGTTATCTTATCGGATTGAGTCTTTAAGGATTTGGGAACACTTGATGTATGTCTTGCGTGGGATACCCGTGGTGACAATGGGGTATTCTATTGATCCACTTGATGTATGTTTTGGTGATCAACTTGCGGGTTCCGCCCATGAACCTATGCATAGGGGTTGGCACACGTTTTCGTCTTGACTCTCCGGTAGAAACTTTGGGGCACTCTTTGAGGTTCTATGTGTTGGTTGAATAGATGAATCTGAGATTGTGTGATGCATATCGTATAATCATACCCATGGATACTTGAGGTGACATTAGAGTATCTAGGTGACATTAGGGTTTTGGTTGATTTGTGTCTTAAGGTGTTACGAACTCTAGGGCTGTTTGTGACACTTATAGGAATAGCCCAACGGATTGATCGGAAAGAATAACTTTGAGGTGGTTTCGTACCCTACCATAATATCTTCTTTTGTTCTCTGCTATTAGTGACTTTGGAGTGACTCTTTGTTGTATGTTGAGGGATAGTTATGTGATCTAATTATGTTATTATTGTTGAGGGAACTTGCACTAGCGAAAGTATGAACCCTAGGCCTTGTTTCAACGTATTGCAATACCGTTTACGCTCACTTTTACCACTTGTTACCTTGCTGTTTTTATATTTTCAGATTACAAAAACTATTATCTACTATCCATATTGCACTTGTATCACGATCTCTTCGCCGAACTAGTGCACCTATACAATTTACCATTGTATTGGGTGTGTTGGGGACACAAGAGACTCTTTGTTATTTGGTTGCAGGGTTGCTTGAGAGAGACCATCTTCATCCTACGCCTCCTACGGATTGATAAACCTCAGGTCATCCACTTGAGGAAAATTTGCTACTGTCCTACAAACCTCTGCACTTGGAGGCCCAACAACGTCTACAAGAAGAAGGTTGTGTAGTAGACATCAAGCTCTTTTCTGGCCCCGTTGCCGGGGAGGTGAGTGCTTGAAGGTATATCTTTAGATCTTGCAATCGAGTCTTTTAGTTTCTTGTTTTATCACTAGTTTAGTTTATAAAAGAAAATTAAAAAATGGAATTAAGTTTGCCTGATACGCTTCATCTTTTTAGTATCTTTCGTGAGTATGATGGAAAGGAAAATTGTGCCAAAGTGTTAGAAGAAGAATGCATTAAAATGTTTGGCACTAAATCTTTGAATGATGAGCATGATTGCAATGTTGTTAGTATGAACTCCTTGAATATCCATAGTACTAATGATGATTGCACTAGTTATGATGAAAATGTATCCTATAAACATGTGAATTTTTGTGGAGTGCATTGGGTTTGCAAGTACACACCAAATAGGGCAGATAGATATTGTAAGAGGCATAAGCATTTAGAAACCAAATTGTTGCAAGAAAGGCTAGATGTTTGTGCTGAAAATTTAAATTTTCTTGGCCATACTTGTGAACTTTGCAATGAACGGGGTCATTTAACTATCCGATGCAAATTGTTTCATGATCTAATCGTGTCCAGAAATTGTGATGACTTGATTTCCCTTGCACATTATAATGAACTTAGTTTGCTTATGGGTTACGAAGAAATGAAACGTATAACTAAGCATCTTCCAGAATTTGCCCATTATAAACTTCTTGATTTTGATCTAGAAGAAATTTATATGTATTGTGCGGTGAATTGCATTGAAAATCCTTATATTGCCAATTACATAAAGAAAACAAAACAAATAGAGGATGAAGAGAATACTAATGAAAGGGAAGAGACTTCCCAATATCCTCCTATTATTTCTTATGGTGAATCAGGTAACGAGGAGGAGCCTTCTATTCAACCAATCTCATTAATAAGGAGCTCCAAAAAGAGGATTGAACCCACACATGATGTGGTGAAAAATAAGAAAAGAAAAAGGAAGAGAGGTAAAAAGATATCTCTCCCAAATAATGCTGCTCCTATTACTATTGTGCCTCATAAAAATATAATTGTGGAGGATGATGCACTTGATGATGATCTCGTTATGCCTATTGCTTGTTGTGATGATTGTGATTGGGAAGATAACGATACTTCTTATGATCTTGAAAATATTTTTGGCACTTGCTTGGAAGAATATGATAATTGCTATACTATTGGTGCTATCCATACTATTGATGATGAGAGTGATTATGCTTATGATATGAAAAGGCCCAATCTTGGGGATGCTATGTTTGAAGAAGATGATGTTTTTGAGAATATATTTGCTGCAATTAATGTTTGTCCCAAGCTTGGGGATGCTACGTTTAATGAAGATGATATTTTTAGTCTCCCAAGTTTTGATATGCAAATTTATAATGATGATAGCATGCCTCCTACTTATGATGATTACATTGATGAAAGTGGATTTGGAGAGGTCATGACTTTATTTAGTAATGATTCCACTATCTTGGAAGATGTTTCAATTGATTATGATGAGAACAAAGTTACTACTTATGATAATTATTGTGATGATACATATGCTATAAAAAGTAGTGATGATTATATTTATAAAACTTGTCATGATTATGATTACCCTTTTTCTGAACATTACTCTTTTAATGTGGAAACAATTTATAGTATTCGAGTCTCTTATGATACTCCCACTATTCCGAAGGAGAAGAATCTTACTTATGTGGAGAGTAGTAAATTTTCTATGCTTGTAGATCATGAAAAGAATGCTTTAGGTGCTGGCTATATTGTTTAATTCATTCATGATTCTACTGAAAATTATTATGAGGGAGGAATATATGCTTGTAGGAATTGCAATAATACCAAGTTTCCTCTCTATGTGCTTAAAGTCTTGAAGTTATGCTTGTTTTGCCTTCCTATGCTAGTTGATTATTGTTCCCATAAGTTGTTTGCTCACAAAATCCCTATGCATAGGAAGTGGGTTAGACTTAAATGTGCTAGTCATATTCTTCATGATGCTCCCTTTATGTTTCAGTTCTTATCTTTTATGTGAGCATCATTGAAATCATCATGCCTAGCTAGGAGCGTTAAACGATAGCGCTTGTTGGGAGGCAACCCAATTTTATTTTTGTTCCTTGCTTTTTGCTAATGTTTAGTAATAAATAATTTATCTAGACTCTGTTATGATTGAGTTTTTATGTCTTAATTAGTGTTTGTGCCAAGTAGAACAGTTAGGAAGACTTGAGGAAAGTCTTGTTGATCTTGCTGTAAAAAACAGAAACTTTAGCGCTCACGAGAATTGCTGCCATTTTTTATTGGAGAATGATATTTAGTTAATTCTTTTTGAATATGATTAATAGATAAATTCCTCACGTCCAGAAATTTATTTTAGAATTTTTGGGGTTCCAGAAGTTTGCGTCAGTTACAGATTACTACAGACTGTTCTGTTTTTGACAGATCCTGTTTTTCATGTGTTGTTTACTTATTTTGATGAATCTATGGCTAGTAAAATAGTTTATAAACCATAGAAAAGTTGGAATACAGTAGTTTTAACACCAATAAAAATAAAGAATGAGTTCATTACAGTACCTTGAAGTGGTGTTTTCTTTTCTTTCGCTAACGGAGCTTACAAGTTTTCTGTTAAGTTTTGTGTTGTGAAGTTTTCAAGTTTTGGGTAAAGATTTGATGGACTATAGAATAAGGAGTGGCAAGAGGCTAAGATTGGGAATGACCATGGCACCCCAAGGAAATATTCAAGGACAACCAACAGCCTAAGCTTGGGGATGCCCTGGAAGGCATCCCCTCTTTCGTCTTCGTTCATCGGCAACTTTACTTGGAGCTATATTTTTATTCGCCACATGATATGTGTTTTGCTTGGAGCGTCATTTTATTTTCTTTTGTTTTGCTTTCTGTTTGAATAAAATACCAAGATCTTAAATTCTTAAATGTTAGAGAGTCTTCATATAGTTGCATAATTATTCGACTACTCGTTGATCTTCACTTATATCTTTCAGAGTAGTTTGTTGTTTCTCTAGTGCTTCACTTACATCTTTTTAGAGCACGGTGGTGATTTTATTTTATAGAAATATATGAACTCTAAACAGCATGGTAGTTTGATTTTGTTATGAACTTAGTCCTAATATGATGGGCATCCAAGAGGGATATAATAAAAACTTTCATATAAAGTGCATTGAATACTATGAGAAGTTTGATACTTGATGATTGTTTTGAAATATGAGGATGGTAATATTAGAGTCATGCTAGTGAGTAGTTGTGAATTAGAGAGATACTTGTGTTGAAGTTTGCGATTCCCGTAGCATGCACGTATGGTGAATCGTTATGTGATGAAGTCGGAGCATGATTTATTTATTGATTGCCTTCCTTATGAGTGGCGGTCGGGGACGAGTGATGGTATTTTCCTACCAATCTATCCCCCTAGGAGCATGCGCGTAGTACTTTGTTTCGATAACTAATAGATTTTTGCAATAAGTATGTGAGTTCTTTATGACTAATGTTGAGTCCATGGATTATACACACTCTCACCCTTCCACCATTGCTAGCCTCTCTAATACCGCGCACTTTTCGCTGGTACCATACACCCACCATATACCTTCCTCAAAACAGCCACTATACCTACCTATCATGGCATTTCCATAGCCATTCCGATATATATTGCAATGCAACTTTCCACCGTTCCACTCCATCATTGTCATATTGCTTTGCATGATCATGTAGTTGACATTGTATTTGTGGCAAAGCCACCATTTATAATTCTTTCATACATGTCACTCATGCATCATTGCACATCCCGGTACACTGCCGGAGGCATTCATATAGAGTCATACTTTGTTCTAGTATCGAGTTGTAATCTTTGAGTTGTAAATAAATAGAAGTGTGATGATCATCATTATTAGAGCATTGTCCCAGTGAGGAAATGATGATGGAGACTATGATTCCCCCACAAGTTGGGATGAGACTCTGGACAAAAAAAAGAGGCCAAAGAAGCCCAAATAAAAAAAGAGGCCGTAAAAAAAGAGAAGGCCCAAACAAAAAAAATAAAAAATGAGAGAAAAAGAGAGAAGGGACAATGCTACTATCCTTTTACCACACTTGTGCTTCAAAGTAGCACCATGATCTTCATGATAGAGAGTCTCCTATGTTGTCACTTTCATATACTAGTGGGAATCTTTCATTATAGAACTTGGCTTGTATATTCCAATGATGGGCTTCCTCAAAATGCCCTAGGTCTTCGTGAGCAAGCAAGTTGGATGCACATCCACTAGTTTCTTTTGTTGAGCTTTCATACACTTATAGTTCTAGTGCATCCGTTGCATGGCAATCCCTACTCACTCACATTGATATCTATTGATGGGCATCTCCATAGCCCGTTGATACGCCTAGTTGATGTGAGACTATCTTCTCCTTTTTGTCTTATCCACAACCACCATTCTATTCCACCTATAGTGCTATGTCCATGGCTCACGCTCATGTATTGCGTGAAGATTGAAAAAGTTTGAGAACATCAAAAGTATGAAACAATTGCTTGGTTTTTCATCGGGGTTGTGCATGATTTAAATACGTTGTGTGGTGAAGATGGAGCATAGCCAGACTATATGATTTTGTAGGGATAACTTTCTTTGGCCATGTTATTTTGAGAAGACATGATTTCTTTGTTAGTATGCTTGAAGTATTATTATTTTTATGTCAATATTAAACTTTTGTCTTGAATTTATGGGTCTGAATATTCTTGCCACAATAAAGAAGATTAAATGGATAAATATGTTAGATAGCATTCCACATCAAAAATTCTGTTTTTATCATTTACCTGCTCGAGGACGAGCAGGAATTAAGCTTGGGGATGCTGATACGTCTCCAACGTATCTATGATTTTTGATTGTTCCATGCTATTATATTAGCAACCTTCGATGTTTTATATGCATTTATATGCTATTTTATATGATTTTTGGGACTAACCTATTAACCTAGAGCCCAGTGCCAGTTTTTGTTTTTTCCTTGTTTTAGAGTATCACAAAAAAGGAAAATCAAACGGAGTCCAATTGACCTTAAACTTCACGGAACTTATTTTTGGACCAGAAGAAGCCCACGGAGTATCAGAGATGGACCAGGAGAGTCCCGGGCTGCCCACGAGGGTGGGGGGCACGCCCACCCCCCTGGGCGCGCCCCCCTGGGCACGCCCACCCCCCTGGACGCACCCCCTGCCTCGTGGACAGCCCGGAGGTCCACCGACGTACTTCTTCCTCCCATATATACTCATATACCCTAAAAACTTCAGGAATCACAATAGATCGGGAGTTTCGCTGCCAGAAGCCTCCGTAGCCACCGAAAACCAATATAGACCCGTTCTGGCACCCTGCCGGAGGGGGCAATCCCTCTTCGGTGGCCATCTTCATCATCCCGGTGCTCTCCATGACGAGGAGGGAGTAGTTCTCACTCGGGGCTGAGGGTATGTACAAGTAGCTATGTGTTTGATCTCTCTCTCTCTCTCTCTCGTGTTCCTGAGGTGATACGATCTTGATGTATCGCGAGCTTTGCTATTATATTTGGATCCTATGATGTTTCTCCCCCTCTACTCTATTGTAATGGATTGAGTTTTCCCTTTGAAGTTATCTTATCGGATTGAGTCTCTAAGGATTTGAGAACACTTGATGTATGTCTTGCGTGGGATACCCGTGTTGACAATGGGGTATTCTATTGATCCACTTGATGTATGTTTTGGTGATCAACTTGCAGGTTCCGCCCATGAACCTATGCATAGGGGTTGGCACACGTTTTCGTCTTGACTCTTCGGTAGAAACTTTGGGGCACTCTTTGAGGTTCTATGTGTTGGTTGAATAGATGAATCTGAGATTGTGTGATGCATATCATATAATCATACCCACGGATACTTGAGGTGACATTGGAGTATCTAGGTGACATTAGGGTCTTGTTTGATTTGTGTCTTAAGGTGTTATTCTAGTACGAATCTAGGGCTGTTTTTGACACTTATAGGAATAGCCCAAAGGATTGATTGGAAAGAATAACTTTGAGGTGGTTTCGTACCCTACCATAATCTCTTCATTTGTTCTCCGCTATTAGTGACTTTGGAGTGACTCTTTGTTGCATGTTGAGGGATAGTTATGTGATCCAATTATGTTATTATTGTTGAGGGAACTTGCACTAGCGAAAGTATGAACCCCAGGCCTTGTTTCAACGTATTGTAATACCGTTTATGCTCACTTTTACCACTTGTTACCTTGCTGTTTTTATATTTTCATATTACAAAAACTATTATCTACTATCCATATTGCACATGTATCACCATCTCTTCACCGAACTAGTGCACCTATACAATTTACCATTGTATTGGGTGTGTTGGGGACACAAGAGACTCTTTGTTATTTGGTTGCAGGGTTGCTTGAGAGAGACCATCTTCATCCTACGCCTCCCATGAATTGATAAACCTTAGGTCATCCACTTGAGGAAAATTTGCTACTGTCCTACAAACCTCTGCACTTGGAGGCCCAACAACGTCTACAAGAAGAAGGTTGTGTAGTAGACATCACCCTCCCGTGGCAGCGGGGTCCTATCGGAAACTAAGGGATATTAAGGCCTCCTTTTAATAGAGTACCGGACCAAAGCATTAACACATAGTGAATACATGAACTCCTCAAACTACGGTCATCACCGGTAAGTATCCCGATTATTGTCACTTCGGGGTTAACGGATCATAACACATAATACGTGACCATGGACTTGCAAGATAGGATCAAGAACTCTCATATATTCATGAAAACATAATAGGTTCAGATCTGAAATCATGGCACTTGGGCCCTAGTGACAAGCATTAAGCATAGCAAAGTCATAGCAACATCAATCTCAGAACATAGTGGATACTAGGGATCAAACCCTAACAAAACTAACTCGATTACATGATAAATCTCATCCAACCCATCACCGTCCAGCAAGCCTACGATGGAATTACTCACGCACGGCGGTGAGCATCATGAAATTGGGATGGAGGAAGGTTGATGATGACGATGGCGACGGATTCCCCTCTTCGGAACCCCGAACGGACTCCAGATCAGCCCTCCCGAGAGAGATTAGGGCTTGGCGGTAGCTCCGTATTGTAAAACGCGATGAATACTTCTCTCTTATTTTTTTTCTCCCCGAACGTGAATATATGGATTTGGAATTGAGGTCGGTGGAGCACCAGGGGGCCCATGAGACAGGGGGGCGCGCACAGGGGGGTAGGCGCGCCCCCACCCTCGTGGGCAAGGTGCGAGCCCCCTGGCCTTGATTCTTTCGCCAATATTTTTGTATATATTCCAAAAATAATCTCCATTGATTTTCAGGTCATTCCGAGAACTTTTATTTCTGCACAAAAATAACACCATGGCAATTCTGCTGAAAATAGCGTCAGTCCGGGTTTGTTCCATTCAAATCGTGCAAGTTAGAGTCCAAAACAAGGGCAAAAGTGTTTGGAAAAGTAGATACGTTGGAGACATATCAACTCCCCCAAGCTTAAACCTTTGCTTGTCCTCAACCAATTCAGTTGATAAACTGAAAGTGATAAAGAAAAACTTTTACAAACTTTGTTTGCTCTTGTTGTTGTAAATATGTAAAGCCAACATTCAAGTTTTCAACAAAGATTATGAACTAACCATATTCACAATAACATTTAGGTCTCATGTTTGATCATATCAATGGCGTCATCAACTAGCGAGCAATAATAATAAATCTTAGATGACAACACTTTCTCAGAACAATCATAATATGATATAACAAGATGGTATCTCGCTAGCCCTTTCTGAGACCACAAAACATAAATGCAGAGCACCCCTGAAGATCAAGGGCTGACTGGAAATTGTAATTCATGGTAAAAGAGATCCAGTCCAGTCATACTCAATGTAAACTAATAATAATACATGTAAATGACAGGTGCTCTCCAACTAGTGCTTTTTAATAAGAGGGTGATGACTCAGCATAAAAGTAAATATATAGGCCCTTCGCAGAGGGAAGCAGGGATTTGTAGAGGTGCCAGAGCTTGGTTTTGAAATAGAGATGAATAATATTTTGAGCGGTATACTTTCATTGTCAACATAACAACCGAGAGATCTCGATATCATCCATGCTACACACATTATAGGTGGTTCCCAAGCAGAATGGTAAAGTTTATACTCCCCCACCACCAACAAGCATCAATCCATGGCTTGCCCGAAACAACGGGTGCCTCCAACTAACAACAATCCTGGGGGAGTTTTGTTTGCAATTATTTTGATTTGATTTGAGCATGGGACTGGGCATCCCGGTGACCAGTCATTTTCTCATGAGTGAGGAGCGGAGTCCACTCCTCTTGAGAATAACCCGCCTAGCATGGAAGATACAGACAACCCTAGTTGATACATGAGCTATTCGAGCATACAAAACAGAATTTTTATTTGAAGGTTTAGAGTTTGGCACATACAAATTTACTTGGAACGGCAGGTAGATACCATATATATGAAGGTATGGTGGACTCATATGGAATAACTTTTGGGGTTTATGGAGTTGGATACACAAGCATTATTCCTGCTTAGTACAAGTGAAGGCTAGAAAGAGAATGAGAAGCGACCATCTAGAGAGCGACAATAGTCATGAACATGCATTAAAATTAATCAACACTGAATGAAAGCATGAGTAGGATATAATTCACCATCAACATAAATATCGTGGAGACTTTTGACCACATAAAATTGACATGCAAGCTCAAGAACTGGGTCACCTAAGCAACAAAAATTTGCAACAAATAAAGCACTAGAACAAAAACTAATTGGACCATTGGAGGAGTCACATACCGAAGAACAATCCCCCAAAGCAGTTTTGTGAATGGAGCTTTGAGCAAGGAGATCGAAAATGGCAGCAAGATGAGCTAGAACTCGGGTTTGAGCTGGTGGAGGATTTTTTCTGGAGGAAGACAAAGTGTGTGGGTGCAAGAATAAGTGGAGGGGACCCACGTGGGATCCATGATGCAGGGGGGCGCGCCCTCCACCCTCGTGGGCACATGGTGGGCCCCCCTGGTGTGTTCTTAGTGCCAAAAATTCCTAAATATTCTAGAAAAAAAAATCATATTTCATTTTCAGGGCAATAGGAGAACTTTTATTTTCAGGGTATTTTTTATTGCAAGGATAATCCAGAAAACAGACGGAAAAATACTATTTTTACTTTATTTAAGATAAATAACAGAAAGTAAAAAGAGGGTACAGAAAGTTGTGCTTTCTAACTTCATCCATCTCATGCTCATCAAAAGGAATCCACTAACAAGGTTGATCAGGTCTTGTTAACAAACTCATTCTGAATCGCATGAAACTGGAGAAATTTCGAATGACACTAGGTTACCTCAACGGGGATATGCACATCCCCAACAATAAGAATATCATATTTCTTCTTGACAGTAGGAAGAGGAAATTCAAAACCTCCAATTATAATCATTGAAAATTTTCCAACAGAATTGATATTATGGACTTGAGGTTGTTTCCTCGGAAAGTGTATCGTACGATCATTACCATTAAAATGAAAAGTGACATTTCCTTTGTTGCAATCAATAACAACCCCTGCAGTATTCAAAAAGGGTCTACCAAGGACAATCGACATACTATCGTCCTCGGGAATATCAAGAATAACAAAGTCCGTTAAAATAGTAACATTTGCAACCACAACAAGCACATTCTCACAAATACCGACAAGTATAGCAGTTGATTTATCAGCCATTTGCAAAGATATTTCAGTAGGTGTCAACTTATTCAAATCAAGTCTACGATATAAAGAGAGAGGCATAACACTAACACCGACTCCAAGATCACATAAAGCAGTTTTAACATAGTTTCTTTTAATGGAGCATGGTATAGTTGGTACTCCTGGATCTCCAAGTTTCTTTGGTATTCCACCTTTAAAAGTGTAATTAGCAAGCATGGTGGAAATTTCAGCTTCCCATATCTTTCTTTTATTAGTAACAATATCTTTCATATATTTAGCATAAGGGTTCATTTTAAGCATATCAGTGAAACGCATACGCAAAAAGATAGGTCTAATCATTTCAGCAAAGCACGCAAAATCCTAATCATCCTTTTTCTTGGATGGTTTAGGAGGAAAAGGCATGGGTTTCTGAACCCATCACTACAAAAAAATACACTTCCGTGATGATACGTGTTTGTCACAGTAGGTCGCGTTTTTTGTCATGCATGTACATCCATGACAAATTTATGACAGAATCAAGATAGTCATACCTGTGCTGTCGTAGAAGTGTTCCATGACATTACCAAAATTATCATCACGGAAGTGTCCACTTCCATGACAATAAATCGCGCGTCACAGAAGTGCTTTCGTCAAGGGTGACCGACACGTGGTATCCACCGTAATGGAACACCGTTAAGCTATCAGGTCGGGTTTTGGATCCGATAACCCATTAACAGCCCCGACCAATGGGGATTTTCCACGTGTAAAATCATCATTGGCTAGAGGAAACACGTGTCGGCTCATTGTTGGGACAGATGTCATCCACTCATTGGACAGGAGGCGCCTATGATAGGTCGACACGTGGCACGGCCCAACAGTGGCCCATTCCGGTGAAAAAGGCCGGCCCAGTAAAAATTAGCAGGCCGACCCATATAAGGCCTACTTTTTTTTGTGTGTCAGGTCCATTTAAGCCCACGACCCATACGAGATGTGCCAATTCAGCCCGTTAAAGATTTGACACCATTGCAGCCCATCGTCAGTTCGAGCCCGTTAACAGCCCGCTATATATTTGGGCTCAATATCGGCCCGATGAGATTTTGGCCTGTTAACGGCCCATTTAATGGATGGGCCAATTTTCAGGATGTACATCTTTCGGCCTTTTAGCGGCCCATTTAAATGTTGGGCTAATTTCCGGTCCAGTGTGTCTTTCAGCCTGTTGACGGCCCATAAATCTGATGGGCCATTTGTAGTCGGACCTGATTTTCGGCCTTTTAGCGGCCCATTTAAGTGTTGGGCCAATTTCTGGCCCGGTGTCACTTTTAGCCTGTTGACAACCCATAAATCAGTTGGGCCAATTGTAGTCGGACCTGAGTTTTGGCCTTTTAGCGACCCATTTAAGTGTTGGGCCAATTCTCGACCCTGTGTGCCTTTCGGCCTGTTAACGGACCATAAATGAGTTGGGCCATTTGTAGTCTGACCTTAGTTTTGGCCTCTTAACGGCCCATGCCCTTCATGGTCCAATACCAGCCCGGTTTCTCTTTCGGCCTGCTAAAGGCCCACAACACAGTTGGGTCGTTTACAATATGACCTGACTTTCGGCCTCTCAGCGGCCCATGCTCTTCATGGTCCAATACAAGCCCGCTGTCTCTTTCGGCCTGCTAAAGGCCTACAGTATAGTTGGGCCATATGTAGCCCAAACTTAGTAACGGCCTGTTAACGGCCCGTGAAATAAATTGGGGCCACCTGTTGCCCGCTTCGATGTCGGCCTGTTAACGACCCGGGAGGTAAGAGGGCCGACCATTAACTTTCGTCCTATTAACGACCCATTAACTTAATGGTCCCACTAAAGTTCGTTCATGTCTTTAGGCCAAATTAGATAAGTTGAGCCCATTACGACGAGCAAAGGTACGGCATACAGGGAATAACGTTGCACATCCAGAATATATTACAGGAAATTACATCCACTGGGCAATCAAAGATTGATGCCAGTGCAAATAAATGAGCAGAACCTAACCATCTACAACGTCACAATCTGCAACCTCAGCACAGATGACGCCCATAAGCATGTGGGCAAGTTCTTGCTGCTTTGCCACACTGTCTCTGAAAACATTGATCAGTTGTTGTGTCGCACGACTCTACACCTCTAATTCATCCACCATTTCCATCATTGCTTCAGCCATTAATTGGTTCACAAACATACATTTATTTCGCCGCATTCGAGACAGAGGATACTGAACAGATTCAGATGGCGATTTTGGCAGGCTTGTATTATTGATAGTGGAGAGTGTCATGAGCTCTGCATCATAACATAAATTAGGACGGGAACCAAACAGATTAATCATGAGTTATTGCCATATTACCTGGCCTAGATTTACTGGAAAGAAACAATGGGGTTGCCTTGCTGTTTTTAGAGTTTGTCTTCTTATCTTCAGCAGCCTGCAAAAAATTAACACACTAGCATTGCTATCATTGGCCAAGTCAGATAATAGGAAAGCAACATTGACACAACGAACGTTTGGGCAACCAGACCACACCAGCCAACACCAAATTAACACAATACGCCACAGCTATCATCAGCCAGGTAAGGTAATATGAAAGCAACATTGACACAATGAATGGATGGGCAACCAGAGTAGCACAACAATTCAGTAATGTGCATGATATGAGATAGTACACTCATGCAGCTCAGTATGCAAAACTACCAGACAGTTTTCCTTACAAAAATCAACATTGTCGCCTTTAACATTTTGCTACAACTAAATTTAGATCAGATAAAGGTTGGATTCACGCCGATTAACAAAATACATGCTGATGTAAAAATATAGTGATATACAACAGGTACTTACATCTGCATTGGAGTACAGAGAATTCCTGCAAGAATCTTTCCTCACAGACGATACCAGTGCAGAAATTCTTCTATCTATTAAGCTTATTTTCTAAAAGAGAGATGGATAAGAAACATGTAGAAAATATGATCAGCATGCTATAAAATTTCATGATGCAAGGATACGCACATGCTTCTTAGAGTTGAGTTGACATATTTTTGCTGGACTAGAGCGGACTAGTTCTTTGGCCACTGGAATCTGCTTAATATTAGTAGGAGTTTGGTTTCTCTGTGCTGGGGCAGTATCTTTAAAAACTGGAGTTGGTTTATTATCTCCTGGCATTTAGATCTTTTGCAAAGGCCTTGTTTGTAATCCTTCAGATTCTAACATAGTCATCTTCCCCTTGCATGCCTTGTATAGAAGAATGGTGCTTTAATTATAAAACATGCGACAGCAGAGAGATGGAATAGGTACTGAAGAATAGAAAGGCATGACATATTGACATGTATTCCCTCCATCCGGAAAAAATGGATGGGTCTATGCATATTTCAGTTCTAGATACATCCTTTTTATCCATTTCGGCAACATGTAATCCGGACGGAGGGAGTATGGTGTAAGAGCTAGGGATACGACAGGACAACACAGCAAAAAAAACACTAGTTGAATGTAAAACTGTATGCTAGAGGAATACATACAGAAATAACTAAGGCAACATACATGTGCATGATTGGGAAAATAAGATGGCATTGCAACAGAGCACTAGAACAACACTTCAATGTAAAAAAACATGGTATGGTAGACAAATGAAGTACATACTGATGAATAACAATGCATAAGATATTCAGAAGCATGATGTCCAAATTAAGCAGATGGCATTGCAATAGAGTAGAACGACAGTACTTAAATTTGAAAACATGTTATCATGAATGGAATAGGTACTGAAAAACAGGAAGGCATGACATATTTACATGCATGATCAGCACATGGCATTGTAACAGAGTAGATACACTCCAGGACATTATATGCATGTTGTACCCATATCACAGGCAAAGTTAGAGCAAGGACCTTGTGGGGTGAAGAGGATTCATCATCTTTCTGCAAGTCTTCTAAAGAACTGCCTTTACATGTTCCATCATATTGGGTATCATTGACATCAAGTTTATTGGCCTTTACATTGCTCTGTGAGGTTCTTGTGGATATATCAGTGTGTGCAATTGTATCTGACATGCATGGAAGACAACTAGTAGTTATATTTATGTAATGAGTGCCTGTAGGAGATGACATAAATAGTAGGACTGGGGTTAACTAGCAGCAACAGGTCTCATAAACTAAAGGGAGAACATAGATGAAAGCTACAAAATATGTATCGTTTGTACTCGAGATTAACTAGATGGCACACAAAAGTATTAAAGAACAACATAGGAAATACTAGATGTGGTATAATACTATAATCACCAGCCTGTGGGATAGCATTGGCTGATGGATGATAACTATGGAACAGTGTTACCTAAAGAACAAGTGTCTTAGCTGAACTATGGAACAACGTTAACTCCTGAACAAGACCCGTAAGAGATCAACATGAATATACAGTGAAATGTGATGATCTATTTTCCATGCTTAGATGAATAACAAAGCCATAAATGTTGCACACAAGTAAGATGAGGGTACAACCTATCTGGCTGCCATCCATAGGAGTGAGCATCATGTGCTGACTTGTGGATGGCCCTGCAGTTGTTGTGGCTGTGCATGTTGGGCACGCGCATTCGATGCAGGGAATTGTTGAGTGGGGACTATAGCTCCCTTGTGGTGTATGCTTCCCTTGTTGGAGCAGCTGTGATGAGTCGGAAGACGGTGTGTCTGAAGATGCAGATAACGCATATTGTTAAGAATGACATATCTCTTTGATATGAAGAAATACACTAAGAGATCAACATCAAGGTACAAGAGTGGTCACACATCTGTTGACTGAAGACTAAATTGGGGTCACACGATTTTATTTTATTTTGGTATTGTCCGATCTACGCTGGATGGCTGGCCGTCTTGTGCCTCCCGGCTGACACTGTTCGGAATCTTCCCCGAAGAGCCAGCGACCAACGGCAGAGCAGCCTGCCTCCATCATCTATGGCCCCGGCCAAAACCCCGCTCCCCGCCCCACCGCACTGCCGTGGTTGCGCCGCCCCCGGGCCAATCTGTTGGAAATATGCCCTAGAGGCAATAATAAAAGCATTATTATTATATTTCCTTGTTCATGATAATTGTCTTTATTCATGCTATAATTGTGTTATCCGGAAATCGTAATACATGTGTGAATAACAGACACCAACATGTCCCTAGTAAGCCTCTAGTTGACTAGCTCGTTGATCAACAGATAGTCATGGTTTCCTGACTATGGACATTGGATGTCATTGATAACGAGATCACATCATTAGGAGAATGATGTGATGGACAAGACCCAATCCTAAACATAGCACAAGATCGTATAGTTCGTTTGCTAGAGTTTTCCAATGTCAAAGTATCTTTTCCTTAGACCATGAGATCGTGTAACTCCCGGATACCGTAGGAGTGCTTTGGGTCTACCAAACGTCACAACGTAACTGGGTGACTATAAAGGTAGACTACGGGTATCTCCGAAAGTGTCTGTTGGGTTGACACGGATCAAGACTGGGATTTGTCACTCCGTATGACGGAGAGGTATCACTGGGCCCACTCGGTAATGCATCATCATGATGAGCTCAAAGTGACCAAGTGTCTGGTCACGGGATCATGCATTACGGTACGAGTAAAGTGACTTGCCGGTAACGAGATTGAACGAGGTATTGGGATACCGACGATCGAATCTCGGGCAAGTAACATATCGATTGACAAAGGGAATTGCATACGGGGTTGATTGAATCCTCGACATCGTGGTTCATCCGATGAGATCATCGTGGAGCATGTGGGAGCCAACATGGGTATCCAGATCCGCATGTTGGTTATTGACCGGAGAGTCGTCTCGGTCATGTCTGCTCGTCTCCCGAACCCGTAGGGTCTACACACTTAAGGTTCGGTGACGCTAGGGTTGTGAAGATATGTATATGCAGTAACCCGAATATTTTTCGGAGTCCCGGATGAGATCCCGGACGTCACGAGGAGTTCCGGAATGGTCCGGAGGTAAAGAATTATATATAGGAAGTGCTGTTTTGGCCATCGGGACAAGTTTTGGGGTCACCGGTATTGTACCGGGACCACCGGAAGGGTCCCGGGGGTCCACCGGGTGGGGCCACCTATCCCGGGGGGCCCCATGGGCTGAAGTGGGAGGGAACCCAGCCCAAAGTGGGCTGGGGCGCCACCCCCCAAGGGCCCATGCGCCTAGGGTTGGGGGGGAACCCTAAAGGGGGCGCCCCCTTGCTTGGGGGGCAAGCCCCCCACCCTTGGCCGCCGCCCCCCTAGTAGATCCATCTACTAGGGCCGGCGCCCCCCCTTGGCACCCCTATATATAGTTGAGGAGAGGGGAGGACTTTATACCTGAGCCTTGGCGCCTCCCTCTCTCCCCGTTACGTCTCTCCCTCGTAGTACAGGCGAAGCCCTGCTATTGTGACGCCCTGCATCCACCACCACGCCGTCGTGCTGCTGGATCTTCATCACCTCTCCTCCTCCCCTTGCTGGATCAAGAAGGAGGAGACGTCTCCCGTCCCGTACGTGTGTTGAACGCGGAGGTGCCGTCCGTTTGGCGCTTGGTCATCGGTGATTTGGATCACGTCGTGTTCGACTACATCATCACCGTTCTTTGAACGCTTCCGTGCGCGATCTACAAAGGTATGTAGATGCATCCGATGTCTCGTTGCTAGATGAACTCCTAGATGGATCTTGGTGAAACGAGTAGGAAAATTTTTGTTTTCTGCAACGTTCCCCAACAGTGGCATCATGAGCTAGGTCTATGCGTAGTTCTTCTTGCGCGAGTAGAACACAATTTGTTGTGGGCGTAGATTTGTCAACTTTCTTGCCGCTACTAGTCTTTTCTTGCTTCAGCGGCATTGTGGAATGAAGCGGCCCGGACCAACCTTACACGTACGCTTACGTGAGACCGGTTCCACCGACTAACATGCACTAGTTGCATAAGGTGGCTGGCGGGTGTCTGTCTCTCCCACTTTAGTTGGAGCGGATTCGATGAACAGGGTCCTTATGAAGGGTAAATAGAAGTTGAAAAATCACGTTGTGGCTTTAACGTAGGTAAGAAGACGTTCTTGCTAGAACCCTAATTCAGCCACGTAAAACTTGCAACAACAATTAGAGGACGTCTAACTTGTTTTTGCAGCAAGTGGTTTGTGATATGATATGGCCAAAGTTGTGATGAATGATGAATGATCTATATGTGATGTATGAGATGTTCATGCTATTGTAATAGGAATCACGACTTGCATGTCGATGAGTATGACAACCGGCAGGAGCCATAGGAGTTGTCTTTATTCTTTTATATGACCTGCGTGTCATCGAGAATCGCCATGTAAATTACTTTACTTTATTGCTAAACGCGTTAGCCATAGTAGTAGAAGTAATAGTTGGCGAGCAACTTCATGGAGACATGATGATGGAGATCATGATGATGGAGATCATGGTGTCAAGCCGGTGACAAGATGATCATGGAGCCCCAAGATGGAGATCAAAGGAGCTATGTGATATTGGCCATATCATGTCACGTTTAATATTTGATTGCATGTGATGTTTATCATGTTTTGCATCTTGTTTACTTAGAACGACGGTAGTAAATAAGATGATCCCTCATAACAATTTCAAGAAGTGTTCTCCCCTAACTGTGCACCATTGCTAAAGTTCGTCGTTTCGAAGCACGCCGTGATGATCGGGTGTGATAGATCCTTACGTTCACATACAACGGGTGTAAGACAGTTTTACACATGCAAAACACTTAGGGTTAACTTGACGAGCCTAGCATGTACAGACATGGCCTCGGAACACAGAAGACCGAAAGGTCGAGCATGAGTCGTATAGAAGATACGATCAACATGAAGATGTTCACCGACGTTGACTAGTCCGTCTCACGTGATGATCGGACACGGTCTAGTTAACTCGGATCATGTAATACTTAGATGACTAGAGGGATGTCTAATCTAAGTGGGAATTCATTAATAATTTGATTAGATGAACTTAATTATCATGAACTTAGTCTAAAATCTTTGCAATATGTCTTGTAGATCAAATGGCCAACGTAGTCCTCAACTTCAACGCGTTCCTAGAGAAAACCAAGCTGAAAGACGATGGCAGCAACTATACGGACTGGGTCCGGAACCTGAGGATCATCCTCATAGCTGCCAAGAAAGATTATGTCCTACAAGCACCGCTAGGTGATCCACCCGTCCCACAGAACCAAGACGTTATGAACGCTTGGCAGACACGTGTTGACGACTACTCCCTTGTTCAGTGCGGCATGCTTTACAGCTTAGAGCCGGGGCTCCAAAAGCGGTTTGAGAGACATGGAGCATATGAGATGTTCGAAGAGCTGAAAATGGTTTTTCAAGCTCATGCCCGGATCGAGAGATATGAAGTCTCCGATAAGTTCTTCAGCTGTAAGATGGAGGAAAATAGTTCTGTCAGTGAGCACATACTCACTATGTCTGGGTTACATAACCGCTTGTCTCAGCTGGGAGTTAATCTCCCGGATGATGCGGTCATTGACAGAATCCTCCAGTCGCTTCCACCAAGCTACAAGAGCTTTGTGATGAACTTCAACATGCAGGGGATGCAAAAGACCATTCCTGAGTTGTTCTCTATGCTGAAATCAGCGGAGGTAGAAGTCAAGAAGGAACATCAAGTGTTGATGGTCAATAAAACCACTAAGTTCAAGAAAGGCAAGGGTAAAAAGAACTTCAAGAAGGACGGCAAGGAGGTTGCCGCGCCCGGCAAGCAAGCTGCCGGGAAGAAGCCAAAGAATGGACCCAAGCCCGAGACAGAGTGCTTTTATTGCAAAGGGAAGGGTCACTGGAAACGGAACTGCCCCAAATACTTAGCGGACAAGAAGGCCGGCAACACCAAAGGTATATTTGATATACTTGTAATTGATGTGTACCTTACCAGTACTCGTAGTGACTCCTGGGTATTTGATACCGGTGCCATTGCTCATATTTGTAACTCACAGCAGGAGCTGCGGAATAAACGGAGACTGGCGAAGGACGAGGTGACGATGCGCGTCGAGAATGGTTCCAAGGTCGATGTGATCGCCGTCGGCACGCTGCCTCTACATTTACCTACGGGATTAGTTTTAAACCTCAATAATTGTTATTTAGTGCCAGCTTTGAGCATGAACATTGTATCGGGATCTCGTTTAATTCGAGATGGCTACTCATTTAAATCTGAGAATAATGGTTGTTCCATTTATATGAGAGATATGTTTTATGGTCATGCTCCCATGGTAAATGGTTTATTCTTAATGAATCTCGAGCATATTGCTACACATATTCATAGTGTGAGTACCAAAAGATGTAAGGTTGATAATGATAGTCCCACATACTTGTGGCACTGCCGCCTTGGTCACATAGGTGTCAAACGCATGAAGAAGCTCCATACAGATGGACTTTTAGAGTCTCTTGATTATGAATCATTTGACACGTGCGAACCATGCCTCATGGGTAAGATGACCAAGACTCCATTCTCAGGAACAATGGAGCGAGCAACCAACTTATTGGAAATCATACATACTGATGTGTGCGGTCCAATGAGTGTTGAGGCTCGCGGTGGCTATCGTTATGTTCTCACCCTCACTGATGACTTGAGTAGATATGGGTATGTCTGCTTAATGAAACACAAGTCTGAAACCTTTGAAAAGTTCAAGGAATTTCAGAGTGAGGTTGAAAATCAACGTGACAGGAAAATCAAGTTTCTACGATCAGATCGTGGAGGAGAATACTTGAGTCACGAGTTTGGCACACACTTAAGAAAATGTGGAATAGTTTCACAACTCACGCCGCCTGGAACACCTCAGCGTAACGGTGTGTCCGAACGTTGTAATCGCACTCTATTGGATATGGTGCGGTCTATGATGTCTCTTACTGATTTACCGCTATCTTTTTGGGGCTATGCTTTAGAGACTGCCGCATTCACTTTAAATAGGGCTCCGTCGAAATCCATTGAGACGACACCGTATGAATTATGGTTTGGGAAGAAACCTAAGCTGTCGTTTCTAAAAGTTTGGGGATGCGATGCTTATGTCAAGAAACTTCAACCTGAGAAGCTCGAACCCAAGTCGGAAAAATGCGTCTTCATAGGATACCCTAAAGAAACTATTGGGTATACCTTCTACCTCAGATCCGAAGGCAAGATCTTTGTTGCCAAGAACGGACTCTTTCTAGAGAAAGAGTTTCTCTCGAAAGAAGTAAGTGGGAGGAAAGTAGAGCTTGATGAAGTATTACCTCTTGAACCAGAAAATGGCGCAACTCAAGAAAATGTTCCTGAGGTGCCTGCACCGACTAGAGAGGAAGTTAATGATAATGATCAAGATACTTCTGATCAAGCTCCTACTGAAATTCGAAGGTCCACAAGGACACGTTCCGCACCAGAGTGGTACGGCAACCCTGTCTTGGAAATCAGGTTGTTAGACAACGGTGAACCTTCGAACTATGAAGAAGCAATGGCGGGTCCGGATTCCGACAAATGGCTGGAAGCCATGAAATCCGAGATAGGATCCATGTATGAAAACGAAGTATGGACTTTGACTGACTTGCCCGTTGAACGGCGAGCCATAGAAAATAAATGGATCTTTAAGAAGAAGACAGACGCGGATGGTAATGTGACCATCTATAAAGCTAGGCTTGTCGCTAAGGGTTATCGACAAGTTCAAGGGGTTGACTACAATGAGACTTTCTCACCGGTAGCGAAGCTAAAGTCCGTCCGAATCATGTTAGCAATTGCCGCATTCTACGATTATGAAATATGGCAAATGGACGTCAAAACGGCATTCCTTAATGGTTTCCTTAAGGAAGAATTGTATATGATGCAGCCGGAAGGTTTTGTCGATCCTAGGAATGCTGACAAGGTGTGCAAGCTCCAATGCTCGATTTATGGGCTGGTGCAAGCATCTCGGAGTTGGAACATTCGCTTTGATGAGATGATCAAAGCGTTTGGGTTTACACAGACTTATGGAGAAGCCTGCGTTTACAAGAAAGTGAGTGGGAGCTCTGTAGCATTTCTCATACTATATGTAGATGACATACTTTTAATGGGAAATGATATAGAACTCTTGGACAGCATCAAGGCCTACTTGAATAAGAGTTTTTCAATGAAGGACCTTGGAGAAGCTGCTTATATATTAGGCATCAAAATCTATAGAGATAGATCAAGACGCCTCATAGGTCTTTCACAAAGCACATACCTTGATAAGATATTGAAGAAGTTCAATATGGATCAGTCTAAGAAGGGGTTCTTGCCTGTATTACAAGGTGTGAAATTGAGCTCAGCTCAATGTCCGACCACGGCAAAAGATATAGAAGAGATGAGTGTCATCCCCTATGCCTCGGCCATAGGGTCTATTATGTATGCCATGCTGTGTACCAGACCTGATGTAAACCTTGCCGTAAGTTTGGTAGGAAGGTACCAAAGTAATCCCGGCAAGGAACACTGGACAGCGGTCAAGAATATCCTGAAGTACCTGAAAAGGACTAAGGAAATGTTTCTTGTTTATGGAGGTGACGAAGAGCTCGTCGTAAAGGGTTACGTCGACGCTAGCTTCGACACAGATCTGGATGACTCTAAGTCACAAACCGGATACGTGTATATTTTGAATGGTGGGGCAGTAAGCTGGTGCAGTTGCAAGCAAAGCGTCGTGGCGGGATCTACATGTGAAGCGGAGTACATGGCAGCCTCGGAGGCAGCACATGAAGCAATATGGGTGAAGGAGTTCATCACCGACCTAGGAGTCATCCCCAATGCGTCGGGGACAATCAAACTCTTTTGTGACAACACTGGAGCTATTGCACTTGCCAAGGAGCCCAGGTTTCACAAGAAGACAAGGCACATCAAGCGTCGCTTCAACTCCATTCGTGAAAATGTTCAAGATGGAGACATAGAGATTTGTAAAGTACATACGGACCTGAATGTAGCAGATCCGTTGACTAAACCTCTCCCTAGAGCAAAACATGATCAACACCAGAATTCCATGGGTGTTCGATTCATCACAATGTAACTAGATTATTGACTCTAGTGCAAGTGGGAGACTGTTGGAAATATGCCCTAGAGGCAATAATAAAAGCATTATTATTATATTTCCTTGTTCATGATAATTGTCTTTATTCATGCTATAATTGTGTTATCCGGAAATCGTAATACATGTGTGAATAACAGACACCAACATGTCCCTAGTAAGCCTCTAGTTGACTAGCTCGTTGATCAACAGATAGTCATGGTTTCCTGACTATGGACATTGGATGTCATTGATAACGAGATCACATCATTAGGAGAATGATGTGATGGACAAGACCCAATCCTAAACATAGCACAAGATCGTATAGTTCGTTTGCTAGAGTTTTCCAATGTCAAAGTATCTTTTCCTTAGACCATGAGATCGTGTAACTCCCGGATACCGTAGGAGTGCTTTGGGTCTACCAAACGTCACAACGTAACTGGGTGACTATAAAGGTAGACTAAGGGTATCTCCAAAAGTGTCTGTTGGGTTGACACGGATCAAGACTGGGATTTGTCACTCCGTATGACGGAGAGGTATCACTGGGCCCACTCGGTAATGCATCATCATGATGAGCTCAAAGTGACCAAGTGTCTGGTCACGGGATCATGCATTACGGTACGAGTAAAGTGACTTGCCGGTAACGAGATTGAACGAGGTATTGGGATACCGACGATCAAATCTCGGGCAAGTAACATATCGATTGACAAAGGGAATTGCATACGGGGTTGATTGAATCCTCGACATCGTGGTTCATCCGATGAGATCATCGTGGAGCATGTGGGAGCCAACATGGGTATCCAGATCCCGCTGTTGGTTATTGACCGGAGAGTCATCTCGGTCATGTCTGCTCGTCTCCCGAACCCGTAGGGTCTACACACTTAAGGTTCGGTGACGCTAGGGTTGTGAAGATATGTATATGCAGTAACCCGAATATTTTTCAGAGTCCCGGATGAGATCCCGGACGTCACAAGGAGTTCCGGAATGGTCCGGAGGTAAAGAATTATATATAGGAAGTGCTGTTTCGGCCATCGGGACAAGTTTCGGGGTCACCGGTATTGTACCGGGACCACCGGAAGGGTCCCGGGGGTCCACCGGGTGGGGCCACCTATCCCGGGGGGCCCCATGGGCTGAAGTGGGAGGGAACCCAGCCCAAAGTGGGCTGGGGCGCCACCCCCCAAGGGCCCATGCGCCTAGGGTTGGGGGGGAACCCTAAAGGGGGCGCCCCCTTGCTTGGGGGGCAAGCCCCCCACCCTTGGCCGCCGCCCCCCCTAGTAGATCCATCTACTAGGGCCGGCGCCCCCCCTTGGCACCCCTATATATAGTTGAGGAGAGGGGAGGACTTTATACCTGAGCCTTGGCGCCTCCCTCTCTCCCCGTTACGTCTCTCCCTCGTAGTACAGGCGAAGCCCTGCTACTGTGACGCCCTGCATCCACCACCACGCCGTCGTGCTGCTGGATCTTCATCAACCTCTCCTCCTCCCCTTGCTGGATCAAGAAGGAGGAGACGTCTCCCGTCCCGTACGTGTGTTGAACGCGGAGGTGCCGTCCGTTCGACGCTTGGTCATCGGTGATTTGGATCACGTCGTGTTCGACTACATCATCACCGTTCTTTGAACGCTTCCGTGCGCGATCTACAAAGGTATGTAGATGCATCCTATGTCTCGTTGCTAGATGAACTCCTAGATGGATCTTGGTGAAACGAGTAGGAAAATTTTTGTTTTCTGCAACGTTCCCCAACACAATCCACAAAGACTCCCCGTCATCCAGATCCGGCAGCGGCAGTACCTTCAACCCCGACAACTCTAAAAGATAGCCATCTAAGCGCTGCTTCCGCGGCGAACTTTGCGGCCCCGCACCCTTACGTTAGACACCAGCCAACCGGCAGCCTAGGAGCTCCGCCGCCTCGAGGGGTGCTGCTTCCCATTGCAAATCGATTGGCCCAGAATAAAAATTCAGACAACTGACGCCTAAATAAAGTGATTTGAGATGAGGGTGCGACCTATCTGGCGGCATGGTGAAGTAGGCAGGTCCAGCTGCCGAGTCGGTGAGGCCGGCGCGGTTGCGGTGGCGACCGGCAGCAGGGAAAGAGCAATGTCGCGACGGTCGAAGGCTACGCCGAAGCAGCGCCAGGACTCTGGACGGATACAAAGTTGGAGCCGCTGCGGCGCCGTGAACAACGGCGGGGGTGAATCGGCTCCGGTACGGTTCACGCGGCCGTCGTCGAGGCAGCACCAGCAACACGGAGTAAGAGGTGCACGACCCAGTGCACGACGTCAAATGGACAACGTCTCCAGCATTAGGGAGGAGGGCGGCTGTGAAATTGGTGCGGTGGGGGCGCCATGGAGGTGGGGCTGAGGTTTCGCGGCTCGGGAGAAGGGAGCTTCCCGGGGAGAAGGTGATTTGGCGCCCACGAGGTATGAATGGGGGCGGGCGGGGGAAATTGGGAGGGGAGTGGAACCATGTCTTACGAACACATTTGTCTGAAATGTGAGGGGGAGTTACAGTTCTACCCTTGCCTATAGGCTTCTCGGCTTGGGTCTGTGTACTGAGGGTCGGGGATTGTAGAGTAACTTTGCTTCTCTGGGCGGGAGCGATTTCGGGCGAGGAGGGCGTGTTTTGAACTATAGTGGGTGCAAGCGATTTCGGGCGAGGAGAGCGTGTTTTGCCGACCATGGTTTATGAATTATTCGGCACATGTCATTTCGGCCAAGGAGAAGGTGCGCTTGGATGAATTTACGAACCTACCCTCGATGTACAACGGGCCAATTGATGCGTGTCCCACATAGGACGGTAATTTTGCGTCTCCCATTTATTTGCTCGGGCGAATTCCACCGAGCAGAGACGATGTTTAACGGTTCGTTCAAATTTTGGGAGAACGAGCATCCACGTCTACCTTACCAAGTCGATTTGGATGAAATTTTGAAATATTAGCTTGCCACTTCTTTTTTAGATGGAGAGATGATGCTTGGGAGTAATGTGTTTTTACATGCCCGTTGCTAGCGATTTACTATATGAAAAATAGTTGACCCACTCAAAAACGCGAATCAAACCCAAAATGAAATATCTCGATTCAATGAAATGGCTCGTTTAGTAGGTCAAAATAGTGAACTAAATCCAAAATTGAACACCTCAATCGAGTAGCATGTTGTACAGTATTATAGTACTCCATGAACATGTTGAAAGTCAAATTAATGAACTTGTTTGATATACACATATATCCATTATGTGTGGATTGCAGACAACATGTTCTCCAATTTAAATATTTGAATGCAAGTTTATATTGAAACATGGTTTATATCAGTCTTTGATGCATAAAACGCGACCTCCCCCTCTCCCGGACTCCTGTTCTCTCTCTCTCTCTCTCTCTCTCGCCGACAATCTTCAATTCTGTCGTACGCATCCGACACAAAAACCTTGTTCGTCCCTCTCCCTTTCTCTCCATCTCTCTCTCTCTCTTTGTGTGTGTGTGTGGGGGGGGGGTCTTTCTAGTTCGCATGCATATATACACCATCCATAGGTCTCTCTCGCTCACTATGTATGATACTCTAGCTAGTCCAAGCTAGATATCTTGGGTGCACTCATCGTACGCACACAGATTCCTTGGCTCTTTGCCTGTAACTCTCTCACACACCACTATGTCGTCTCGGAGCTCTTCCCCCCCTCTCAAACTCTCCATCCACCTGGGTCACACATACACATGCATATCTCACTCGCACTCGATAGGCCCATCTAAAACTCTATCTCTCCCCTCGTTCTCTGTCCATCTCACACGCGCACACACACACAATCTCATGCCAGCTAGCCAAGTATGATGGTCTCTCACTCAATTTTAGGCACACGCAGTCCCCCCTATATGTATATGACTAGCTAATCTTAGTCTCCATCACAAACATGTGCATGGTCTATCTCGGTTTCTCTCGGGGCATCTTTCTATCGTGCATGCACTCCCTCGATCTCCCACCGATATAGTCCCCTCACGATCTCGACGGGATCTCTCTATCACAAACACACCCTCTCCCTCCTCATGCGTCCATGCCATCCATGTGTCCCTCTCGACCTTTGTTCCTTGTTGGCCACACCTCTATTGGACATGTGCTACAGGGGTGTCTCTCTCTGTTGCAAACAATCACACACTAGCTATCTTCGTGTATCTCCTCGCCTCGCTTTTCCATCTCGGAGATGCATGCGTGATATGTTCGCATAAGAAACGAAAAAACACACACCCTCTCTCTAATTTATCATTTGTTGTCACTTTGTCTTTCACACACATACTCTTTTTGCACACTTACTCATTCTCCTTCACACGCACTTGATCTGTCCCGACTGAGGCACTCTCAGTCCATAGCATATAGATCTATTGAAAAGTCAAACATCACAAAGTTTGACCATGTACGTGGAGAAAAAGAATTACATCTAGTACGGCAAACATATGCCATTAGATTCACCATGAGATGTAGTTTTGTATGATGTATCTTTGGTATTGTAGATATAAATAACATTTGTGTAAACCTGATCAATGTTTCCAAAGTTTGACTTCTAAAAAATTTACATGCACTGCATTATCGAGCGGATGGAATATCTCTTTCCCCCTCTCAGCTATCTGACGCACCACTCAGCCTTATCGGGGCTCCTCAATCTCACTCAAACTTTATTGGTCAGTTTGGTTCATGACCTGACCCTCATGCCTTGATGGCCGGTACTGCCTGGTGTGGACGTGAGATGTAAAATATTTCTGCCTGGCCAGGCTTGTGTGGTGCTGAAGCGTTTGGTTCATGCTTGGGCCAGGCAAAGCATCAACGTCCCATCAATCAATCCATGCATCAATTATTTAATGCTAATATCCATCCATGTTGCTGTTAGCCTCGTGGCCACACGACTAGCCACGACCAGGCGTTCAAAATCGGTCGCCTGGGCCAGGCTACTTGCAGTGTCTGGAGTTCAGCCAGGCTAGTTAAAGTGCAAGGGAACCCAGGCCAGGCGGGCTTTCTTTTTCACAGGGTAGCAACCAAACAAGCATGCATGAAATCCAGCCACAACCCCAGGCCAGGCAAAAGATGCTCAGGACGCAAGCCAAACTGGCCTTATATCTCCTTGGTTCACACATACACATGTCTTGCTCGCGCTATACATATAGACCCATCCAACACTCTCCGCCCTTGTTCTCTCTCCATGTGACACGCACCCCCTAAGTACCATAATCCCTCAATCCACCATAGGCGCAAGCACTACCCCCTCCTAAGTATGATTATCTCTTACTAGCCAACAAGAACACATGTATTGTCTCCTTCCATCCATACGTCTATCTCGATATCTCTCGGGGCATCTTCTATCGCGCACACACCTTGTCACTTGATCTCCCACCCATGTAGTCCCATCATGATCTCCAGGGGATCTCTCTATGAAAAACATACACTCTCTCCTCCCCATGTCTGCATTTTCTCTGTACGTCTCTCTCGACCTCTCTCCCTTGTTTGTCAGACCCCTCTTGGCCACGTCCTAGCTTAGGGGTCTTGCTCTCTCGGTTCCAAACAACCACACACTATCTCCTCACCTTGCCTCCGTTGTCGAAGATGCATGTGTGATATGTTTGCATAAGACACACACGCTTTTTCTCTACTTTTATCGTGTGTTGTCCATGTCTCTTTCACACACGCACACACACTTTTTTCACTCTCTCTCTCTCTTGTTAGGGACTCTGTCACGTCCATAAGCATATGGATGTTTTGAAAAGTCAAACCTCAAAAACGTTTGACCAGGTATATGTGGAGAAAAACATTTACATCTGGAATGATCATTAGATTCATCACAACATGTACTTACTTCATACTATCATTTATCTTTGATATTGTAGATATAAGTAATTTCTTTATAAACTTGGTCAAAGTTTCAAAAGTTTGACTTAAAAAAATGTTGGAACTACATTATCGAACGGAGGGAGTAGCTCTTTCTCTCTCTCTCTCTCTGCTATCTCTCATGGGCCTCCCCTCTCACTCGAACTCTCTATACCGACGGATTATACGCTCACTGTGTCAGCGTATAGCTCCGTATATTGTTTAGTTGACCAGTCAACCAATCCACATGCTGCCTTGTTAGCTCGTGTTCTGTATCTTCGTGTGCTGGCCCATGTGGCAGTGGGTGAAAATAAGTAAACTAGAGTCCCATCTGACGCGCGGTGAAGTAAACAAAGTTGAAACCACTCGGGGTAGCACCCCGCACGCTAGTAAATTGAGGGCGCATTGAGGACAAACTTCTTGCGCGTGAAGGACGCACTCGCGCACAATTCACCACTGCGCGGCGGCATGCACAGAAGGACGCACTCGCGCACACCCATCACACAACACACACCAGCACACGTGTACACATCTAGGAGTAGAAGGCCGTGGAAAAATCTGGCGCGATGGCCTCTGCCGGAGCCATCCACCCCCAATCTTGGTGTTCCGTGCAATGCACGAGCATCTATGCACGGGAAATTATGTCGAACAGGGCTGGCTAGCTCTACAGCCATGATGATAGTGACTGTAGATGGTGAGGCTGACTATGGTATGCCGAACACGGCGCCTATACTCAGGTGTCATCTCCGGCGCAGGGTCTTGTCACTTCACTATGAGGAGCAGCACGTAATAATTTGACCAACGGGTAGTACAGTGCTAGTACTCCTACTACTACATTGGTAGTACTACTACTAGTACTAGTAGCACCATCGTCTGGATTTAGGAGTACTACCACGTCCACCGGCACCGAGGAACGTCTCCAGGTAGTATTGCTTGAGGACGCCAGGGCGAGGGGCCGCTTGGACGACAGCTTTATCTCCTTGTTCAACGAGGTCCTCGTCGGTTTCCTCGACAAGTTCACCATCATCAAGAAGCTTGCGGACGACTTTGACGTAAGCCTCCAGCCGACGCGCCCAGGTTCTGCGATGCCCGCCACCCTCAACGGCCACTATGGTAACAACCTCTTCGATGCACTGGTGGCCCTGCGACTGCCCGCCGTCGCGCCAGAGAATGTCCACCTCGAGGTCGCGCTCGTCGCGCAGTGCCTGGCGCAGCAAGACACCATTGACATAATCACCCATGTCTACGTGCAAATCGTCTACAAGGACTACTACATGCAAGAGGAGGACGATAGGACGCTGGCCTTCTTGGAGCGCAGGGCAACCTTGGACGGCACTGTTCAGAAGCACGTTGAGCTCGCCGCCAACACCGCTGCTCCTCACACGTCGGTTGGTGACCCGGCGCACTAGGGCGTGAGGATGTCGTTGAACGTTGATGGATCCGTATGTATTTTTATCTTTCCATCAAATCCATGTAGTAGTATATTATACTACAGTAATTTTCTTACCTTTCGCATCAACTTCATAATTTTCGTACGTACTCCATGCATGAACGGCGCTAGAACCAAACTTCTCATTACTCTAGGCAAAATCGTTATTTTCTATCTATCGGTCGCGTCATGGAGCAGAACCAAATTTTACAAGTTACGAGTTCAAAAGGAAAAGCCTGTCGTGTTCGCGTCGCACCCCCACACGGTTGGTCCGGCACGCCCCTCAAGCGGGAATGCGTGCGGTGTTGCATTTTCACTTACAAGTGGGACCGCAGTTGAGAAAACCGACTATCGGCAAACCCCCACCCCGCCCACCGCGCGATGGCTGAGAAAACAGGAGGGAGAAGAGATGGCTGTAGCACGGACTCCAAGAAAATTGGTGTCGGATGGGACTCGTGTGGGTGGCGTGTGCCGTACTGCTAGACGTGAATGCTACTGAGTTATGGCCCATGCCACCCCACTATATCGAGCCTATATTGAGGTACGTAGAACAAATTTCCTGCAGTCCGTGCCCAGCCCTCCTCTATCTCTCTTCTCAGCCAGCCAGCGGACGCGCGGAGCCCATCATCTGTTTGCTCACATGCGGCCCCACATGTCAGTGAAAATGCAAGAGGACCCACTGAACCTGCACATCTTTCACCTCGACGTGCTGGTGATGAAAAACAAATCCAATAAAGATCTTCGGTGGCCGCTTTTGGAGTTACTCAAGAGTACTAAGATTCTATTTACAGTTTAACCCAAGATGCACATCTTGTGGCTTTAACTACCACTCTATTTTCTTTCATGACAGGACCTGGATGCTGGATGTCCCACGTGTCGGCAAAAGGAGGAAGAACCCGACCAAATCTTCGGTTCTGCTTTCGGATTAGACTAGTTGTGCTAACTTAAAATTTTTATTGTGTACTCCCTCCGTTCCAAAATACTTGACTTCCATTTGTCCAAAAATGGATGTACTTATATACTAAGGCATGTCTAGATACATATATATTTTGACAAATAGAAGGCATGTATTGTGCAACGGAGGGAGTAGAATGGATGCAAGTTTTTGTATTGGGAAGAAGAGTACATCCATATATTGATAGAGCACAATTTAGTAGATGTTCTATCACTTTTAGCTAGCATAGACGCAAGATCGAGCCTCCGTAGATCAACAATGAATGCATCAAGAAGGCACTAATCCAACTTACAGGAGTAGTAAAGTGTATTCTTGTGGTTCTTGTTTTCTTTGGTCTTGCTTTTCTAGTCAAAATTATCGTTGGAGTCCGTGCAAAATGGAGGTGCGTTTGGGGTCGTGCGTTGGAGTTGGCCTTACAAGTGGGACCGCAGTTAAGGAAACCGACTATCGGCAAACCCCCACATCGCCCGCCGCGCGATGACTGAAGTTAGAGAAACAACGAGGTTGAAGAGATTGCTCTAGCACGGACTCCAAGAAATAATATGGTGTCAGATGGATGTCGTGGTGGTGGCGTGTGCCATACTCCTGGAAGTGAATGCTTGTTCTGGCCCATACCACCCTACTACTCCCTACTACTTACTCCTACTATATAGTACTAGTATCGAGGATTCGAGGTGCTGGTTACGTACAGCGAACACATTAACATATGGCTACAGTAAAAACACCCGCTCGACGCGCGAAGCATCAGAAGCTAGTACAAATAGTGTACTACTATTGTTGATTGGCCTCATCCGATAACCTGTTGCAATGCACGTATAATTATGTATTCGGAAAATATTTTTTTGCCTCGTCGCACCACTCACTCAGAGAAGCGACTCGAAAGCCATTCATAAATTTAGTAAGTTTATCACACGCATATCATTTTATTACATACAACAGGTCATCAACCCACATCGACAACGAGGATACATTATAAATACTAAAGTTTTCACCACACAACAAATAACAAGCAATGAAATGAACTTCAACTCAACCATTCCTCGGCGTTGGAAACGCTTGCTTTGAACCACAAGTGATTCTCTGGGACGGGCCATCGATTGTCGATCTGGAAACCAACGCAGGACTGATCATCCAGGCTGAAGCGGTCTACTATATCCCTAGCAGGGTAGGGAACCACACAAATGTCCGAGGTATAGACACAATTGCTTCTCATAAATGTGTCAACAGCAGTTGGATCGCCTTTCACCATCATCGAATAGTTTTGTCCAAGAAAGAGCGAGTTTTCTCCAAGACTATCAATTCTGTACCAGGGAGAATGAGTTGGCGCTAGCACACTAGTATCCATCCCGAACACCATGCAACGGGTGTTGGAATAGGTCCGGAGAGTGCGACCATGGGAGACACCTGCTTCCTTAGCAGTAACATCATCAGTGGGCTGTATACACACAAGAAGAGGTGATCCATCGGAATTAGTTGCCAGGCGCCACAGAGTATATGGGCGCTGCTCGTCCTCATGCTCGTGATCATCACCATCGTCATCTCCCCCTTGGTTACAAAAATCTTCAAGTATAGGTGGTGGGATGTTCACAGGACCTTGGAAACATAAGAAGAAGGTTAATTAGTAAAGGGAAATTTGCTAACCCGCATGCATGTGGATGAAACAATTATAATTACAGTGGAAGACAAACATACTGAAACTATGAGGATGCCATGCAAAAACAGTGCCACGAGTGGTGGCAGCAAACACAAGGTGCTCGTATTGAATTGCATCACAGTACTCATCCGTGTACAGAAACTGATTTTTGAGCAATATCCATCGAGTGAAACCATCAAGGAAGGCAACAAGCTTGTCGAAGATAGCAACAACATCATAGTCGCTGTAATTCCAAGAGCGGTTGGGAACTCGACAAATTGCTATCTTCCGTAGAATACAGTGACCATGGTCGTATTTGAACGTGCGTACATTACCGGTGTGCTCAACCTCTGGGCAGTGTGCCGAGACTTTTGGAAGTGGAACCCGGTGACGAGTGTACACATTCACAAGTTCCCACTCGCAGTTGGACCCAATGTAAACAACCCAATCTCCATTTGCGCCTGCCCAAGCCTTGCCCTCAAGTGATGGCATCTTAACATCATACGTATCATTATCAAGCGGCATCAACTTGCACAGGGCGAGGTCTCCGTCGTGCCGGCGCCAGTCATCATCAGGGTCCCCTGTTCAAGAATTCATCCGATTAACCAGTTAACTTGCCGATTAATCCCTACTCATAGGGTCACCGAGTAGCCGATAAACCGAAAAATCGTCCGATTAATTGATTAAATGGCCGATTAACTTGCCGATTAGCCGATTAATCCCCTAATCGCTAGCCAACCGAGCAGCTACCAGTTAACGATTTCCTCAACAATGTCAGGGTCACGGCGAAGAAGATAGGGAAGATCAAACCGCTCCTTGACTCTTGGGTTCTTTGTAATGATGTTATTAGTTGAGTCGAGAATGGGCTTGAATGAACCTGCCATGCTAGCCGAGGTGATGACGTCACACCAATCAATGAGTTCCTCCACCACGTCATCTTTCGGATCGGGGCAAGAATAACGGGGTCGTTTCCGGCCTGTTCCCTCCATGGAGAGGACGATCGAACAATGGCAGAAGAAAGGGTGAAGGGCTGAAGGAAAATGGAGGAGGGAGAGGAAGAGCGTGCGACAGCAGTTCCAAATCGAGAGGGAAAGGCGAAGAGTCGGTGGACGATTGCGAGTTTGCCACGGTTCATGAAGAGGCGCCCCGACCTACACGTCCGTTCGGAAATACGCCTACTACTCGCCGTCGTCTCACTGATATGTTGGAACGGGACCACATGTCAACGAAACATGGTGTGTAATTTCTCGTGCAAAATGCGATCTGGCCGCGTTGGCCCGAGGTGCCGCATTAGTTATCGACCTTTATTTTTTTAATGGCATGCCGATCAGTTTTGATGCACGACTAACTGGTACTGTACGCAGAGAAAATATAAACTACTCTACCACTACTCCACCTCCAGTACTAGTAGTATAAAAAAGATATATAGGCTGGAGCTTGAGCGCTTTCTTGCTAAGGTCTGCCCACTTGCTTCTCACGCTACCACCCTCTCTCCAGATCTAAAAAAGACGACCCCTCTCTCCCTCCTCACCGGTGGTCACAGATCCGCCGGGGAAGAAAAGGACGTGCAGCGTTGACGCACTCATCATCGGCGAGTGAGGTCACGCACTGACAACAAGGCCGTCCTCTCAGACCTAGCGCCCGCGCGGGATGGCCTCCGTCCCCAAGCTCGCCGCCGTAGTGTGTGCGGAGGACGACGACCACGAGCGAAGCCACTTCCCGCCGACCCTCAGGTATGCTACCTCTTTTCGAACCATAACCTTGTTCTATTGCCCCATCTGCCATGTTGTTGCATGTGGATCTTTTTCCACTCCACCATCTTCCCAATTTGCTATCCTCTGCTCTGCTGGCCACGTAGACGAAAACCATAATTTGCACTATTAAAGGAAACCCTACTTCATGCAGACTAATCCATGTCTGGGTTGAATAAGGAAAGGAAGCGAGACTGTACTGTCCAAGAGAGTAGGCATCAAACCCGCATCTAGGTTGAAAAGGGGAAAATCAGTAGCTAAGGAACGAGTCTCATGTCTCTTGGTTGAAGAAGGGTAGAAAGGCATGACAACGCAATAGAGAATGACCAGGTCGATCGGTTTGTTGTCCTCGCATAGGAAAAAGGTGGCTAAAGAGAGCAAAAATGGGACGTAATCCACATATGCTGCCTGGATATTTGTTGCTCTGGGCAACCATACCTCCCTCACCACTCTGCGTCTGTGGAGGTACATCGTACTGGGGCGCCCACTGTCTGAATGGGCCTCCCATGCTCTTATTGCCACTTTTTTTGCTGTTAGTATAACGCCAGCAGTCAAGTCAAGCAATGCTACTGCTAAAGTGATGCCACATTTAACTAATGCCGCTCTCAGTATAATGCCACCGATAAATTTAAGCCACGCCAGCAGTCTAAGGCATTCTAATGCTATTGCACAGCCAGTATACCAACGATGAAACTTGTTACTACCTTCAGATTTTCGCACTGTTAATGCTTATAGATTACATACCTCACTTTCATGAGATAAGTTAATTTTTTTGTACAGTGTCACCAAAATGCCAAGGCGCTGATGTCATTTTATTTTGGTTAAACTACACAGACAATTATGAAGACAAGAGGAAAGGTCAAGAGTGGGCACCTCCTCCTCCGGCTGTTTTCTTGATTCGTTCGATCAAGTTTTTAAGTTTGATCGATTATCAAGATTGGGATAGCAATTTTTAAGGTCCCCCCGAGTTCGAAATGATATTTACCTTGGAGGTACATGGTTTGCAATTTTTTTATACTATCATTAGTTAATAATGCTAGTTACCTTCAGACTTTTGTATTTGGTTTAATGCTCATGCAGAGCTAGTATACCAATGCTAAAACTTGTTACCTTTACATTTTGTATTGTTAATTCTTATAGAAACCTTCCAGTTCTAGAGTTTATTGAAATCTGTTCAGTAAAACCATTGTACTGTACCCTGTAATAAACTAACTACTCTACTGTTGCACTAGCTACTGGATTAGTGTATATTTGTAGTATTCGAATGGTGTTGCATTAGCATATGGACATAAATAAAGTGTGGCAAGCTTTCCCAGATATGTGCTCAAGAAAACTACTACCTGTTTTTCTAAATACTAGACGTTTGGGTACTTTAAATTGAACCGCGAAAACGTCTTATATTAAGGAACAAAGGGTGTAGAGTTCACTCAAATTATCCCGGTAAAGCTAGTCACACCTTTGTTAAAATTAATGTTCATTATGTTATCGGAGGAGGTCTGTATGTTTGTCTCTAATGCCTGTCGACTACATACCTGACATCATGATGTAATGTTAAGTCATTTCCTTTTGTACAGTGTCACTGAATTGTCAAGGCAGTGATGGCATTTTATTTTAGTAGAACTACACAAAATTTGCTTAAAAGAAGAGGAAAGGTCAGGAATGGCTCAGTTTTTTAGAAAAACTATGTATGCCTTCCTGACATCAGCCGTTGTTGCTTTATTTATTCCTTCAAACAGGTGGTTAGAAACAGTCTTGCTACCTTTTCCCATTATGAAATTGGAATGCTTATATTTGTGAGTCTATGCTTCAACTAGTGCCACTTTTAGAGTAATCACACTTTCAATATCTATGCAAACAGGGATTCTCGATTTTAGTGGAACTGCACAAAAAGTCCAACTGGTTCAACATTAGGAGCATGTTTTTTTCCAAACCTTTATATCCAATTGGTGGCACTATGAGCTGTTCATTACGAAGGTACATGGTTTGCTACTATCTTGCTACTCTTTTTGTACTATCATTAGATAGTAATACTAGTGGTTTGCATGTGAATTTATTGGCAGGCTAGACCTACATTGGAGGTGCAGGACATGATTTAATGATTGGATGCTTAATTTCGGTTGTATTGATTTCACCTCTTCCATCACTGCGAACATGGATATCCTTGGTCTAATGAAGACTAGGCGCTATATTTCTGCTCTGAACCAGCAAATCAATTAAGTATGAAATTGTCCAGGGCAAAACATAACTGTATCAGATTGTCCTGTGCAGAACATGAGAGATGCTAAGCGGAAGAGACATGTTTAAACCGAAAATACAAGGTGTGGTATATGTTTACTAGCTGCTTGATATTTGTGCAGACAGAGATGTCTGCCTATTGTTATTTGGCAAACAAACAAAGTGTTCGCAATTTTGGTTGAACTGCACAAGAGAATAGTATAGTCACTGCATGCAGTGCCATTTGAAAATAGACACAGAAAGATTGGATAGTCACTTCATGGACTGCAGAAAAGTAGTATTGTACTATTTATTGGGCAACACTAGGTGCTTCATTGCTTTGGTCTGATTATACAATGGGCATCATTTTGCCTAAGTTAAAGTTTGTATTCCGAAATAGTCTCGCGGTGTGATCGAGAGAAGACCAAATCATATTGCAGTGGATGTTCCTCCATCATGTGTGGTTCATTCTCATGGTTCCAGCTGTTGGTGAAACCACTTACGTTTACAAGAGGAATTGTAGACTTCACAAACAAATTTGTCTTTCAGTCTGTACTGAATGTTGGCCAAGAGAAGCATCCATGTTAGTAGGAAGAACAGATGTTTTTTCTAGATCTCTGCTTTTGGAGCTACATATTTGTATATGATCTGTTATTGTATATCTTAATTTTTTTGTTGATTTGTTATTGTATATCTTATTTTTTTGTATATAAACTTGGTCAAAGTTTGTAAAGCTTGACTTTGACCAAAGCTAATATGCGAACTAAATAAAAACGGAGGGAGTACCTCCTTCCCGGTTTGCAGGGCTTAATTCAAACCTCTCACCAACCAAGGCACTCCCTCCGTCCGGGATTTATTAGTCCCGTGAGCAAAGCAACAAGACCAAGGCATGGCAATAATTAACGACATGCAGAAGTTTAAGCCTAATTAATTCCAGCGATTTAAGTGGTTGCATGCGTGCCCTCGGCTGCGGCTCGTTGCATGATGCTTCGCATACTGCCTGCAAGGGATTCTGAGTGCCTGCATACAGCCGGTTGTAATTAAGGCAGCTAATTGATGCAAAAAAGATATGCTTTAAATCCGTGGAGTCATTATTGACAAGGAGGGAGATTATTCGAGTGCACTTGTTTGACCGCCATGCCGGCGTGCGACCCAGACGGGACGGGACGGCACGGTCATAATTTCAGTTTCTCTAGTTTTCCACGGCAGGCTGGCGCACTACGCCATTATGCATTGAATTCCGATGACCGCCGCGCTACCTTCCGCCTATAAGTACTGTTTCCCGGCCTTCTCAGGTGCCACCGTGACCCAACTCGCCATATCCTCATAAGCCCCCACCGGCCCGACGTCGCTTGCCACGTCCGCCATGCCCCCGCCCGTCCGCGGTAGGCGACGCCGGAGGCGGTCACCGCCGGAACTAGTGTTCGGGTTCACCGGAAGGCAGACGGAGGGAGGTGGCATTCTATCTGTCTTTAGATGGCAATGCAGAGATCGAGGAGTTGTTGGAGCGCGACCGCATGGCAGAGGAGCAGGAGTTGTTGGAGTGCGACCGCCTGGCGGAGGAGCGGTGTATCGCCGATTTGCGCCGCCAGCGGGACATGGAGCAGCAGCGCACCGACGCTCTGAGTCGCGAGCAGAGCGCCCGCAATTGGGCCGACTACGTGGAGGCCGGCGCCCGGCAAATAGCCCTGGAGGCTGACGGGCACGCATGCGTTCGCGACGCCGATTTTTACTACCAGCTCGTCAAGTGGGTTTCCCTCTTGGAAGCCGAAGCTTCGGTGGACCACGCCGGCATGGAAAGGGCCAACGCGCGCGAGCAACGCGCCCTATCGCACCTCTGGCAAGTCTGAGGTGAGGCGGAGGATGCCGGTGCTAGCGTTTAGCATGGACAGCAGATGGCGGCCGGCATCGTCTAGTTAGCTAAGAGTAAGTTAGTACTTGTACGCTACTAGAGTGTTAGTGGGAGTAGATAGTTAACTTGGCTATGATGGTTGTCAACGTGGAAGTTCAGTACTCTATATGTGGATCAGACCTGTTACTTTGGTCTGAATGTTGAACTTTCCGTTTGAACGTATGGAATGGGCTGTTATTATTTTAAATGGGTTGTATTTGTCCTCCACGGTTTAGAGGCTGACTTGTGGGTCTAGCAAGTTGACGCATACACAATCAGGAGATGATTGCACGCGGAGAGGATGACAGCAGGGACCCGCCAAGGTCATGGAAGTATGCAAGCAAGTGCCTCCTTATTTCAAGCCAATAAAAAAATGGCCCCTCCTAGTGGATTTCTGACATCTGGGTCCCATGCCATTGTCAACGTAGTCAATAAACGAGAGAATTGCACAACGAGCGGCTGACACCAGGGACCCAGCAGCTCGCCCAGTTATTTTTGTTTTGGGTTAATTTGATAAATGCCACTCCAAATCTGGTGTATCCGAGAAATGCCACTGCAATTTCCAAACTTTCAAAAATGCCATTTCATGCCATTTCTAGTGGCATTTTTCGAAGTCTGGAGTGGCGTTTTTCAAAGTTTGCAAACTGCAGTGGCGTTTTTCAAAGTTTGCAAAAATTGCAGTGGCATTTTTCAAAGTTTGGAAATTACAGTGGCATTTTTATGAATCACCATAATTGGAGTGGCATTTATCTAATTTGTTTTTGAGACGGAAGCAGGGTGTCAACTGGGCTGTGCGGGACACTCTGGCCTGTCTAGACAGCCTTTTCTTTTATGTTTACCACAGACCAGCCCAGTAGTTTTTTTTCTTTCTGAAAATGGCTAGCCCAGTTCTTTTGTGATTTGTCAAGTAAGTCGCTTTATCAGGCCTGCTGGGCTGCAAATCTTTCAAGACGAGGAGAGCTTCATTCGGCTGGCAGAGAAAATGGCCTATGAGTAATGAGAAATGGGTTGTACATTTTTAAAACACATCAAACCGGCAATTATTTTCAAATATCTTTTTTTCATTTCGAGATTTTAAATTGCATTGATTTTATGCGTGGACAATTTATTGGATTTTATATTGATATACATTTATTTTTCAAATTAGTCTGAATGTGACTCGAAATTTCAGGATTAAAAACAGTTCAGACCGCACCGACATATGCAAAATTTCGTATAATTTTTTAACCGTGACCACAAATATGGCTGTAATGCTAACATAAAGAATATGGGCTCCAAAAAAACCCGTAAGAATTAGCAAATGGGCTGTAAATTATTTGAAATAATGGCAGATGGGTTGTATGCTATTTTCCATAGATTTGACGCTTTCCACAGATGGCCTGTATTCTGTTGGATGTCCATCCAACGGCCGTCGTGCTTCTTCAATCTCTGTTCTTCCTGCTCCAGCCGCTCAAACAAGCGCCAGCGGGACTGCCTGCTCCCTCGTCCCCGCGGCCGGCTGTGCTGCCGCGCAGGCCTCACCGCCCCACCGTACTCCCATCGCTGGCCTAGCCATCCCTCTACTCACCCACACCTGCTGTTATTCTCCGGCGACGGCACACTTACCAGTAAACCCTCGTACAGTCGTACTCCCCTCCGCGTGGGAAACAAAAACAACGGCCGAGTCTTCCCTGCCTCCGTGTCGTTCCCTTCCTAGGCCTCGCCGTCGTCCACCGCCCTGGTGCTCTCGGCGTGGCGTGGTCAGCGTGGTCAATGACCGACATGCATCTAAAGTGGACTGTATGTGGAGAGGCTGACAGGTGGGTCCACGGCCACGCGCAAGGAAATGCCTCCTTATTACGCGCAAAATAATGATTTCCTCCACCTGACATCTGGGACCCACCGAAACGGCCTCTGTATTTCACGAAAAAAATGTTACCGCCGCTGACAGCTCGGACCCACCAGCTATATCTTCGCACGCAAGGAAGTGCCTCCTTATTACGCACAAAAAAAATGAATACTCCCCCTGCTAGCTGGGACCCAGTATAGTGGGCCTACTAAGTTGACGGGGATGAAGGGCTTTGTCAACTTAGTCAATATGCATGATTCTAGCTCGACTGACTGTACGATGTCCATCCAATGGCCGTAGTGCTTCTTCAACCTCTGGTCTTCTTGCTCCAGCCGCCCAAAGCAGCGCCGGTCGTGCCGCCTGCTCCTCCCTCCCATGGCCGGCTGTGCTGCCGCGGAGGCCTCACTGCCCCCATACTACTCCCACCGCTGGCCAGGCCATCCCTCCACTCCACTCACCCATACCCCCTGTTATTCTGCGGCGACGGCAGCGCAGCCGAACCAGTGAACCCTCATACTCCTCTCCACGTGGGCATCCACTGCCGCGTCTTCCCCGGCTCCGCGTCGTCCCCTTCCTAGGCCTCGCCGTCGTCCACCGCCGTGGTGCTGTCGGCGCGACGTGGTCAATGTGGTCAACGACCGAATTCCATCGGAAGAATACTGTACGTGGAGTGGCTGATAGCTAGGTCCACGACAGCCGCAAGGAAGTGCCTCCTTGTTACGCGGAAAATAATTATTCCTCCACCTGACAGCAGGGACCCACCAAACGCCCACCAGTATATCGCAAAAAATGTTTGCCCCTGACTGCTGGGACCCACCCGACAGGCCACCATATTTCATGAAAAAACGTTCCCCCTGCTGTCAGCTCGGACCCACCTTAAGTGCCTCCTTATTACGCACAAAAAAATGAATACCCCCTGCTAGCTGGGACCCACCTTGGTGAGAGGCTGACTTCTGGGCCTACTAAGTTGACGGGGATGGAGGGCTTTGTCAACTTAGTCAATATGCACGATTCTAGCTCTAGTGACCTTACGATGTCCATCCAATGGCCGTAGTGCTTCTTCAACCTCTGGTCTTCTTCCTTCAGCCGCCCAAACCAGCACCGGTCGTGCCTCGTGCTCCTGCCTCCCGTGGCCGGCTATGATGCGCCGGTCATGCCGCCCCTACTACTCCCACCGCTGGCCAGGCCATCCCTCTACTCACCCACACCCCCTGTTATTCTGCGGCGACGGCAGCCTCACACCGCAGCGAACCAGTGAACCCTCGTACTCCTCTACGCGTGGTCATCCACTGCCGCGTCTTCCCCGGCTCCGCGTCGTCCCCTTCCTAGGCCTCGCCGTCGTCCACCACCCTGGTGCTCTCGGCGCGGCGTGGTGAACGTGGTCAAGGAACGGCTTCCATAGGACGTGGACTGTACGTGGAGATGTCAAGCTGGGTCCACGGCCGTAGCAAGGAAGTGCCTCCTTATTACGTGCAAAATAATTATTCCTCCACCTGACAGCGGGGACCCACCGGACGGGCCACCGTATTTCGCCTCCCTGACTGCTGGGACCCACCAGCTACATCTTCGCACGCAAGGAAGTGCCTGGCAGTCGGGACCCACCTGGTCGAAGCGTACGTAGCGTTGTCATTCTGGTCGCGAACGTGTACGTACATATATATATATATATACTGGTGGATGTAGAGGTGCGCACGTGTCGTAGCAGAGGCGGCCAGGGTGCAAGAAAGAAAATACGGCCATGTATGTGTACATACGGGCGGGGTCTCGAACGCCTACTCGCGCATACGTACGGCGAGGGCTCGTTGACATGGCTGGGTCGGAACGGAGAAACAACGTCATCGTCGTGTTCATGGGGAGGCAACGGAGTGCGTCGTGTTCATGGGGAGGCAACGGAACGCGTGGGAGCCAACCGGCTGGGTCGGAACGGAATGCGTGGTCGTGTTCATCGGGAGGGCTTGGACGGAACAGGCGATGGAAACAAGGCCTGGCGTACCGCGCAACGAAGGAAACGGACCTCCTCCGTTCGGAACGGGGTCCTGTTGATTGGGAGGGGTCTGGCATACCGCAAAACGGAGGAAACTAATCTCCTACGATCGAAACAGGGGTCCTGTTGATCGGGAGGGGTGTGGCGTACCGCAAAACGGACGAAACGGACTTGTGTTGGAGCGCTACGGTCGAAATGGGGGTCCTGTTCATCGGGAGGGGTGTGGTGTACCACAAAACGGGACTCCACGGGATACTGTTCATCTCCACCGTCGACCCCCTCCAGCCTCCACGAGCTACTGTTCATCCATCGTCGACCTCCTCCAGCCTCCACCTGCGACTGTTCATCCACGGGCTCCTGTTCATCCAGCCTCCACCGCGCACTACTCCACCGGTTACTATTCAACCAGCCCTCTCCACGGGCTCCTGTTCAACCACCCCTCCACGGGCTACTGTTCATCCTGCCCTCCACCGTCTACTGTTCAACCTGCCCTCCACGGGGTGGTCCTGTTCATCCAGCCCTCCACGGGGTCCTGTTCATCCAGCCCCAACCGGCTCGATCGATCAGGGTCCTGTTCATCCACCCCCACCGGGAACTATTCATCCAAACCCCCCCGAAATGCTCACTGTTCATCCAGAGGCAGCATCGATCGGCTTCAGTTAGCAGCAGTAGCGAAGGAATCGCTGATCGGGTTCAGTTAACAGCCATCGATCGATCGCTCGGGTTCAGTAACGTGTAGCCTGTAGTGCAATCGCTCGGCTTCGGTTAGAGCCCAACACCTCGCTCGGGTTCAGTTAGAGCCAACGCCTCGCACACACGCGCGTACGTGTAGGAGAGAAACGCGCATCGCTCGGCCCCCGACCTCCCACCGTAACTGGGAACTCCCCGAAATCCCCCCTTGCTTCTACCACGGTTTTTTCCGTCATGGACGACCCAAAGAATGTCATGCAGTTGCGTCTCCGGCCCGCCCAGGACGAAAACCCATTTTTTGTCATGATTTTTTGTCATAGAAGTAGGAGCCCACCACATCTATGATGATACCGGGTTTTGTCACAATTATCGTCATAGAAGTGTCATATGTATGACAGAAAAATTTTGTTCGGCCCAAAATGTCACGGATGTGTCTTTTTTTTGTAGAGCATGGTTCTCTTTCCTTACCGTGCTTCCTAGCAACAAAGTCTCTCTTATCATAATGTTGATTCTTTGATTGTGGGTTATCAAGATCAACATCAGGTTCAATCTCTACATCATTATTATTGCTAGGTTGAGCATCAACATGAACATTAACATTATCACTAGGTTCATGTTCATTACTAGATTGTGTTTAAGCATCAGAAATAGAATATCGTTGAGATTCTCAGGTGTGTCAACAACAGGTTCACTAGAAGCATGCAAAGTCCTATCATTTTTCTTTTTCTTCTTCTTAGAAGGACTAGGTGCATCAACATTCATTCTCTGAGAATCTTGCTCAATTCTCTTGGTGTGGCCCTCAGGATACAAAGGTTCCTGAGTCATTTTACCCCCTCTAGTCATAACCCTAACAACATTATCATTTTTCTTATTGTTTAATTCATTGAGCAAATCATTCTGTGCCTTAAGTACTTGTTCTACTTGAGTGGTAACCATAGAAGCATGTTTACTAAGAAGTTTAAGTTCACCGTTAACTCTAGACATATAATCACTCCAGTGTTCAGTCATATAAGCATTGCGTTTCAATTGTCTACCAACATAAGCATTGAAGTTTTCTTGTTTAACAATAAAATTATCAAACTCATCCAAGCATTGGCTAGCAGACTTATAACAAGGAATATCACCTTCATCAAATATATAGAGAGAATTTACCTTTACTACCTGTGTCGGGTTATCAAGACCATGTATCTCTTCAATAGGTGGTAAATTCTTAACATCTTCAGCTTTAATACCTTTTTCTTTCATAGATTTCTTTGCCTCTTGCATATCTTCAGGACTGAGAAATAGAATACCCCTTTTCTTTGGAGTTGGCTTAGGAGTTGGTTCAGGAAGTTTCCAATCATTTTCATTAGTCAACATATTATTCAATAGCAATTCAGCTTGATCAACAGTTCTTTCCCTGAAAACACAACCAGCACAACTATCCAGGTAGTCTCTGGAAGCATCGGTTAGTCCATTATAAAAGATATCAAGTATTTCATTTTTCTTGTGAGGATGATGAGGAAAAGCATTAAGTAATTGGAGAAGCCTCCCCCAAGCTTGTGGGAGACTCTCTTCTTCAATTTACACAAAATCATATATTTCCCTTAAGGCAACTTGTTTCTTATGAGCGGGGAAATATTTAGCAGAGAAGTAATAAATCATATCCTGGGGACTACGCACACAGCCAGGATCTAGCGAATTAAACCATGTTTTAGAATCACCCTTTAATGAGAATGGAAACAACTTAAGGATAAAGTAATAGCGAGTTTTCTCATGATGAGTAAACAGGGTGGCTATATCATTTAATTTAGTAAGATGTTCCACAACAGTTTCGAATTCATAGCCATAAAAAGGATCAGATTCAACCAAAGTAATTAACTCAGGATCGACAGAGAAATCATAATCCTTATCAATAATAAAGACATGTGAAGTAGCAAAAGCAGGGTCATATTTCATTCTAGCATTCAAAGACTTTTCTTTAAGCTTAGCTAATAATTTCTTAAGATCAGATCTATCATTGCAAGATAAGAAGCCTCTAGAAGTTTCTTCATCCATAACATTACCCTCAGGCACAACAGGAAACTAAAATATCTAGGGGGAGAATCTTCATCATCACTTTCATCAATATTATCAGTTTCAATAATTTCATTCTCTCTAACCCTAGCAAGTTGTTCATCAAGAAATTCACCTAGTGGCACAGTATTACCAAGCATAGAAGTAGTTTCATCATAAGTATCATGCAAAACATAAGTGGCATCATCAATAACATGCGACATATCAGAATGAATAGTAGGAGTAGGTGTTGCAAGTTTACTCAAAATAGAAGGTGAATCAAGTGCAGAGCTAGATGGTAGTTCCTTACCTCCCCTCGTAGTTGAGGGAAAAATCTTGGTTCTTTTATCTTTCAAGTTCTTCATAGTGATCAGCAGATATAAATCCCAAGTGACTCAAAGAATAGAGCTATGCCCCTCGGCAATGGCGCCACAAAATAGTCTTGATAACCCACAAGTATAGGGGATTGCAGCAATTTTCGAGGGTAGAGTATTCAACCCAAATTTATTGATTCGACACAAGGGGAGCCAAAGAATATTCTCAAGTTTTAACAGTTGAGTTGTCAATTCAACCGCACCGGAAAGACTAAATATCTGCAGCAAAGTATTTAGTAGCACAGTAATATGATAGTAGTGGTAACGGTGGCAAAAGTAACGGTGGCAGTTTTGGTTTTATAGTGATTGTAACAGTAGAAGTGGAAAAGTAAATAAGCGAAGAACAATATATGAAAAGCTCGTAGGCAATGAATCAGTGAAGGATAATTATGTCGGATGCAATTCCTCATGCAATAGTTATAACATAGGGTGACACAGAACTAGCTCCAGTTCATCAACGTAATGTAGGCATGTATTCTGAATATAGTCATACGTGCTTATGGAAAAGAACTTGCATGACATCTTTTGTCCAACCCTCCTGTGGCAGCGGGGTCCTATCGGAAACTAAGGGATATTAAGGCCTCCTTTTAATAGAGTACCGGACCAAAGCATTAACACATAGTGAATACATGAACTCCTCAAACTACGGTCATCACCGGTAAGTATCCCGATTATTGTCACTTCGGGGTTAACGGATCATAACACATAATAGGTGACTATAGACTTGCAAGATAGGATCAAGAACTCTCGTATATCATGAAAACATAATAGGTTCAGATCTGAAATCAGGGCACTCGAGCCCTAGTGACAAGCATTAAGCATAGGAAAGTCATAGAAACATCAATCCCAAAACGTAGTGGATACTAGGGATCAAACCCTAACAAAACTAACTCGATTACATGATAAATCTCATCCAACCCATCACCGTCCAGCAAGCCTACGATGGAATTACTCACGCACGGTAGTGAGCATCATGAAATTGGTGATGGAGGAAGGTTGAGATGACGATGGCGATGGATTCCCCTCCCCGGAGCCCCGAACGGACTCCAGATCAGCCCTCCCGAGAGAGATTAGGGCTTGCCAGCGGCTCCGTATCATAAAACGCGATGAATCCTTCTCTCTTATTTTTTTCCTCCCCAAACATGAATATATGGAGTTGGAGTTGAGGTCGGTGGAGCACTAGGGGGCCCATGAGGCAGGGGCACACCCAGGGGGGTAGGCGCGCCGCGCACCCTCATGGACAGGGTGTGGGCCCCCTGGACTTGATTCTTTCTCTAGTATTTTTTATATATTCCAAAAATAGTCTCTGTTGATTTTCAGGTCATTCCGAGAACTTTTATTTCTACACAAAAATAACACCATGGCAATTCTGCTGAAAACAGCGTCAGTCCGGGTTAGTTCCATTCAAATCATGCAAGTTAGAGTCCAAAAGAAGGGCAACAGTGTTTGGAAAAGTAGATACGTTGGAGACTCATAACCCACAAGTATAGGGGACGCAATAGTTTTCGAGGGTAGAGTATTCAACCCAAATTTGTTGATTCGACATAAGGGGTGCCAAAGAATATTCTCAAGTATTAGCAGCTGAGTTGTCAATTCAACCACACCTGGAAACTTAATATCTGCAGCAAAGTATTTAGTAGCAAAGTAATATGATAGTAGTGGTAACGGTAGCAAAAGATAACGATAGCAAAGGTAATATTTTTGGTATTTTGTAGTGATGATAGCAATAGAAACGGAAAAGTAAATAAGCGCAGAACAATATATGGAAAGCTCGTAGGCAATGGATCGGTGATGGAAAATTATGCCGGATGCGGTTCATCATGTAACAATCATAACATAGGGTGACACAGAACTAGCTCCAATTCATCAATGTAATGTAGGCATGTATTCCGAATATAGTCATACGTGCTTATGGAAAAGAACTTGCATGACATCTTTTGTCATACCCTTCTGTGGTAGCGGGGTCCTATCGTAAACTAAGGGATATTAAGGCCTCCTTTTAATAGAGTACCGGACCAAAGCATTAACACATATTGAATACATGAACTCCTCAAACTACGATCATCACCGGAAGTGGTCCCGATTATTGTCACTTCGGGTTGCCAGATCATAAAACATAGTAGGTGACTATAGACTTGCAAGATAGGAGCAAGAACTCTCATATATTCATGAAAACATAATAGGTTCAGATCTGAAATCATGGCACTCGGGCCCTAGTGACAAGCATTAAGCATAGTAAAGTCATAGCAATATCAATCTCAGAACATAGTGGATACTAGGGATCAAACCCTAACAAAACTAACTCGATTACATGATAAATCTCATCCAACCCATCACCGTCAAGCAAGCCTACGATGGAATTACTCACACACGGCAGTGGGCATCATTGAATTGGTGATGGAGGATGGTTGATGATGACGATGGCGACGGATTCCCCTCTCCGGAGCCCCGAACGGACTCCAGATCCGAGAGAGTTTAGGGCTTGGCGGCGGCTCCGTATCGTAAAACATGATGAATCTTTCTCCCTGATTTTTTCCCTCCGAACACGAATATATAGAGTTGGAGTTGAGGTCGGAGGAGCTCCAGGGGGCCCACGAGGTAGGGGGCGCGCTTAGGGGGGCATACGTGCCCCCACCCTCGTGGCTAGGGTGTGGGCCCCTGGCCTTGATCTTTTGCCAGTATTTTTTATTATTTCCAAAAATATGCTCCGTGGAGTTTCAGGTCATTCCGGGAACTTTTGTTTCTGCACATAAATAACACCATGGCAATTCTACTGAAAACCGCGTCATTCCAGGTTAGTTCCATTCAAATCATGCAAGTTAGAGTCCAAAACAAGGGCAAAAGTGTTTGGAAAAGTAGATACGACGGAGGTGTATCAACTCCCCCAAGCTTAAACCTTTGCTTGTCCTCAAGCAATTCAGTTGACAAACTGAAAGTGATAAAGAAAAACTTTTACAAACTCTGTTTGCTCTTGTTGTTGTAAATATGTAAAGCCAGCATTCAAGTTTTCAGCAAACATTATAAACTAACCATATTCACAATAACGCTTAGGTCTCATGTTTACTCATATCAATGGCATAATCAACTAGCGAGCAATAATAATAAATCTCGGATGACTACACTTTCTCAAAACAATCATATGATATAACAAGATGGTATCTCGCTAGCCCTTTCTGAGACCGCAAAACATAAATGCAGAGCACCTTTAAAGATCAAGGACTGACTAGACATTGTAATTCATGGTAAAAGAGATCCAGTCAAGCCATACTCAATGTAAACTAACAGTAATGAATGCAAATGACAGTGGTGCTCTCCAACTGGTGCTTTTTAATAACAGGATGATGACTCAACCCGAAAGTAAATAGATAGGCCCTTCACAGAGGCAAGCAGGGATTTGTAGAGGTGTCAGAGCTCCGTTTTGAAATAGAGATGAATAATATTTTAAGCGGTATACTTTCATTGTCAACATAACAACCAAGAGATGGCGATATCTTCCATGCTACACACATCATAGGCGGTTCCCAAACAGAATGGTAAAGTTTATACTCCCCCTCCACCAACAAGCATCAATCCATGGCTTGCTCGAAACAACGAGTGCCTCCAACTAACAAGAGTCCCAGGGGGAGTTTTGTTTGCAATTATTTTGATTTTATTTGCATAAAACATGGGACTGGGCATCCCGGTGACCAGCCATTTTCTCGTGAGTGAAGAGCGGAGTCCACTCCTCTTGAGAATAGTCCGCCTAACATGGAAGATACGGACATCCCTAGTTGATACATGAGCTATTCGAGCATACAAAACAGGATATTTATTTGAAGGTTTAGAGTTTGGCACATACAAATTTACTTGGAACGACAGGTAGATACCGCAAATAGGTAGGTATAGTGGACTCATATGGAACAACTTTGGGGTTTATGGGATTGGATGCACAAGCAGTATTCCCGCTTAGTACAAGTGAAGGCTAGAAAAAGACTGGGAAGCGACCAGCTAGAGAGCGACAACAGTCATGAACATGCATTAAAATTAATCAACAATGAATGCAAGCATGAGTAGGATATAATGCACCATGAACATAAATATCGTAGATGCTATGTTGATTTTGTTTCAACTACATGCGTGAGCATGTGCCAAGTCAAGCCACTCGAATCGTTCAAAAGAGGATACCAGCCTATCATACCACATCACAACCATTTTAATAGCATGTTGGCACGCAAGGTAAACCATTATAAGCTCGTAGCTAATTAAGCATGGCATAAGAAACTATGATCTCTAATTATCATCGCAAACATGTTTATTCATAATAGGCTTAATCAGGAACGATGAACTAATCATATTTACAAAAACAAGAGAGGTCGAGTTCATACCAGCTTCTCCCATCTCAATCAGTTCATCATATATCGTCATAATTACCTTTCACTTGCACGACCGAATGATGTGGATAATAATAATAGTGCACGTGCATTGGACTAAGCTGGAATCTGCAAGCATTCAATAAGCAGGAGAAGACAAGGCAATATGGGCTCTTTTGTCAGATCAACAATAATGCATATAAGAGCCACTTCAACAATTTAATCATGGTCTTCTCCTATCGACCCCCAAAGAAAAGAAAAGAAATAAAACTATTTACACAGGAAAGCTCCCAACAAGCAAAAAGAAGAACAGGAAATCTTTTTGGGTTTTCTTTTTAATTACTACTACAAGCATGTAAATTAAAACTAGCTAAAAGCTACAACTATTTTTTTGGTTTTTTCTTAAGGTTTATTAAACACACAAGAAGAGAGCAATAAGAAGGAAATAAACTAGCATGGATAATATAGTGAAAAAGTATGAGCACCGACATCTAGCAGTGAGTGTGTGAACATGAATGTAATGTCGGTGAGAAATACGTACTCCCCCAAGCTTAGGCTTTTGGCCTAAGTTGGTCTAATTCCACGGATGGCCTGGCGGATATCCAAAGTTGTAGTTGGGATCGTACTGAGATGCAGCAGTCATTGCATCGTGGGCTGCAGCTTGGAGGCGAGCTATCTCAGCTCTCCTCTTATACTCTTTTGCCTCCTCTCTGGTTATAAAATATCTCCCCTTTGCCTGAAAATCAAAGAAAGTACAAGCAGGGAGAGCGACATGATAGGTGCGTCGTTTGTCAAAGATTAGTCGGTACTGGAGGAACTGATCGTTCCTCTCAACAAACTGATGACGAACCATAGCCTCATAATCCAAATAAGAAGGAGGCAACTCAATATCATCCTCACGTATGGTTATACCAAGAAAATTAGCTATGCAGGTTGCATAAATTCCACCAAAGAAATCTCCATTAAATCTATTAAGATGCAACCTACATGCAACAATGGCTCCCAAATTATAAGATTTATCTCCTAACACAGTACTCCTAAGAATACTGAGGTCAAGGACACATATGTGACATGCTTCATCTTTACCATTAATGCATCTACCTATGAAGAGAGCAAAATAATGTATAGCAGGAAAGTGAATGCTCCCTATGGTAGCTTGTGTTATATCTTTTGATTCCCTCACAGTTATACTAGCAAGAAAATCTCTAAATTCAGATTTGCGAGGTTCACTAGCACTACCCCATTGTGGAAGTTTGCAAGCAGTGGTAAAATCCTCTAAGTCCATAGTATAATAATTTTCATAAAGATCAAATAGGACAATTTGAGAATTGCGTGAAGATGAAAATTCAAACCTCCTCACAAAGGAACTAGTGATATAGTGGTACTGACGACACTTTTCTGCCTCGAAGCTCACAAGATCAGCATTATGCAAATATGCGTTAAATTCTTCCTTAATTCCTGCTCAATCCATGAAGTCCTCTGAAGGCCATTCACAAGGCCGCACTGGAGCGTCCCTTGGTGGCTCATCATCAACATCACGCATTGCAAGCCTGGGTCCTTGTTTGCTTGAAGAACCACCTTGGTACATTTTCCTAAACATATTTCTTCCTCTGAAAAATTTCTTAATTTTTTTAGTAACTTCAAATAAAAGTGAACCAAACTAAACAAAATTGATAGCAACTACTCCTACAAGTGCCTAGAGCCTATATCATGCATCAAAACTACTTGGAACCACATAAATTTGACATGCAAGCTCAAGAACAGGGTCACCTAAGCAACAAAAATATGAAATGAATAAAGCACTAGAACAAAAACTAATTGGACCATTGGAGGAGTCACATACCAAGGAACAATCCCCCAAAGCAGTTTTGTGAGAGGTACTTTGAGCAAGGAGATCGAAAATCGCAGCAAAAGGGGCTAGAACTCGTGCTTGAGCTGGATAATGGTGTTTGTGGGAGGAAGAAGGAGTGTGTGGGTGCAGGAATAAGTGGAGGAGGGCTACCGTGGGCCCACAAGGCAGGGGGCGCGCCCAGGGGGTAGGGCGCCCCCTCCACCCTCGTGGCCAGGTGGATGCCCCCCTGCTGTGTTCTCAGTGCCAAATATTCTCAAATATTCCAGAAAAAATCATATTTAAATTACAGGGCATTTGGAGAACTTTTATTTTTGGGGTATTTTTATATTGCACGGATAATCAGAAAACAGACAGAAATTACTATTTTTGCTTTATTTAATATAAATAACAGAAGGTAAAAAGAGGGTACAGAGAGTTGTTTTTTCTAAATTCATCCATCTGATGATCATCAAAAGGAATCCACTAACAAGGTTGATCATGTCTTGTTAACAAACTCATTTCGAGTAACATGAAACCGGAGAATTTTCGAATAACACTAGGTTACCTCAACGGGGATATGCACATCCCAAACAATAAGAATATCATATTTCTTCTTGACAGTAGGAAGAGGAAATTCAAAACCTCCAATAGTAATTGTTGAAATTTTTCCAATAGAACTGATACTGTGGACTTGAGGTTGTTTCCTCGGAAAGTGTACCGTATGCTCATTACCATTAACATGAAAAGTGACATTGCCTTTGGTGCAATCAATAACAACCCCTGCAGTATTCAAAAAGGGTCTTCCAAGAATAATAGACATACTATCGTCCTCGGGAATATCAAGAACAACAAATTCCGTTAAAATAGTAACGTTTGCAACCACAACAGGAACATCCTCACAAATACCGACAGGTATAGCAGTTGATTTATCAGCCATTTGCAAACATATTTCAGTAGGTGTCAACTTATTCAAATCAAGTCTATGATATAAAGAGAGAGGCATAACACTGGCTCCAAGATCACATAAAGCAGTTTTAACATAATTTCTTTTAATGGAGCATGGTATAGTGGGTAGTCCTGGATCTCCTAACTTCTTAGGTATTCCACCCTTAAAAGTGTAATTAGCAAGTATGGTGGAAATTTTAGCTTCCGGTTTCTTTCTTTTATTAGTAGCAATTTCTTTCATGTACTTAGCATAAGGATTCATTTTGAGCATATCAGTTAATCGCATATGCAAAAAGATAGGTCTAATCATTTCAGCAAAGTGCTCAAAATCCTCATCATCCTTTTTCTTGGATGGTTTGGGAGCAAAAGGCATGGGTTTCTGAACCCAAGGCTCTCTTTCCTTACCATGTTTCCTAGCAACAAAGTCTCTCTTATCATAACATTGATTCTTTGATTGTGGGTTATCAAGATCAACAGAAGGTTCAATTTCTATATCATTATCATTGCTAGGTTGAGCATCATCATGAACATTATCATTAACATTATCACTAGTTTCATGTTCATTACCAGTTTGTGTTTCAGCATCAGAAATAGAAATATGATTGGGATTCTCAGGTGTGTCAATAACAGGTTCACTAGAAGCATGCAAAGTCCTATCATTTTTCTTTTTCTTCCTTTTAGAAGGACTAGGTGCATCTATATTATTTCTCTGAGAATCTTTCTCAATTCTCTTAGGGTGGCCTTCAGGATGCAAAGGTTCCTAAGTCATTTTACCAGTTCTAGTAGCCACTCTAACAACATAGTCCTTATTCTTACTATTCAATTCATTGAGCAAATCATTTTGAGTTTTAAGTACTTGCTCTACTTGAGTGGTAACCATAGAAGCATGTTTACTAATAAGTTTAAGTTCACCTTTGACATTAGCCATATAATCACCGAAGTGTTCAAGCATATCAGCATTGCATTTTAATTATCTACCGAAATAAGCATTAAAGTCTTCTTGCTTAACCATAAATTTAGCAAACTCATCTAAGCATGGGCTAGCAAACTTGGTGAATGGGATTTCAGCTTTATCATATCTATAGAGAGGATTTACCTTTACTACCTGTGTCGGATTATCAAGACCATGTGTTTCTTCAATAGGTGATGGATTAAGACCATATATTTCTTCAACGGGCAGTAAATTAAGACCATGTATTTCTTTAATAGGAGGTAAATTCTTAACATCTTCAGCTTTAATATCCCTTTCTTTCATGGATTTCTTTGCCTCTTGCATATCTTCAGGACAAAGAAATAAAACACCCCTTTTCTTCGGAGTTGGTTTAGGAATAGGCTTAGGAGTTGGCTCAGGAAGTGTCCAATTATTTTCATTTGTCAACATATTATTCAATAGAATTTCAGCTTCATCCAGTGTTCTTTCCCTGAAAACAGAACTAGCACAACTATCCAGGTAATCTCTAGAAGCATCGGTTAGTCCATCATAAAAGATATCAAGTATTTCATTTTTCTTAAGAGGGTGATCAGGCAAATCATTAAGTAATTGGAGAAGCCTCCCCCAAGCTTGTGGGAGACTCTCTTCTTCAATTTTCACAAAATTATATATATCCCTTAAGGCAGCTTGTTTCTTATGAGCAGAGAAATATTTAGCAGAGAAGTAATAAATCACATCATGGGGACTACGCCCACAAACAGGATCAAGAGAATCAAACCATATCTTAGCATAACCCTTTAATGAGAACGAAAATATTTTAAGGATATAAAAGTAGCGAGTTCTCTCGTCATTAGTGAATAGGGTGGCTATATCATTTAATTTAGTAAGATGTGCCACAACAGTTTCAGATTCATAGCCATAAAAAGGATCAGATTCAATCAAAGTAATTATCTCAGGATCAATAGAGAATTCATAATCCTTATCAGTAACAAAGATAGGTGAAGTAGCATAAGCAGGATCATATTTCATTCTAGCATTCAGAGTTTTTTGTTTAAGCTTAGCTAATAATTTCTTAAGATCACTTCTATCATTGCAAGCAAGAAAGTCTCTTTTAGTTTCTTCATCCATAACGTAGCCCTCAGGCACAACAGGTAATTCATATTTATTAGGAGAGCCTTCATAATCACTTTCATCAGTATTATCAGTTTTAATAATTTCATTCTCTCTAGCTCTAGCAAGTTATTCATCAAGAAATTCACCAAGTGGCACAGTAGTATCAGGCATAGAAGTAGTTTCATCATAAGTATCATGCATAGCAGAAGTGGCATCATCAATAACATGCGGCATATCAGAATCAATAGCAGAAGCAGGTTTAGGTGTCACAGGCTTACTCAAAATAGAAGGTGAATCAAGTGCGGACCTAGATGGCAGTTCCTTTCCTCCCCTCGTTGTTGAGGGATAAATCTTGGTTTTTGGATCTCTCAAGTTCTTCATAATGATAAGCAGCCGGCAATGGCTCCAGAAAATAGTCTTGATAACCCACAAGTATAGGGGATCGCATCTGTTTTCGAGGGTAGAGTATTCAACCCAAATTTATTGATTCAACGCAAGGGAAGCCAAAGAATATTCTCAAGTATTAGTAGCTGAGTTGTCAATCAACCACACCTGGAAACTTAATATCTGCAGCAAAGTATTTAGTAGCAAAGTAATATGATAGTAGTGGTAACGGTAGCAAAAGATAATGATAGCAAAAGTAATATTTTTGGTATTTTCTAGTGATGATAGCAATAGCAACGGAAAAGTAAATAAGCGAAGAACAATATATGGAAAGCTCGTAGGCAATGGATCGATGATGGAGAATTATGCCGAGTGCGGTTCATCATGTATCAATCATGACATAGGGTGACACAGAACTAGCTCCAATTCATCAATTTATGTAGGCACGTATTCCAAATATAGTCATACGTGCTTATGGAAAAGAACTTGCATGACTTCTTTTGTCCTACCCTCCTGTGGCAGTGGGGTCCTAGCGGAAACTAAGGGATATTAAGGCCTCCTTTTAATAGAGTACCGGACCAAAGCATTAACACACAGTGAATGCATGAACTCCTCAAACTACGGTCATCACCGAAAGTGGTCCCGATTATTGTCATTTCAAGGCTGCCGGATCATAACACATAGTAGGTGACTATAGACTTGCAAGATATGATCAAGAACTCTCATATATTCTTGAAAACATAATAGGTTCGTATCTGAAATCATGGAACTCGGGCCCTAGTGACAAGCATTAAGCATATCGAAGTCATAGCAACATCAATCTCAGAACATAGTGGATACTAGGGATCAAACCCTAACAAAACTAACTCGATTACATGATAAATCTCATCCAACCCATCACCGTCCAGCAAGCCTACGATGGAATTACTCACGCACGGCGGTGAGCATCATGAAATTGGTGATGGAGGATGGTTGATGATGACGATGGCGACGGATTCCCCTCTCCGGAGCCCCGAACGGACTCCAGATCAGCCCTCCCGAGAGAGTTTAGGGCTTGGCAGCGGCTCCGTATCGTAAAACGTGATGAATCTTTCTCCCTGATTTTTTCTCTCCGAACACGAATATATAGAGTTGGAGTTGAGGTCGAAGGAGCTCCAGGGGTCCCACGAGGTAGGGGGTGTTGGGGAACATAGTAATTTCAAAAAATTTCCTACGCACACGCAAGATCATGGTGATGCATAGCAACGAGAGGGGAGAGTGTTGTCTACGTACCCTCGTAGACCGGCAACGGAAGCGTTAGCACAACGCGGTTGATGTAGTCGTACGTCTTCACGATCCGATCGATCAAGTACCAAACGCACGGCACCTCCAAGTTCTGCACACGTTCAACTCGATGACGTCCCTCGAACTCTGATCCAGCCGAGTGTTGAGGGAGAGTTTCGTCAGCACGACGGTGTGGTGACGATGATGATGCTGTACCGACGCAGGGCTTCGCCTAAGCACCGCTACGATATGATCGAGGTGGATTATGGTGGAGGGGGGCACCGCACACGGCTAAGAGATCAAGAGATCAATTGTTGTGTCTATGGGGTGCCCCCTGGCCACGTATATAAAGGAGTGGAGGAGGGGAGGGGCCGGCCCTCTCTATGGCGCGCCCTAGGGGAGTCCTACTCCCACCGGGAGTAGGATTCCCCCTTCCCAAGTAGAACTAGGATCCCTTCCAAGTAGTAGGAGTAGGAGAGAAGGAAAGGGGAGGGAAAAGGAGAAGGAAGGAAGGGGGCACCCCCCTCCCTAGTCCAATTCGGACCAGCCCATGGGGAGGGGTGCGGCCACCCTTTGAGGCCTTTCTCTCCTTTCCCGTATGGCCCATTAAGGCCCAATACAAATTCCCATAACTCCCAGGTACTCCCGAAAATACCCGAATCACTCAAAACCTTTTTGATGGCCGAATATAGTCGTCCAATATATCGATCTTTATGTATCAACCATTTCAAGACTCCTCGTCATGTCCCCGATCTCATCCGGGACTCCGAACTCCTTCGGTACATCAAAACACACAAACTCATAATATAACCGTCATCGAACTTAAAGCGTGCGGACCCTACGGGTTCGAGAACTATGTAGACATGACCGAGACATGTCTCCAGTCAATATCCAATAGCGGAACATGGATGCTCATATTGGCACCCACATATTCTACGAAGATCTTTATCGGTCAGACCGCATAACAACATACGTTGTTCCCTTTGTCATCGGTATGTTACTTGCCCAAGATTCGGTCGTCGGTATCTCAATACCAAGTTCAATCTCGTTACCGGCAAGTCTCTTTATTCGTTCCGTAATACATCATCCCGCAACTAACTCATTAGTTGCAATGCTTGCAAGGCTTAAGTGATGTGCATTACCGAGAGGGCCCAGAGATACCTCTCCGACAATCGAAGTGACAAATCCTAATCTCGAAATACGTCAACCCAACAAGTACCTTCGGAGACACCTGTAGAGCACCTTTATAATCACCCAGTTACACTGTGACGTTTGGTAGCACACAAAGTGTTCCTCTGGTAAATGGGAGTTGCATAATCTCATAGTCATAGGAACATGTATAAGTCATGAAGAAAGCAATAGCAACAAACTAAACGATCAAGTGCTATGCTAACGGAATGGGTCAAGTCAATCACATCATTCTCCTAATGATGTGATCCCGTTAATCAAATGACAACTCATGTCTATGGTTAGGAAACATAACCGTCTTTGATCAACGAGCTAGTCAAGTAGAGGCATACTAGTGACACTCTGTTTGTCTATGTATTCACACATGTATTATGTTTCCGGTTAATATGATTCTAGCATGAATAATAAACATTTATCATGATATAAGGAAATAAATGATAACTTTATTATTGCCTCTAGGGCATATTTCCTTCAGTCTCCCACTTGCACTAGAGTCAATAATCTAGTTCACATCGCCATGTGATTTAATACCAATAGTTCACATCACCATGTGATTAAGACCCATAGTTCACATTGACATGTGACCAACACCCAAGGGTTTACTAGAGTCAATAATCTAGTTCACATCGCTATGTGATTAACACCCAAAGAGTACTGAGGTGTGATCATGTTTTGCTTGTGAGAGAAGTTTTGTCAACGGGTCTGCCACATTCAGATCCGTAAGTATTTTGCAAATTTCTATGTCAACAATGCTCTGCACAGAGCTACTCTAGCTAATTGCTCCCACTTTAAATATGTATCCAGATTGAGATTTAGATTCATCTGGATCAGTGTCAAAATTTGCATTGACGTAACCCTTTATGATGAACCTTTTGTCACTTCCATAATCGAGAAACATATCCTTATTCCACTAAGGATAATTTTGACCAATGTCCAGTGATCTAATCCTAGATCACTATTGTACTCCTTTGACAAACTCAGGGCAGGGTATACAATAGGTCTGGTACACAACATGGCATACTTTATAGAACCTATGGCTGAGGCATAGGGAATGACTTTCATTCTCTCTCTATCTTCTGCCCTGGTCGGGTTGTGAGTCTTACTCAACTTCACACCTTGTAACACAAGCAAGAACTCCTTATTTGACTGTTCCATTTTGAACTACTTCAAAATCTTGTCATGGTATGTACTCATTGAAAAACTCATCAAGCGTCTTGATCTATCTCTATAGATCTTGATGCTCAATATGTAAGCAGCTTCACCGAGGTCTTTCTTTGAAAAACTCCTTTCAAACATTCCTTTATGCTTTGTAGAATAATTCTACATTATCTTCGATCAACAATATGTCATTCACATATACTTGTCAGAAATGTTGTAGTGCTCCCACTCACTTTCTTGTAAATACAAGCTTCACCGCAAGTCTATATAAAACTATATGCTTTGATCAACTTATCAAAGCGTATATTCCAACTCTGAGATGCTTGCACCAGTCCATAGATGGATCGCTGGAGCTTGCATATTTTGTTAGCACCTTTAGGATTGACAAAACCTTCTGGTTGCATCATATACAACTCTTCTTTATAAATCCATTAAGGAATGCAGTTTTGTTTATCCATTTGCCAGATTGCTAACATGATTCGGACAGACTTAAGCATAGATACGAGTGAGAAACTCTCATCGTAGTCAACACCTTGAACTTGTCGAAAACCTTTTTTGCGACAATTCTAGCTTTGTAGATAGTGACACTACTATCAGCGTCCATCTTCCTCTTGAAGATCCATTTAATATCAATGTCTCGCCAATCAATGGGTAAGTCAATCAAAGTCCATACTTTGTTCTCATACATGGATCTCATCTCAGATTTCATGGCCTCAAGCCATTTCGCGGAATCTGGGCTCATCATCGCTTCCTCATAGTTCATAGGCTCGTCATGGTCAAGTAACATGACCTCCAGAACAGGATTATCGTACCACTCTGGTGCGGATCTCAATCTGGTTTATCTATGAGGTTCGGTAGTAACTTGATCTGAAGTTACATGATCATCATCATTAGCTTCCTCACTAATTAGTGTAGTAGTCACAGGAACAGATTTCTGTGATGAACTACTTTCCAATAAGGGAGCAGGTACAGTTACCTCATCAAGTTCTACTTTCCTCCCACTCACTTCTTTCGAGAGAAACTCCTTCTCGAGAAAGGATCCATTCTCAGCAATGAATAACTTGCCTTCGGATCTGTGATAGAAGGTGTACCCAACATTTTCTTTTGGGTATCCTATGAAGATTTACTTCTCCGATTTGGGTTCGAGCTTATCATGTTGAAACTTTTTCACATAAGCATCGCAGTCCCAAACTTTAAGAAACGACAACTTAGGTTTCTCGCCAAACCACAGTTCATACGGTGTCGTCTCAACGGATTTAGATGGTGCCCTATTTAAGGTGAATGTAGCTGTCTCTAATGCATAACCCCAAAACGATAGTGGTAATCGGTAAGAGACATCATAGATCGCACCATATCTAATAAAGCACGGTTACGACGTTCGGACACACCATTACACTGTGGTGTTCCAGGTGGCGTGAGTACTGAAACTATTTCACATTGTTTTAACTGAAGGCCAAACTCGTAACTCAAATATTTTACTTCTGCGATCATATCATAGAAACTTTTATTTTGTTACGATGATTCTCCACTTCACTTTGAAATTCTTTGAACTTTTCAAATATTTCAAACTTGTGTTTCATCAAGTAGATATACTCATATCTGCTCAAATCATCTGTGAAGATCAAAAAATAATGATACCTGCCGCGAGCCTCAATATTCATCGGACCACATACATCAGTATGTATGATTTCCAATAAGTCAGTTGCTCACTCCATTGTTTCGGAGAATGGAGTTTTAGTCATCTTGCCCATGAGGCATGGTTCGCAAGCATCAAGTGATTCCAAAAGTCCATCAGCATGGAGTTTCTTCATGCGCTTTACACCAATATGACCTAAATGGCAGTGCCACAAATAAGTTGCACGATCATTATTAACTTTGCATCTTTTGGTTTCAATATTATGAAAATGTGTATCACCACGATCGAGATCCAACAAACCATTTTCATTGGGTGTATGACCATATAAGGTTTTATTCATGTAAACAGAACAACAATTTATTCTCTTACTTAAATGAATAATCGTATTGCAATAAACATGATCAAATCATATTCATGCTCAACGCAAACACCAAATAACAATTATTTAGGTTCAACACTAATCCCGAAAGTATAGGGAGTGTGCGATGATGATCATATCAATCTTAGAACCACTTCCAACACACATCGTTACTTCACCCTTAACTAGTCTCTGTTCATTCTGCAACTCCCGTTTCGAGTTACTACTCTTAGCAACTGAACCAGTATCAAATACCGAGGGGTTGCTACGAACACTAGTAAAATACACATCAATAATCTGTATATCAAATATACCTTTGTTCACTTTGCCATCCTTCTTATCCGCTAAATACTTGGGGCAGTTCCGCTTCCAGTGATCAGTCCCTTTGCAGTAGAAGCACTTAGTCTCAGGCTTAGGACCAGACTTGGGCTTCTTCACTTGAGCAGCAACTTGCTTGCCGTTCTTCTTGAAGTTCCCCTTCTTCCCTTTGCCCATTTCTTGAAACTAGTGGTCTTGTCTACCATCAACACTTGATATTTTTCTTGATTTCTACCTTCGTTGATTTCAGTATTACGAAGAACTTGGGAATTGTTTCCGTTATCCCTTGCATATCATAGTTCATCACGAAGTTCTACTAACTTAGTGATGGTGACTAGAGAATTCTGTCAATCACTATCTTATCTGGAGGATTAACTCCCACTTGATTCAAGCGATTGTAGTACCCAAACAATCTGAGCACATGCTCACTGCTTGAGCTATTCTCCTCCATCTTTTTAGCTATAGAACTTGTTGGAGACTTCATATCTCTTAACTCGGGTATTTGCTTGAAATATTAACTTCAACTCCTGGAACGTCTCATATGTTCCATGACGTTCAAAACGTCTTTGAAGTCCCGATTCTAAGCCGTTAAGCATGGTGCACTAAACTATCAATTAGTCATCATATTGAGCTAGCCAAACGTTCATAATGTCCGCGTCTACTCCTGCAATAGGTCTGTCACCTAGCGGTGCATCAAAGACATAATTCTTTTGTGCAGCAATGAGGAAAAACCTCAGATCACGGATCCAATCCGCATCATTGCTACTAACATTTTTCAACATAATTTTTCTCTAGGAACACAATAAACTGGGAGCAACATCGCGAGCTATTGATCTACAACATAGATATGCTAATACTACCAGGACTAAGTTCACGATAAATTAAAGTTCAAATAATCATATTACTTAAGAACTCCCACTTAGACAGACATCCCTCTAATCTTCTAAGTGATCACGTGATCCATATCAACTAAACCATGTCCAATCATCACGTGAGATGGAGTAGTTTCAATGGTGAATATCACTATGTTGATCATATCTACTATATGATTCACGCTCGACCTTTCGGTCTCTGTGTTCCGAGGCCATATCTGCTATATGATAGGCTCGTCAAGTTTAACCTGGGTATTCCGCGTGTGCAACTGTTTTCCACCCGTTGTATTTGAATGTAGAGCCTATCACACCCGATCATCATGTGGTGTCTCAGCACGAAGAACTTTTGTAGCGGTGCATACTCAGGGAGAACACTTATACCTTGATAATTTAGTGAGAGATTATCTTATAAAGCTACCACCGAACTAAGCAAAATAAGATGTATAAAAGATAAACATCACATGCAATCATAATATGTGACATGATATGGCCATCATCATCTTGTGCCTTTGATCTCCATCTACAAAGCATCGTCCTGATCTCCATCGTCACCGGCATGACACCATGATCTCCATCATCTTGATCTATATCAATGTGTCGTCACATGGTTGTCTCGCCAACAATTGCTCTTGCAACTATTGCTATCGCATAGTGATAAAGTAAAGCAATTATTTGGTGCTTGCATCTTATGCAATAGAGAGATAACCATAAGGCTTTTGCCTGTTGCCGATAACTTCAACAAAACATGATCATCTCATACAACAACTTATATCTCATCATGTCTTGACCATATCACATCACAACATGCCCTGCAAAAACAAGTTAGACGTCCTCTACTTAGTTGTTGCAAGTTTTACGTGGCTGCTACAGGCTGAGCAAGAACCGTTCTTACCTACGCATCAAAACCACAACGATAGTTTGTCAAGTTGGTGCTATTTTAATCTTCGCAAGGACCGGGCGTAGCCACACTCGGTTCAACTAAAGTAGGAGAAACTGACACCCGCCAGCCACCTGTGTACAAAGCACGTCGGTAGAACCAGTCTCGCATAAGCGTACGCGTAATGTCGGTCCAGGCCGCTTCATCCAACAATACCGCCGAACCAAAGTGTGACATGCTGGTAAGCAGTATGACTTATATCGCCCACAACTCACTTGTGTTCTATTCACGCATATTACAACAATGCATAAAACCAGGCTTTGATGCCACTGTTGGGGAACATAGTAATTTAAAAAAAAATTCCTATGCACACGCAAGATCATGGTGATGCATAGCAACAAGAGGGGAGAGTGTTGTCTATGTACCCTCGTAGACCGGCAACAGAAGCGTTAGCACAATGCAGTTGATGTAGTCGTACGTCTTCACGATCCGACCGATCAAGTATCGAACGCACGGCACCTCCGAGTTCTGCACACGTTCAACTCGATGACGTCCCTCGAACTCCGATCCGGCCGAGTGTTAAGGGAGAGTTTCGTCAGCACGACGGTGTGGTGACAATGATGATGTTCTACCGATGCAGGGCTTCGCCTAAGCACCGCTACGATATGATCGAGGTGGATTATGGTGCAGGGGGGCACCGCACACGGCTAAGAGATCAAGAGATCAATTGTTGTGTTTATGGGGTGCCCCCTGGCCACATATATAAAGGAGTGGAGGAGGGGAGGGGCCGGCCCTCTCTATGGCGCGCCCTAGGGGAGTCCTACTCCCACCGGGAGTAGGATTCCCCCTTTCCTCGTAGAACTAGGATCCCTTCCAAGTAGTAGGAGTAGGAGAGAAGGAAAGGGAAGGGAAAAGGAGAAGGAAGGAAGGGGGCGCCCCCCTCCCTAGTCCAATTCGGACCAGCCCATGGGGAGGGGTGCGGCCACCCTTTGAGGCCTTTCTCTCCTTTCCCGTATGCCCCATTAAGGACCAATACGAATTCCCGTAACTCCCTGGTACTCCCGAAAATACCAGAATCACTCGGAACCTTTCTGATGTTCGAATATAGTCGTCCAATATATCGATCTTTACGTCTTGACCATTTCGAGACTCCTCGTCATGTCCCCGATCTCATCCGGGACTCTGAACTCCTTCGGTACATCAAAACACATAAACTCATAATATAACCATCATCGAACTTTAAGCGTGTGGACCCTACGGGATCGAGAACTATGTAGACATGACCGAGACATGTCTCCAGTCAATAACCAATAGCGGAACCTGGACGCTCATATTGGCTCCCACATATTCTACGAAGATCTTTATCGGTCAGACTGCATAACAACATACGTTGTTCCCTTTGTCATCGGTATGTTACTTGCCCGAGATTCAATCGTCGGTATCACAATACCTAGTTCAATCTCGTTACCGGCAAGTCTCTTTACTCGTTCCGTAATACATCATCCCGCAACTAACTCATTAGTTGCAATGCTTGCAAGGCTTAAGTGATGTGCATTACCGAGAGGGCCCAGAGATACCTCTCCGACAATCGGAGTGACAAATCCTAATCTCGAAATACGCCAACCCAACAAGTACCTTCGGAGACACCTGTAGAGCACCTTTATAATCACCCAGTTACGTTGTGACGTTTGGTAGCACACAAAGTGTTCCTCTGGTAAACGGGAGTTGCATAATCTCATAGTCATAGGAACATGTATAAGTCATGAAGAAAGCAATAGCAACAAACTAAACGATCAAGTGCTATGCTAACGGAATGGGTCAAGTCAATCACATCATTCTCCTAATGATGTGATCCCATTAATCAAATGACAACTCATGTCTATGGTTAGGAAACATAACCATCTTTGATCAACGAGCTAGTCAAGTAGAGGCATACTAGTGACACTCTGTTTGTCTATGTATTCACACATGTATTATGTTTCCGGTTAATACAATTCTAGCATGAATAATAAACATTTATCATGATATGAGGAAATAAATAATAACTTTATTATTGCCTCTAGGGCATATTTCCTTCAGCGGGCGTGCCCAGGGGGGCAGGCGCGCCCCCACCCTCGTGGCTAGGGTGTGGGCCCCCTGGCCTTGATCTTTTGCTAGTATTTTTTATTATTTCCAAAAATACCCTCCGTGGAGTTTCAGGTCATTCCGAGAACTTTTGTTTCTGCACATAAATAACACCATGGCAATTCTGCTGAAAACAACGTCAGTCCGGGTTAGTTCCATTCAAATCATGCAAGTTAGAGTCCAAAACAAGGGCAAAGTGTTTGGAAAAGTAGATACGACGGAGGCATATCAGAGACGTATCAGTGTACGACACAGAGGTTGTCTTGCCTTGCGACATAATTCATGATTCACCTCAAGTGCGCATGTATGAAGAGAGAGAGAGAGAAAGGCCGAGCTGGATCGGTAGGACGACTTAGATGGCCTGCAGGAGGAGCACGATGTCGCAAAATCCCGTTCCGCATTCTATCAACAACAAGCTTGAATATACCAAAGTAGATAAGTGCGGGAAAAGACTTATAATGTCGGTGAGCTCGTTTTACGCCTCCCAGAGAAGAAAAAGGAAAAAATCAAACCAAAATGGGAAGGTCCCTTCATTATATATGAAGTTCTCACTGGAGGAGCCTACCACCTTCGCAATGCATCGGATAATTGCTTAGAGCCGAACCCTTGAAACGCTGCCCGGCTCCGAAGATTCTACGCATAAGTACAACCATGCTTCTTATTCGTTCTTTTGTCTCCTTTTCAATTCTTTCCTTTTTATACGTTTCCCATGGTGTGTTTGGATAAGCCGAACACTTGAGGGTTACTGTAGCGACCCGACCTCAGACAGTCAAGTCTCTGTGCTTCAGTGTCATCCCTGGCTCGGTAATGCTGACACACACAGTACTCGAATGATTTATAACAGAGTGGCAATCACACACTTATTACATCGAATGTCTCAAAAGAGAACTTATTACAATAAATATGGCTTAAGGCCATCTAATACGATAACAACGGAAGGCCTGGAAGATATAGTGAGTCCATCAACTCCAACGGCATAGCTGAGCTGCACGGCAACGACCTAACGAACCTTAATTACTCCTCGTCTGAAAAGTTTGCAACATAATATATTGCAGCCCGAAAATGGGTCAGCACATGGAATATGCTGGCAAAGTAACACAGTAGAGCAAAAACAGAATAATGCTATCACTACATGCATATTTGGCTGGTGGAAAGCTCTATGGTTATAGTTTTTGCGAAAAGCCAATTTTTCCCTACAACAAAGGAATAAAATTTTATTTAACTATCATGGTAGTTGAAACATCATTGAGAAGGTTCCTCCAACTCAATCCCAATTAAAATAGTTATCAACCCAACAATATTAATTTAGAGTGATGAGATACATATGATAATCCAAGTACTAGATAGTCAAGATGTCCATAACCGAGGAGACGGCTAACCATGATTAGTTTATACACTCTGCAGAGGTTTGCACACTTTTCCCCACAAGACTCAATCTCCTCCATTGGATTTCTCGCACTACATGATGTTTGAGAAATGGATGACTGAGACACAGTTTTTCAGAAGCATTAACTCTCTACTCCGGATAGACTATACCACCTACAACCCAACTACCTGCTAGTCTACCTCTTGAAGAGCTTCACGCAACTTACTCAACTATGCTAGAGCCCATAATAGCTTGTGGCTGCACACGGAAGTTTCTAGCATGAAATATCTCAGTTCCCTTTGAGCCTGGGTGGCGGACCATAAGATTATCACACGGGTACTCCGGGATATCCTAGGACAACACTGGATTCTCGAGGTGCTCGACAAACAATCCACCCAAATGTGTATTAAAGTTGCCACCTTAAGTTGAACCATTAGCTATCAATCTCACATCTGTCATGGTTTCACTCAAACCCAATCCACGTCTACGAGCATAGCATAGCATTATAAGCAATACGCAGAGGTAACTTCCAGGGTTAGATAATAACAGGGCAATAGGTTCTACCTCATCAACTACTTCCCAAACCCACATGTTAAAAAGTACTAACCATGCAATGTGTAAGGGTTGAAACTAATGCATAAAAACTGGGTGATAAAGGGGTATGATCAAAGTGTTACTTGCATTGCTGATGATCCGCAAAACCTAGAGACTCGAAGTAGCACGCTTCGCACTCCGGGTGTTCTATCGCAAATGAACAATAGCATACATAAGCAATCAAGCAAAGAAGCATGGGTAAAACTCAAATAAGAGATCTAACCAGAAAGTTCAACTTAAGAACTCCGGTTTGCAAAAAGAATCAAATCAAACGGAGCAACGAAACTCAAACTGCGAAGGAAACAAGATCCGATTACTAATCTGGACTAAGATCAAATTTTATTGTATCAAAATCTTGTTCAAGTTGGTTAAACAGAAAGAGGGTTTCGAGAAGAAGATCTAGGCACTTGAATCGCCTGATTCCGATAAACGAGCGAAAAGATAAATTAAAACGAAAATCGGATCAGAAATCGCGATCTAAAATAATCACGAAAAAATCCAAGAAAAAGAAAACTGACGAACAGGCTAACGAACGAACGTTCATTGTCTGCGGCTAACAAGTGAACACCGTTCGTTAAAACGATCGCACGGACGAACGTCCGCTAAATAAACTAAACTGGGAAAAAAAATAACCGATCTATTCTAAAAAACGAACCTAGGATTTTCTAAAAAAACGGATCGGTTTTTTTAAGAAAATGGACGACGGCAACGGCGGCTTATACCTCTGACGAGGCTCCGACGAGGCGGGGCGGCTCCGGCGGGGTCCGGCTGCGGCGGCGGGTGGCGCGGGGCGAGGCGCGGCAGCGACGCGGTGCGGCGGGGCGCGGCAGGCGGCGGCGGTGCGGTGGGGCAGCGGCGGTGCGGTGCGGCGGCAGCGCTGCAACGGGCGGGGCAAGGCAGGCGGCGGGGTTTGGGTCGTGGTGGTGGGGGGGTCGGGGCGGCGCTATAAAAAGGGGGGGGGGCTAGCTTGGGGGAGGGGGCAAGGTGGCAGCGGCGGGACAGAGTCCTGGTCGGACTCGCGGCGGGAGGCGTCCGGGCCAGGGACGAGGCAGACGGGGCAGTTGGGCCGGCCCAGTCGGTGGGGTGAAGCTCTTTTTTTAAAATAATTTCACCGAAACTTAAATAAATCCTAGGAAAATAAATAAAAATCTAAAAACACCAAAACAAATTTTCACCGTCTAAATAAATCATTTAGAACAAGATGAACATTTTCTTGGCCCTAAAATGCAACTTTGAAAAACATGCAATTTTTCTAATTCAAATAAAATAGCAAAAATCTCCAAATAAAATCAAATATTGGATTTTAATATTTTTCCTCCAACATTTCATTTATTTTGGAGAAGTCATATTATCTCCCCTCATATATTTTAATATGAAATATTTTCGGAGAGAAAAATAATTAAAACTAAAAATCCTCGTTTCAATATTTGATAAAATTCAAATATGAAAACAGTGAAATCCCCAACTCTCTTCGAGGGTCCTTGAGTTGCTTAGAATTTCGAGGACCGCGAAGCGAAATGCAGAAAAATATGATATGCATGAATGATCTATGTATAACATTCCAAATTGAGAATTTGGGATGTTACAAACCTACCCCCCTTAAGTTGAATCTCGCCCTCGAGATTCGGGTTGGCTAGAAAATAGGTGTGGGTGGTCTTTGCGAAGATCATCCTCCAGGTGGCTTCATCCTCTGTATGGTGACTCCACTGAACTTTGCAAAACTTGATAACCTTGTTGTGGGTGACTCGGCTGCTAAATTCAAGAATCCTGATTGGCTTCTCCTCATAGGTCAGATCACTGTCCAACTGAATCGCCTCCAAGGCACTGTATCTCTTAGCGGTATATCGGCCATCTCAGCATGACACTTCTTCAACTGTGAAACATGAAATACATCATGAACTCCTGACAATCCTTCGGGTAATTCCAACTTATAAGCAACATCTCCCATACGCTCCAAAACTCTGTATGGTCCCACAAAGCGTGGCGCTAGCTTTCCCTTAACTCCAAAGCGCTTAACTCCTTGAAGTGGTGATACTCGAAGATACACTCTGTCTCCAATTTCATAGGCTACCTCCTTGCGTTTTGAATCCGCATAACTCTTCTGTCGGGACTGAGCTACCTTCAGTCTATCTCTAATCAATTTAACCTTCTCTTCTGATTCCTTAATCAAATCTGGTCCAAACAACTGTCGGTCTCCAACTTCATCCCACAACAACGGTGTCCTGCACCTCCTTCCGTATAAAGCTTTGAAAGGTGCCATCTTCAAACTGGCCTGGTAACTGTTGTTGTACAAGAACTCTGCGTAGGGCAAGTTCTCATCCCAACTAGATCCATAATCTAGCATGCATGCCCTCAACATATCCTCCAGAATTTGGTTGACTCTCTCGGTCTGTCCATCTGTCTGCGGGTGGAATGTTGTACTGAACTCCAGTATGGTTTCCAAAGTTTCATGCAACTGATTCCAAAACTTTGAGGTAAACTGGGTTCCTCTATCTGATACAATTGTCCTCGAAACTCCATGCAAACATATGATCCTGGTCATGTATATCTTGGCCAACTTCGCACTGGTATAGGTGGTTTTCATTGGGATAAAGTGAGCTACTTTGGTCAAGCGATCAACTACTACCCATATAGAATCGTATCCTGATTTGGTCCTGGACAATCCGGTGATAAAATCCATGCCAAGCTTTTCCCACTTCCATTCGGGTATCAGCTTAGGTTGTAACAATCCTGCTGGCTTTTGATGTACTGCCTTCACTCTCTGACATACATCACACACGGCTACATACTCGGCAATATCCTTCTTCATACCAGTCCACCAGAAACGCTCCTTTAAATCCACATACATCTTGGTATTTCTGGGATGAATTGAGTATGGTGAGTCATGAGCCTCCTGAAGTATTAACTTCCTGATCTCTGTATTATTGGGCACATAAACACGGTCCTCAAACCATAAGGTGTCGTGTTCATCCTCACGAAAACCTTTGGCCTTTCCTTTGCTCATTCTCACTTTTATCTCAGCAATCTCTTTGTCATCCTTCTGAGCTTCTCGAATCTTTCCCAACAATGTAGACTGAACCTCCATTGTTGCAACAAAACCTATAGGAACAATCTCCAATCGAAGTTCCCTGAGATCCTCCGCCAAGTCCTTTGGCAATCCTGCGCTTATGAGTGTGTTGGCATAATTCTTCTGGCTCAAAGCGTCTGCTAGGACATTGGCCTTGCCTGGATGATAGTGAAGTTTCATGTCATAATCCTTTATAAGCTCCAACCATCTCCTTTGCCTAAGGTTCAGCTCCTTCTGTGTGAAAATGTACTTCAAACTCTTATGGTCCGTGTACACATCACAACGGTTTCCAATAAGGTAATGCCTCCAAGTCTTCAACGCATGCACTACGGCAGCTGTCGGTGTCAAAACCGGCGGATCTCGGGTAGGGGGTCCCAAACTGTGCGTCTAAGGCGGATGGTAACAGGAGGCAGGGGACATGATGTTTTACCCAGGTTCGGGCCCTCTTGATGGAGGTAAAACCCTACGTCCTGCTTGATTTATTCTTGATGATATGAGTATTACAAGAGTTGATCTACTACGAGATCGGAGAGGCTAAACCCTAGAAGCTAACCTATGGTATGATTGTATGTTGTCCTACGGACTAAAACCCTCCGGTTTATATAGACACCGGAGGGGGCTAGGGTTACACAAGGTCGGTTACAAAGGAGGAGATATACATATCCGTATTTCCTAGCTTGCCTTCCACGCCAAGTAGAGTCCTATCCGGACACGAGACGAAGTCTTCAATCTTGTATCTTCATAGTCCAACAGTCCGGCCAAAGGATATAATCCGGCTGTCCGGATACCCCCTAATCCAGGACTGCCTCAGTAGCCCCTGAACCAGGCTTCAATGACGAAGAGTCCGGCGTGCAGTGTTGTCTTCGGCATTGCAAGGCGGGTTCCTCCTCCGAATACACCACGGAAAAATTTGAATACAACGATAGTGTCCGACCCTGCAAAATAAGTTCCACATACCACCGTAGAGAGAATAATATTTCCACAAATCTAATATGCTAACACGTTTTGGCAACATGACACCATGCCATGGCCCGGTGATCATTCGAACCGTTTCCTTTAACTAGCCCCGCACATAACGCGAGGCAGTTTCTTGACACGTCTTGTGAAAGTAGAGATCATGTCCCCCTTAATACGGGATTCTCATCAATACGGGTGTGGGTAACCCAACCGTGCTTAGGACTCCTAGATTTTAGGCAAGTCCCAAACGGCCACGAGGAGGACGCTTGATATTCACCCTCTTTATAAAGGGACAAGGCTTTTACTTTTTTCCTCCTGTGCTCAATAGAATCCTTCCCCCGCCTCGAGTTCTAACACCCAAAGCCTAGGTCAGGCGCTTCGAACCTTCAATCATGTCCGGATCCAGCCTCCAGGGCTGGTGGATGCCCTCCTCCATCACAGAAGAGGATATCAAGAAGTTGAGGGAGGCAAGATACCTGACCGCCGAAGTTTCGCATCGGCTGCCCGCCCGAGGGCAGGTCGTCCCTACTCCTGAACCCGATGAAGACGTCGTGTTCATCCCCCACTTCCTCCCAGGACTAGGCCTCACTCTGGATCCCTTCGTTAGGGGTTTGATGTTCTATTACGGGCTTGATTTCCACGACCTAGCCCCGGATTCCTTTCTCCACATCTCGGCATTTGTTGTCGTATGTGAGGCCTTCCTCCACATTACCCCTCACTTCGGCCTGTGGCTCAAGACCTTTGATGTGAAGCCGAAGACGGTCGAGGGGTAGTATGCAGCGTGCGGGGGTGCATTAATAAGCAAGATTGCCGGAGCTCTGTGGCCAAAAGGTTCCTTTCCAGAGGTGTCCGAATTATGGCAACGGGAGTGGTTCTACATCACCGCTCCTAGAAGTGCCAAGTGGGTAGCTTCCCCCGCCTTTCGCTCGGGCCCTCCACCACAACTAATGTCATGGATTAGCAGGGGGCTGAGCTGGGGTCCAGCCAAGGATGTGCCCATACTGTAGAGCCGCATCCGGGATCTCTTCAAGGGAGATTTTAGTTTGGTTATGGTAGTGCAAGTCATGCTGGTTCGTCAAGTCCAGCCTTGCAAACGCCGGCCCCTCCGTTTATGGGAATTCAACCCAGAAGGACCGCGTGCTATTTAGAATTTCCTCGGCCTGACGCACGAGGAGATGTACAAGTCGTTCTTCGGACCCCAAATAGAGTGTTCGGACACCTCTGAGGACGTGGGCCTGAGCAGCAACTGCACCGCGGCCCAAGTATGTAATCCTCTAGCCAAACACACTGTCTTTCTTTTATCATGACATCATTCTGAAGGATCGCTCTTTGACCAGGACTGGATAACAAAGGCAAAGATGATCCAGTGTTCGGCCCCCCTTCCCGAAGGCTTAGACAAACCGGTGCTGGAAAAGATGCTCGAGCCAGCACCTTGCCCGGTGCCCTCAAAGGAAGATGAAGGGGGAATAGAGAGGGCCAAGGCGGGCCTCCACCGCTACCTGTTCCAACCGAGGGAACGAGCGCCTCCGTGAGGGAGGATAACCAAGGGAAGGAATCTGATGACCCGGGGGAGGAAGAGGACTACCTCTGATGACCCGGAAACCAAGGTTTCCAAACGGGAGAAGAAAACTCCACCAGAGGGTCCCGTCTCGGAGGGTGCTCTTGCCGCACAAAGTCCGTGCGGGGATCAGCCCTCTAACGAGCTGTAAGTAATCAAAAAGTACTTAATAGTGAAGATACTCTACCTTACTTCTGAGGAAGATAACCGAAGCATCTATGTTGCAATTCGGATCAGAGCCCTTCTCAGCAGAGCTCGTCTTCGGGAGATCTTCTTCCGGAGATGATGGAGAGCGAAACGCCTCCCCCGGACTCCCCGGCTTAAGAAGCAGGCGACCTTGAAGTGTCATAATGGAGAGTTTCTCCGGATCCGGCAAGGCCAGAAGGTAATCCCATGGTCATCCGAAGCCCTCAGTATCCGGCTCTTGAAGAGAGCAACCAAAAGAATCCGGCACCGTCTGGTATGCTGTCGGACGTACTGAGGGATCTGCTAGGGCAAGCCACTATCTCAGAAGAGCACCGTACATTGATGGGTACGGTGATTGAAAGGATTTCATCCGCCGAAAGAGGGTTGCATGAAGCCTTTATGAGTCTACTGACGGGCTTTGAGGTACGTGAAATGATATGCATCCACACATTTTTAGGTGCGCCCTGTGTAGATAGTAGCCCCTGAGACTCTGGTTGTCATCGAGAATGGCGGCGAACAGAGGATCGTAGTCCCAGGTAATAACCAGACTGCCGTTATGTGCAGGTGTATGAAGCTCCAGTGGCTAGCCGGACTGATGGGGTTGCCGAACTAGAACGGCGACTAGATGCGGTGGATGCCGACATCGAGCTTGTTAACAAGCGGCTTGATAAGGCACAGGGTAGGTGATATTTATAGTGAATGTCACATAGTAAGAGCAGTGTAATGCCAGTATCTTTAATATGTTGTGACTACAGATGGAGTTGCCACCGTGGAGGCCCTGCGGGCGAAGCTTGCCCGAGCCAAGGAGCAAGCAAGGAGTAGTAATGCGGCCGCTTTGAAGGCGGCCGAAGAGTTGAAAGCCGAGAAGGCCGCTCATAGAGAGAGCAAAGAGAAAATTGCCGAAATGGCTGAGAAGTTAAAAGACACTTCTGACCGCTGCCAGTTTCTTGAAGAAGAAAACCGGGCGAAGGCTACGGACCTTGAAAAGGCCACAATGGCGACCAAAGACACCCGCTCTGCAATGAGAGCGAAGAAGGAGGAACTGCTTGAAGCCGGGGACATTGTGGCTAGGAAGCCCTTTATGCTGCGAAGGAAGTTCGGCGATCCATGGTATGCTCCTCTGGATCGGCTGTGGAGTTCGGCCGACGCATATCTGGACTTAGCGGTGAGCGTTGCCGATGCGGCCGAATACTTCCAAGATCAGACAGACCATGAAGTGGACAAGCTGTTCTGGTCGCAATTTAACATTCCAGAGCATCCGCTTCCATTGACTGATCAGCTTGCCGAATGGGCCGAACTCAATATATTGTCCGGATTCGCCATGAGGTCTGTCGTGGATCATCTGTGGTCGGAGAGGCCAAAGCCAAATAACTAATTTAGCTTGGTGCAGCAGTTCCTTGGTGCGGTGCTGCGCATTAATGCGATGAAGAGGTCGGCGTGCATAGAAGGCTCGCGGATGGCCCTTGCCCGTGTCAAAACATACTGGGCGGAGATGGATGCCACCACTATCGCGGTGCAGGGTTCGGCCATAGGCCGAGTGGCTGCCGAGCACTATTTTGAAGAAGTTCTTGAGGGCGCTCGTACGATAGAGGCCCAGTGCTCGAAGAATGTTATGTTTGAGTGACATGTATTCCCATTCTAAAACCAATGTTTTATTGAATTTATCAAGGCTGTATTTATACTTTTGCCCGAAAGTATTGTGATGCCTCCTGTGCGGCCATTTATGTATACATGTATATAACCTGAAAGATTGCGGTCGTCGGCTTCAGCCCCCACGCATATAATGTGGGGGTGTTCGCAGAAGATGCGTATTCACACTTAATCCAATGTCTTGGTCCTAATAAGGAGGTGATAGCGCAACGAACTAGGAAACCGGACTATAATGCTTTAACACTTTCACTTAGCCATAGGAGTTTGACAGTGGGGCTACTATATAGCCCCTGTTGGCTCCGCACTCGTCCAGATTCGGGGTGCGTACATGCCTGGCCGGGAAACGACCCTTCGTTAATGCGGAGGAATCCCGAAGATTCCAATAGGTCATCGAGTGGTTGACCAGTCTCACGCTATATCATGACAGTCAGTTTTCGGCTTTCCCTACTGAGGTGCTCGTCCGGATGAACCAGGGCACAATCGTAGTAGTTCTCCTGGTGTCGCCTTAGCCGATAGAGCGGAACGTAAGGCAGAAAAACACAGGAGCCGGGCAAAACCAACATTTGACCAAAAACATGATTCAGAGCTGATGCATATAAGGCCAAACTCGCGACGCCGAACACTCCCTAAGGTATTCGGTCTTTATGGTGTAAACCGGGTATAAACAGTACCCTTTGTAATAAGCCCCTAGTGTCCAGGTACGTGCATTATTCTGGCGTGGCCACATGCCAAGACGTCAGCATCCTTCTCGGTTGTACTGAGAATCTGAGGGATGTAAATTGACAAGAGACAGTAAAAAAAGGTTTACGCAGGGTCTTAATCTAGAAAGAATCCTTGGAATGGGTCCTTGCTGCACGTATGTGCCTGTGTCTCTGTTTTGCCGTATCCTGGACGGGTGTAGCACGATGGTCATCTGAAAAAGAGAGGAACTTAATTGAAAAGTTGCCGTGCAAAAGTTAAGTTATACTAAATAAACAATATATAGTTGAAAATGAGTAAAGGTGAGCCTTATTGCCACTTTTGCGCGCGCGTTGAGCCCCTTGCATTGTAATAGGGGTATAGCCATCAAACCTGTATTAATTACATATAGTTGAGACGGAGTCGTCTAGCCGTGTTCGTGGTCTTTATGACCTGTCAAATGCTTGAGTTGGTGAGGCCGTTTAGTGTGTGGCGGCCAAGGCGGCCGCACCGTCTTCGGCGCGCAAGGAGCGCTCAATATTTCCATTTACTGTAATGATGTCACGTGGACCAGGCATCTTGAGCTTGAGGGAAGCGTAATGCGGTATTGCGTTAAAGCGAGCGAAAGCTTCGCGTCCGAGTAGTGCTTGATAGCCACTTTGGAACGGAGTGACGTGGAAAGTTAAGTTTTTGCTGCGGAAGTTGTCAGGGAACCGAATATAACCCCTAGTAGCAGGAGCCCCTGAAGTGAGTCTCCGGGCCTGGTGTTACTCCTTGAAAGGTAGCATTGCTGCAGCAAATTTTTGTTGGGTCTATCCCCATTTTGCGGACCGTGTCCTGATATATCAGATTCAAACTGCTGCCCCCGTCCATCAGGACTCGGGTGAAGTGGTATCCGTCAATTATTGGATCTAATGCCAAGGCAACCCATCCTGCACGCCGGATACTTCCCGAGTAATCCCGATGGTCGAAGGTGATCGGTTGGGACGACCAGTGGCGGAGCTCCGTGGTTATAGGCCCTAGGGCATGTTCCTCTAAAGGTGCCGCTTCTCTCCCTTTTATCACGTGTAACACGTTGACTGTTTTGACTTCTGGTGGGAATTTCTTCTGCTCCCCTATGCTTTGCTTGCGAGGCTCGTCCTCGTCTTCACTTGGTGCATCCTGCCCCTTGTGTTCGGCGTTGAGCTTGCCGGACTGTTTGAAGACCCAACATTCTCTGTGGGTATGATTTGCAGGTTTGTCAGGGGTGCTAAGGATCTGACATATTTGGTCTAAAATTTTGTTTAGGCTGGACAATTCGTCTCTGTTGCCTTTGGAGGGCGGCTTCTGCTGCCCTGGTCGAGAGCTTTTAAATCCGGCGTTTACCGCCGTGCTCTTCGGGCTGTCTTCTTTATTCCGACGCTTATTCTTGCTGCGTCGTGATTTCCCATTTCCATCCTTGACTTCGGATGTACTTGGGTCACTGGTGCTGCATCGGGCTAACCAGCTGTCCTCGCCCGCGCAGAAACGGGTCATGAGGCTTGTTAATGCTGCCATTGTTCTCGGCTTTTCTTGACCGAGGTGTCTGGCAAGCCATTCGTCTCGAACGCTATGCTTGAAGGCTGCTAAGGCTTCGGCATCCGGATAGTCAACTATTTGGTTCTTTTTAGTGAGGAACCTGTTCCAAAGTTTTCGGGCTGAATCACCGGGCTGTTGAGTTATATGACTTAAATCGTCTGCATCCGGTGGTCGGACATATGTCCCTTGAAAATTTGCCCGAAAGGCGTCTTCGAGCTCTTCCCAGCTTCCGATGGAGTTTTCGGGGAGGCTTTTAAGCCAGTGCCGAGCTGGCCCTTTGAGCTTGAGGGATAAGTACTTGATGGCGTGGAGATCATCTCCTCGAGCCATATGGATATGGAGGATGTAGTCCTCAATCCAGACCCCAGGGTCTGTTGTTCCGTCGTACGCCTCTATGTTTACGGGTTTGAATCCCTCTGTAAATTCATGATCCAGCACCTCGTCGGTGAAACATAGAGGGTGTGCGTTACCCTTGTATTTGGGTGTACCGTAGTATTCGGATGTTTGTTGTGTTGTATTGTATGTTGGAGCGCGCCTGCGTGGTCCATAGATGGATCTGGTTGCGCCATCCTTTTGATGCGAGCCCTTACGCGGATCGCGTACAGGTTTATGTGCGGTGTCGATTGCCGCTTTATGTTGGCTATGAGGTTGTCTATCTGACCGGATGGGCATTTTATTTTTTAATTGTGGAGGATCTAAGGCCTCCTCATCAAATTCAGGTAGCAACTTTCGCTTCGGATAGCTCTTGGTGTGGCGATTACTGCCGTATTTCGCTGCCGTGTTGAGTACTTCACTCCATTTGATTTTGAGTGTGTATTGTGTAGCCTTGAGCGTTTGCTTCTGTTTTTTCAGACTCCTCGCCGTGGAAACAAGCCTTTGGTGTGCATTATGTAGCTCCTGGCGCCTGTCCGGTGTGATGTCGTCCGGACTGTTATCTTCGACGGGGTTGGGTTGTTCGGCTTGATTTTCCGTGTTGCCGTGGTCGGGCAATGGTTCACCCTGCTCTAACACTGGGTCTATGTGATCGTTATTTTTTCCGAGGCGGGATTTGGAGCGGCCTTTACGCTGCCGCTTTGACTGCTGCTCGAGGGAACCACCCTTTGCTGCGTCCTTCGGTTCCTCGTCATTATTTTCTTTGGGTGTGTCCACCATGTATATGTCATGTGATGAAGTGGGCGTCCAGTGCCCTGTGGGCAGTGGTTCCTCTTCGCCTCCTGCATCGTCGTCCATACCGTCGATGTCTTCGGAGTCGAAGTCGAGCTTGTCGGTTAAGTCATCGACAGTGGCTACTAAGTGAGTGGTGGGTGGGCGGCGAATTTCTTCGTCATCCGCATCCCAATCCTGTCAGACGTAGTTCGGCCAGGACTCTCCTGACAAGGAGAGAGACCTTAATGAGTTCAGTATGTCGCCAAAGGGCGAGTGCTGAAAAATATCCGCGGAGGTAAACTCCATGATCGGCGCCCAATCAGATTCAACAGGAACGGGCGCAGGCGGTTCGGAGTCTGTGGCCAGAGAAGGATCTGACAGTTTGGCAACACGGCTCTCGTGAAGGGTAAGGTCGATATTCGGCTCGATCTCCGCTGAGGATACGACCTCCGTGACGGGGTCTATCCACCCGTCCATGGATGGCGCAACTGGCTTCAAATTGAGGCTCGGAGCGGCTGCCGGTGCGATCTCCTGAATATGGTCCGATGGTTGAGCTAAATCGTACTCATCGTGACCGCGCGGCGCACAAGGCAGGGGCTCGAATCCGTCAAAGATCAAGTCTCCGTGGATATCGGCCGTGTAGTTTAAGCTTCCAAACCTGACCTGCTGGCCAGGGGCGTAACTTTCGATCTGCTCCAGATGGCCAAGCGAGTTGACCCGCAGTGCGAAGCCGCCGAACACAAAGATCTGTTCGGGGAGAAAAGTCTCACCCTGGACTGCATCGCTATCGATGATCGTAGGAGCCATCAAGCCTAATGGCGATGACACAGAGGAACTCTCAATGATAGCACCAATGTCAGTGTCAAAACTGGCGGATCTCGGGTAGGGGGTCCCGAATTATGCGTCTAAGGCGGATGGTAACAGGAGGTAAGGGACATGATGTTTTACCCAAGTTCGTGCCCTCTTGATGGAGGTAAAACCCTACGTCCTGCTTGATTTATTCTTGATGATATGAGTATTACAAGAGTTGATCTACCACGAGATCGGAGAGGCTAAACCCTAGAAGCTAACCTATGGTATGATTGTATGTTGTCCTACGGACTAAAACCCTCCGGTTTATGTAGACACCGGAGGGGGCTAGGGTTACACAAAGTCGGTTACAAAGGAGGAGATATACATATCCGTATTGCCTAGCTTGCCTTCCACGCCAAGTATAGTCCTATCCGGACACGAGACGAAGTCTTCAATCTTGTATCTTCATAGTCCAACAGTCCGGCCAAAGGATACAATCCGGCTGTCCGGATACCCCCTAATCCAGGACTCCCTCAGTAGCCAACTCCAAATCATGCTTGGCATAATTTAACTCATGCGGTTTCAGTTGTCGTGAGGCATACGAAACAACTCTTCCGTCCTGCATAAGCACACTTCCAAGTCCTAGGCGAGAGGCATCGCAATACACTTGGAACTCCTTTCGTATATCCAGCAGAATCAACACTGGGGCTGTAGTCAAATGTTTCTTTAACTACTAAAAACTCGCCTCACATTCTTCTGTCCATTTAAATTTGGTATCCTTCTTCAATAACTCTGTCATTTGCTTCGCAATTTTGGAAAAATTCTCGATGAATCTCCGATAGTATCCTGCGAGTCCAAGAAAACTGCGGATCTCGCTAACTGAAGTGGGTGCCAACCATTCAGTGACTGACTGAACCTTGGTGGGATCTACTGCTACACCTTCTCCTGCTATAACATGTCCAAGGAATCCGACTTCCTTCAACCAAAACTCACATTTGCTGAACTTGGCATACAACTGGTGTTCCCTGAGTTTCTCGAGAACTAAACGCAAATGCTCCTTGTGCTCCTCTTCATTCTTCGAGTATACCATTATGTCATCAATAAATATCACAAAAAACTTATCCAAATATTCCATGAACACCTTGTTCATCATGCTCATGAAATAGGCAGGGGCGTTAGTCAGTCCAAATGACATGATCGTATACTCATTTAACCCGTACCTTGTGGTAAATGCGGTTTTAGGTATATCCTTCTCCCGGATCTTCAACTGGTGATATCCTGATCGCAGATCGATCTTTGAAAACACCTTAGTTCCTTGCAGCTGGTCAAACAAATAATTGATCATCGGCAGTGGGTATTTGTTCTTGATCATCACCTCATTTAACGCACGATAATCAACAACCATTCTTAGAGACTTATCCTTCTTCTCCACCAAAAGCACTAGGGCTCCCCATGGTGATGAACTCCGTTGGATGTAACCTTCTCCAATAACTCCTTGATCTGCTTCTTAATATCCTCCAGATCATTTGCGGGCATTCGGTAGGGTCTTTTTGATATTGGCCCGGTACCTGGCAATAGCTCTATCAAAAACTCGATGTCTCGATCTGGTGGCATGCCTGGTCACTCCTCTGGAAAAACATCTGGGTAATCCTTCACTACAGGCACTTCCTCCTGAACAATTCCCGTGAGGGTATTTACTTGGCTACTCCTGGGAGCATGCCAGATACATACTTAATCCTTTTTCCCTCAGGGTGGTGAGACAAATTGATTTACTAACACAGTCAATGCTTCCTCCATACTTTGACATCTAGTTCATGCCTAATATCACATCCAATCCTTGTGACTCCAAAATTATTATGTCTGACGGGAAAACATGGCTACCAATGGTTAAGGGTATCTGGTCGCACCATCGACTAGCCATATACTCTGCTCCAGGTGAACTCACTATCAGAGGGGTCCTAAGGGTTTGGGTTGGTAGTTGAAACTTATCCACGAATCCCCTTGATATGTATGAATGTGATGCACCAGTATAAAAAAGAACAAGGGCGCTAAAAGACTTAACCAAAAACTTACCAATAACCGCGTCTGGCTGCTCTTCAACCTCCTCCACGTTAATGTGGTTCACTTGTCCTTTGTTGAATGGATTGGGCTTCTTCCCAGTGCTCCCATTACCGTTTCCATTCTTCGCTTCAGGGCACTCCGTGGCATAGTGTCCAGTCTTCCCGCACTTGAAACAAGTAACATGGTATAGGTCTCTCTTGGCAGGTGTGGCTGGATTGGGGCGATTCTGATTGTTGCTTGCACCATTCCCATTCCCATTCCTTGGGCCAGTATGATTATGGGTACTTCCTCCATTGTGGGTGTGGCCTCCATGGTTATGAACAAGTCCTCCCAAGTTCGGGGTTAGGCGAGTCTTCTGCTGAGCTCCTGAATTATACCTTCCTTGCCCATACTTCCTCTTACGGCTCTCAATCTGCTGCTGCTTCCCTTCAATCATAAGAGCCTTATCTACCAACTCCTGGTAGTTGGTGAATGTTGCCACCATCAACTGCATGCTCATCTCATCATTCAACCCTTCCATAAACTTCTCCTGCTTCGCGGCATCTGTGGCCACATCGTCAGGGGCATAGCGAGATAACTTGCTAAACTCATCCACATATTGAGCCATAGTACGGTTCCCTTGGCGCAAGTCGCGAAACTCACGCTTATTCATGCTCATAGCTCCTGTTGAGACATGGGCGGTGCGGAATGCTTGCTGAAACTGATCCCATGTAACGGTGGCTATAGGATAGGTGACTATGTAATTGTCCCACCATGAGGCTGCTGGTCCATCCAACTGATGTGCGGCAAAACACACCTTCTCAGCATTTGTACATCCTGCAGTGGTTAACTCCCTTCCAATCTTGTGAAGCCAATCATCTGCCACTATCAGCTCGATGCTGCTGGAAAACACCAGCGGCTGCAACCTCAGAAAGCGGGCTAAGTTGTCAACTGGTGGTGGTGGTGTTGGGTTGTTGTTGTTGTTGCCTTGATTCTGAACTAACAACTGCATCAGGGTATTCTGCTGCTGGATCAACTGAGTGAGCTCCGGTGGGAAAGTAAATCTGGGGTCACATCTCGGAGGCATCTGAGGGTTTAGAGGGAATAGAATAGAATAGAATGAGTTCTATTGAGAAAAACACTACCCATATGCACATGAGACAAACACAATCATATCACTCAATCAATCAAGCAAGGGCATACAATCGATCTAACTATCGTTACAAAAGTGCTCGGACTATACTATATACATGGTGGAATACTACTACTGATATGGTGGTCTACTAGAAATATTGATCGGTCGAAGACTCCATAATGTCTGCTCCAACTTCGTCTTCATAGTCATCATCGCTATCGTCAGGGTCCGAGTCGGTGTCGTCGATGATGATGCAGTCCTCAGAACGAATCTCCTTGGGTTCTTCATCTTCTCCTCTTGGCGCGGGGTCTCCCATGAATACTCCTAGCTTCCTTTCCAGATCGTCATTCTTCTCCACTAGTACGACGATTTCCTCCTCATAATCTTCGCGTGTAGCCTTGAGTTCTTCCTCCAGTTCTGTGATCCTTGTCATTGCCTTCTTCAGGTCTGTCATGCCTGCGCACATCTGGTTCTCCTGGCGACGAATGTGCTGGTTTAGTTCCTAGATGAAAGCGGCGATTGATCTATCCTTCCTGGTGCTGATCATCTCCCATTGCTCATCTCGGCGCCCACAAATCTGGTAGATAGTATCCTTAAGCTCCTTATGGTAAACTTCTCCAATGCGTCCCATGGTGATGTGAGCTGCCATGCTCTTTCCTAGACTCCAGGTTGGTGCATCAAAGGAAAACTCTATGGGTTTCGTGACTAGCGCGAATGTCCTTCCTGGAACTTGAACTTGAATCATCCATCGCTCCTCTTCTGGTAATGTGGCGTTGTAAGTCCCGGTGAAGCTTGGTATTCCAATGTTCAGGTACCTAGTGACTTCCTTCAAGTGTCGTCCAAAGGGTGCGTCTTCATCTGGTTGTGCAAACTTGTTCCTTGCATCCGCCATCCTAAAGAGTAGAAAATGGAGAGAAGTCAGAAATGAGAAGAGAGTAGTGATCTAGGGCTTTAGCTTAGTGGTCGTGTCCTACACTCAACGTGTGCTCTGATACCATCTTGTAGCGACCCGACCTCAAACGGTCAAGTCTCCGTGATTTAGTGTCATCCCTGGATCGGTAATGCTGACACACACACACAGTACTTGAAGGATTTATAACAGAGTGGCAATCACACACTTATTACATCGAATGTCTCAAAAGAGAACTTATTACAATAAATATGGCTTAAGGCCATCTAATACGATAACAACGGAAGGCCTAGAAGATAAAGTGAGTCCATCAACTCCAACGACATAGCTGAGCTGCACGACAACGACCTAACGAACCTTACTCCTCGTTTGAAAAGTCTGTAACATAATACGTTGCAGCCCGAAAATGGGTCAGCACATGGAATATGCTGGCAAAGTAACACAGTAGAGCAAGAACAGAATGATGCTATCACTACATGCATATTTGGCTTGTGGAAAGCTCTATGGTTATAGTTTTTGCGAAAAGCCAATTTTTCCCTACAACAAAGGAATAAAATTTTATTTAACTATCATGGTAGTTGAAACATCATTGAGAAGGTTCCTCCAACTCAATCCCAATTAAAATAGTTATCAACCCAACAATATTAATTTAGAGTGATGAGATACATATGATAATCCAAGTATTAGATAATCAAGATGTCCATAACCGGGGACATGGCTAACCATGATTAGTTTATACACTCTGCAGAGGTTTGCGCACTTTTCCCCACAAGACTCGATCTCCTCCGTTGGATTTCTCGCACTACATGATGTTTGAGAAACGGATGACCGAGACACAGTTTTTCAGAAGCATTAACTCTCTACTCCGGATAGACTATACCACCTACAACCCAACTACCTGCTAGTCTACCTCTTAAAGAGCTTCACGCAACTTACTCAACTATGCTAGAGCCCATAATAGCTTGTGGCTGCACACGGAAGTTTCTAGCATGAAATATCTCAGTTTCCTTTGAGCCTGGGTGGTGGACCATAGGATTATCACACGGGTACTCCGGGATATCCTAGGACAACACTGGATTCTCCAGGTGCCCGACAAACAATTCACCCAGATGTGTATTAAAGTTGCCACCTTAAGTTGAACCATTAGTTATCAATCTCACATATGTCATGGTTTCACTCAAACCCAATCCACATCTACGAGCATAGCATAGCAATATAAGCAATACACAGATGTAACTCCCAAGGTTTGATAATAACAGGGCAATAGGTTCTACCTCATCAACTACTTCCCAAACCCACATGTTAACAAGTCCTAACCATGCAATGTGTAAGGGTTGAAACTAATGCATAAAAACTGGGTGATCAAGGGGTATGCTCAAAGTGTTACTTGCCTTGCTGATGATCCGCAAAACCTAGAGACTCGAAGTAGCACGCTTCGCACTCCGGGTGTTCTATCGCAAACAAACAATATCATACATAAGCAATCAAGCAAAGAAGCACATGTAAAACTCAAATAAGAGATCTAACCATAAATTTCAACTTAAGAACTCCGGTTTGCAAAAAGAATCAAATCAACGGAGCAACGAAACTCAAACTGTGGAGGAAAGAAGATCCGATTACTAATCTGGACTAGGGTCAAATTTTACTGTATCAGAATCTTGTTCAAGTTGGTTAAACAGATAGAGGGTTTCGAGACGAAGATCTAGGCGCTTGAATCACCTGATTCCAATAAACGAGCGAAAAGATAAACTAAGAAGAAAATCGGATCAGAAATCGCGATCGAAAATAATCGCGGAAAAATCCGAGAAAAAGCAAACTGACAAACAGGCTAACGAACGAACGTTCGTTGTCTGCGGCTAACGAGTGAACACCGTTCGTTAAGTAAACTAAACCGGAAAAAATAAAACTGATTTATTCTAAAAAGCGAACCTAGGGTTTTCTAAAAAAACGGATCATTTTTTTAAAACCGAACAACGGCAACGGCGGCTTATACCTCCGGAGAGGCAGGGCGGCTTCGGCGGGGTCCGGCTGCGGCGGCGGGTGGCGCGGGGCGAGGCGCGACAGCAGCGCGGTGTGGCGTGCGGCGGCGGGGCGCGGCAGGCGGCAGCGGTGCGGTGCGGCTGCGTCGCTACGACGGGCGGGGCGACGCAGGCGGCGGGGTTCAGGTGGTGGTGGGGGAGGGGTCGGGGCGGCGCTATAAAAGGGGGGCTAGCTTGGGGGAGGGGGCAAGGCGGCGGCGGGACAGCGTCCCGGTCGGACTCGCGGCGGGAGGCGTCCGCTCCGGGGACTAGGCGGACGGGGCGGCCCGGCTGGCGGGGCTTCGGCCCAGTCGGCGGGGTGAAGCTATTTTTTTTAAAAAATAATTTCGCCGAAACTTAAATAAATCTTAGGAAAATAAATAAAATTCTAAAAATACCAAAACAAATTTTCACCGTCTAAATAAAATATTTAAAACAAGATGAACATTTTCCTGGCCCTAAAATGCAACTTTGAAAAACGTGCAATTTTTCTAATTCAAATAAAATAGCAAAAAAACTCCGAATAAAATCAAATATTTGATTTTAATATTTTCCTCCAACATTTCATTTATTTTGGAGAAGTCATATTATCTCCCCTCATATATTTTAATACTATGAAATATTTTCGGAGAGAAAAATAATTAAAACCAAAAATCCTCGTTTCAATATTTGATAAAATTCAAATATGAAAACAGTTAAATCCCCAACTCTCTCCGAGGGTCCTTGAGTTGCTTAGAATTTCGAGGATCGTGAAACAAAATGCAGCAAAATATGATATGCATGAATGATCTATGTATAACATTCCAAATTGTGAATTTGGGATGTTACAGGTACACATCCTTAAATGTACACACCCGCCACGATTGGGGGCTTCTGTAAGTAGAAGCTTATTATTATACCAAGCCTAGAGCTCAAAATATATGTGTTGTTTGTGGATATACATCCTTTTTTCCATTATATGCACCTCTATAACTTTAGTTTTTGCCAAGCTGGGTTGCCTCGCTCCTGTGCTTATGCTCTATGTTCCCGATTGTTCGGCCAGGGCATAAAGGGAGCACCACTACGATTGTTACAACTGAGTCATCCGGGCATGTACCTCAGACAGGTGAAGCCTAAAGCTAGCGTTCTTAAGGGAATAATTGGTCGGCACTAAAACAACAGATTGTTGCCGTATTGCAACCATCTTTAAGCACTTTGAGACAGTTTTCCGTATTACGGACCACACGCCCCGGCACGTGTAATCATAATATGCCGACCCAAGGAAAGGAACCTTTAACGGAACTAGTTTCCTTGGAAGATGTTTCTTACATACGTAATAAAACATACATCCTGAACTAGAATTTTTTTGTCTGTTTGAGCACAATGACTGGGTTGCATGGTTTCCCGAAATATACTTCCTTTTGTCCTAAGTATCCGGAAACACTTCAGCATTTTGGTCCAGAGGTTAAAGCCGAAAGCCTGCGATGCAAAATCATTTCACATGTTCGGATCTAACCAAAGGTTGTTCATAAATGCACAATGATACTTAAGTCAAAAACCTATTCCTTCTCTATTCCGTCTATAAGGATGTCTAATCTACAATCTTCCTGCAAATATTTTGCAGCGATCATTACTTGATCATAGACCAAATTTAAAGGGATTTCCTTTGCATGTGGTCCCTGTGGTCCTACTCGGGCCATATGATTCGGATCCAGTTTCGTGAAGCGTGTCTTCACCATGGCCCAAGCTTCTCGTGCACCTTCCCGGCATGCAGACGTCTTCCATAGCTCAAATCGGCACCGAGCACCTTTGAATATGTTTGCCATGCCCTCCATACTTTCTGGAGGGGTATCAGGTGGCCGTAACGCCTTCACCATACTCCTCATGGCTTTCCGGGCCCGAGCATGCACGACGGACAACTCCTTTAGCACGTCGCCTTGAAACCCGGATACTTCCTCTTTAAGCCGACCAATTAACAGACCTGCCGCAAAAAATTCATGATATTCCACATTATGGACTAAACATGAGTACCTATGGTGGTTCTGAATAAGAGGGGAAGACATACCGAACATGTCGCCCTTCAGCTTTTCATTTTCCTTCTGAGCGGCTGATAGCTAAGCCTTCAAGCTCTCTATCAGTTCGTACTTTTTGTCCTTTTCCTCCTCAAGTTTTTTCTCCCTAGACGCACCCGTTGCGGTATCTTTAAATTCCGCTAGTTCGGCGGTGACTGCACTCAGTTGCGTCTACATTTGTGTTCACATCCTGGGCTAGCATAGTGTTCTTTTCTTGCAGAACCTGCAAAAATTATCGATCCTTAAATCGGTTTGCTTCACCGTTTCAAGTCTCGGGGGCTACTAGCATATGTGATATGACCCGCTGTAATAAAAACACTGAGGTTGTCGACGTTTCATCTCAAGCCGATGTTGTCCGAAAATACAAAGCATCTACACCAGAGTATCTCCGGCCAAGTAACGAAGATGAGGATACACTAGTTAATACTTGCATGCATGTTAATGCATTGCACATAATTAATATAGGCCAAAAGGAGAAACATGTCCAGGCGGACAAGATGAGATTTACTTCAGGACTTGACATGCGTACAATGATGCAAGAAACAAATAGAGAAAAATATGAGATGGAAGCCAGCCTAGAATGCTATTCTATTCCAATTGTAGGAGGCAAAATTCATTCGGTGCATGCAACCAAGAATTATGGCTATTTGCTTGGAGATATAAAAGGAGTTAAAGGAAGGTTTAAAGAAGAATTTATGTTCCCATTTTTACCACGAAAGGAACATGTACGGGAAGGAGATGTACGTGGTAATCTATCTCTCAAGGACTTGGGATAGGGTCCACCTACAATGAAGATAAATACAAAGTGTTTTTTGCCGAGATGTGAAAGGCAACTAATTAAATATAGTATAGGGTCCAGAATAGATTATAGTCTTAGTTTCCTTTTGACTTGTGTGTTGCATGTAGGGATAGATTACTTCTACATGAGGGTCAAGTTGATTAGTCGGGTTAGCTATAAGTACTAGAGGATGCGATCATGTAAAGGCAGGTTATTTTTATAAAAAAGACACGATGTGTTTTCAAGGGTAGACACCCGTATCAAGTTTTAGAGGGATCTTTAAAAAACCTCTATGTTGCGATTTCTTTGTAGAAATTGTTTTCACATGTGAGTACCATCTTCAAGATTGGTTTTATCATGCTGAGCCGCAAGGTTCAAACCCTCTATTTCGTGTACATCACGTGTGCGGGCAAGAGGTTATTACTGCTGGTGGTGGAGTGTCGTGAAAGATTGGGCCACAATAACAGACCGGATCTCGCCATCGAGGTTCGGTCTACATCAGGTGGTATCAGAGCATCAGTTTGTTCACGACATTATGGAGAAGATGGCGAGTGCATCATCATTCAGAAATTTAAGCTATGGATTTCGGTTGGAGGAGGAAGGCCGTTGGGCTGGGCTTTTTCACACCTATGTGGTGGTGAGAGAGAGATCATGTGCCATGACGATCGATCACATGAATTTGATCAACGCTGCAAGCATCGAGATGGTGGAAAAGTTGAATCTACCAGTGACAGCACGTCCACAACCATACTTGTTTCGTTGGGGTCATGAAGATCTCACTATGACGCACCAAACTAAAGTATCGTTTTTGTTAGGTAATTATTTTTGTGAGGTTTTGTGTGACGTGATTCCGGTAACGATGATTTTGTGTCACTTGTTATAGGGTGAGCTATGGTACAAATATCATGATGTGGCGTATGATTGCAAAACACACATATATACTGTCAAGAGGGGTAAGAAGTGCAACCTTGTGCCTATGGGTGAGGAGCGTTTTATTTCTTGAAGGAAAGAACATCTTGAGAAGATAAAAGAGAAAAAATAAGAAAAGAAGAAGGTTCAAGCTACTGAAATTTTCGTCGTCACCGTTCAGTATGTACATGAAAATATTGCTGAAGAGATTGAGTTGAATCCGAGGATGGTTTCCATTCAAGGGGGAGATGATGATACGACCCGCTGTAATAAAAACACTGAGCTTGTCGACGTTTCATCTGAAGCCGATGTTGTCCAAAAATATGAAGCATCTACACCGGAGTATCTCCGGCCAAGTAATGAAGACGAGGATACACTAGTTAATACTTGCGTGCATGTTGTTGCATCACACATAATTAATATAGGCCAAAAGGAGAAACATGTCTAGGCAGAGAAGATGAGATTTACTTCAGGACTTGACATGCGTACAATGATGCAAGAAATAAAGAGAGAAAAACATGGGATGGAAGCCAGCCGAGAATGTTATTCTGTTCCAATTGTAGGAGGCAAAATTCATTCGGTGCATGCAACCAAGACTTGTGGCAATTTGCTTGGAGATATAAAAGGAGTTAAAGGAAGGTTTAAATAAGGATTTATGTTCCTATTTTTACCACGCAAGGAACATGTACGGGAAGGAGATGTACGTGGTCATCTATCTCTCAAGGACTTGGGATGGGGTCCACCTACAGTGAAGATAAATACATGGTATTTGTTGCCAAGATGTGAAAGGCAACTAATTAAATATAGTATAGAGTCCAGAATAGATTATAGTCTTATTTTCCTTCTAACCTATGTGTTGCATGTAGGGATAGATTACTTCTACGTGAAGGTCAAGTTGATTAGTCGGGTGAGCTATAAGTAGTAGAGGATGCAATCATGTAAAGGCAGGTTATTTTTATAAAATAGACACGATGTGTTTTCAAGGGTAGACACCCGTACCAAGTTTTAGAGGGATCTTTAAAAAACCTCTGTGTTGCGATTTCTTTGTAGAAATTGTTTTCGCGCGTGAGTACCATCTTCGAGATTGGTTTTATCGTGCTGAGCCGCAAGGTTCAAACCCTCTATTTCGTGTACATCATATGTGTGGGCGAGAGGTTGTTAATACTGGTGGTGGAGTGTCGTGAAAGATCGGGCCGCAACAACAGATCGGTTCTCGCCCTCGAGGTTCGGTCTACATCAATATGGCCATGCAAATTGCCTCCAATTTTTTCCTGTATATTCTCCAAGAAGAGCTGAATGACTCCGGCAAGGCCGTGTCGAGCGGCTCAGATATATGCTTCTGTTGAACTCAATGTGGCGAATTCTTGTTCGGACAAGGCCAGAGCACGCATAGCCTCCTTTAATCGATGGTGATTCATCATGCTCTCCACTTCGGAATTCGTGACCGATACGTCATCCAAATCCTCTTGAGAAGGTGGAACGGGCATGGCGTCGGCTGTGTCCTAGTTGACGAGTCTGGCACCAGATTAGTGGACATTTGGCTAATCGGACATTTTCCCACCGTCTGCTACGTACTCCTCCTAATGTTAAGGATAAAAGGGGAGACTCTTTACAATCCAGACTCATGCCTAGGCATGCATTAAAGCACACGTACCTCTTGGAAGACTGTGAGGTCTCCGCAGTACTCCCAGTCCCCTTTCGTTTTGAACGACGACCTTGTGTAGGGGCACCCCTCGAGGAGATACGGTCCCTAGAACGCCGGTCCTATTAAAATTCGGATCAATACAACGGGTAAGGATGCAGACGAGGATCTCCCCTTAGGAAGCCTCTGGATACTCATGATGAAGAATGGGTAAAGGCTAGGGCAGTCAGCAGTGATAGCCACTTCCGAACCGTCAAGGCTCGCCTGATAGAATACCCCATCGTCGAATTCTATATATATGTCCGGATCCTCGCAAAAGCTAGGATCTTCATCACGATTATGATCCTCCGGCTGGGGAGCATGACAGTGGACGTCCTCGGTCATCCTCCTCCATGACTGTTGGTGGCAACAAAAACTAAATTCGATTAGTGTGTGCAACGCAATGAAATAAGCACAGAACGATCAAGATCTTACCCATTCAATAGGGCTGTACATGGAATAAGCCTCCCGGCAGTTTAACCGGAGAAAATCTTCTTTTTCACCCTTATACAGATCAGCCAAAATTGAGGCCAATTCGGCTGGAGTATCCGGTCCTTTCCGTCTGTAGCGGGACGCGTCGTCTTCTCCGTTATAGCACCATAAGGGAGTCACTCTGGATTGAAGAGGCTGGACACACCTCTTTATTGCAATGGCCATGAATTCAACCATAGAGATCGGTATGGGCTAGCAACCTAACCTTGCTGACCAACCTCTTTATCTCCACACTGTCCTCTTCCTTGGGACTACGGGGACGTCAGTTGAGGCGCTTCCTTAAAGGAGCATTGGAGAATTTAGGAGGCCCTACCGAACTGGGTCCGGCAGCGGAACATCATCCATATAAAACCATTCCGAGGACCACTACGGGTATGCCTCTTTAGGTGTTTGCTACCTCTTGAGCACTACATTGTTTTTCCCTTGAAGAGGAAAGGGTGATGCAGTAAAGTAGCGTAAGTATTTCCCTTAGTTTTTGAGAACCAAAGTATCAATCTAGTAGGAGATCACAGACGGTGTCCTGGACTAGGGGGTACTCACCACGTCGTCTCCCGATCTATTAGATTGGGCCGAGGCCCCCCATGGCCGTATACTCATGGGCCAGTTCGGACAGCTGCCGCATACAAGGAAGATTCCACAAATACTTGGCGATCAAGACAAGGCCGGCGTATTCGGCTAGGACTCTTGTTAACCTAGGCCTCTGGTGCATTATATAAACCAGGGCCAGGCTAGTCGATAGAGGAGACAACTTCATCATACAACAATCATACCATAGGCTAGCTTCTAGGGTTTAGCCTCCTTGATCTCGTGGTAGATCCACTCTTGTACTACCCATATCATTAATATTAATCAAGCAGGACGTAGGGTTTTACCTCCATCAAGAGGGCCCAAACTTGGGTAAAACATCATGTTCCTTGCCTCCTGTTACCATCCGGCCTAGACGCACAGTTCGGGACCCCCTACCCGAGATCCGCCGGTTTTGACACCAACATTGGTGCTTTCATTGAGAGTTCCGCTGTGTGATCGACAAAAGGATCGATGGCTTGCCTGTAGATCAACTACGACTTCGATGTCTTCGTCACCAGTTCGACTGGTCACCTTGGTTCGACCAAGAATTGCGCCTCATGTTCGGATCACCATGTTCGGACGAGGGCCTTCATCCAACATCAACTCCGATCTCTATCAAGATCACGGAGGAATCATCTATGAAGCTCAGGGGCTCAACGTCAACATTGCCCTCAAGCGACCGTGCTGTTTTTTTTGGACAGCGAACTCGTATCTGCCACCACCACCTCCTCGAGTATCGCTTTGACGATCGCTTTAGTGGAATTGTGCGTAATTGAGTCTATAACAACCCTGGAAAATTTCGTCGAGTTCCGATCGAGGAATCTCTTGCAATCCACGATATACCGGAGCCCTATCAAATCTGGATGGGAATTTGGATGAGTTTAGGGCGTGGTGTACAGATTCTAGCTCGGACGTCCTTTGGAAGATCCAACCATTGATCGGCTGCGGAATTCCTATATCTATCACCTCTCAAAATTTCAGCTCGATCCAACCGTCCAAACTCTGGAAACCTTCCGATTAGTGCATCTCTTTTCGGATCTATTTTCTGCTTGAAAACGAATCCGACCCGAGTTCATCTTTTTTATGAACGGGATTTCGGACATCCCTTTTGAAGGAAGTTTTGTATGGGGTATTGTGTTTTGTTCCCGAACACATCCCACTAACTTTAAGATCTTTTGAACATAATCTTCAACATCATACTGGTGTCAAACCAGTTCAGCAATATTGCTCCACGGCTGCTGACCTGCGCTAGACGCGTCGTCACTTTGTTGAGCCGAGCTCAACTTCTTCGGATCATCATCTCGGCAAGCCGAACAAGAGCCCGGCATCACGAAGGATACACGGAGCGGGCATACCGGCATCGCCGCACGGTCGCTTCATCAAGCCGGCATCGACCACGTCACGACTTGCATCGACAGGGCCGCACTATTGCTTCTTCAAGCTGGTGTTCATCACGCTGACCTACTTCGACTCATCGGCTGACGTCGAGGCTTCGACATCTCGGCTGGACCGGGGGCTTCACCATCTCTTCATCAACCTTCTCCGGACGCTTCGGCGTCACTAGCCGACCAGCTCCGTCACGTTAGCTGGGCCGAGGGCTTTGCCTCGGCGAGTCAACCTTTACCAGCATTGCCATGCCATCGTTTTATCGCCCATCAGGCAATGGGTGTGCGGAGCGAGTCCCAATTTTGGGAATCACCTTCCTTCGAATTGCTACAACAAATAAACCAGGTGCTATTAATCCCAGTATTTTTTGCTTGTTTGGGTCCATTTTCCCAAGGAATTATTACTCTGGTTTGTCCATGATATGTACACAGGTCTATCAAATGGTGACCGCATTAACGACGGTTGCATGGTGGATCGATCAGTTTCCGTACATAGTCCGGCGAACGCCGCATCCGGAGCTCGGACCGACCTGTGAATTCAGGCTTTGCCACGCCTTTACTACATCACGCCGACGCCCTGCATCGACATTGACTTCGGCGTCAGGCCATATTTCTTCTATTCCTCACTTTTCATAAATTATTTATTATGCAACATTTTTTTAATTATCATTATTACTATTATCTCCGGTTTGCACTATTTTTTGTGCACAGGAAAATGATCCGGGGACTTCGGTGTCACTCTGCCGGTCTGCATTGACCATGCTATGTCACCACTTCGGCGTGTCGAGCTCTCCGCTCCGCCACCTCAGGACCAGCTTGGGGGATGGAGCCTTGCCCCGCATCAAGGTCGGACCGCGTCATCAATACCGAACACATTAACCAGCTAAGTCTCTTTCATGCTCAAAGCTTTAATTTCTAACTTGTGCTCGGTTCGACCAAGCATTATACTTTTTTGGAAAAAGTTGCTTGTAAAAAATTTCCTTGTCCAAACTTTGTTTGTTACGCATAAATTCAAATACCCCGTTTACTTGGGGGCTTCCTTTATGAAGCTTTTTCCTGTTGCATATGATTATACTTGTACGACTTCGTTCCCTGTTCGTGTATTACGCCACAATATGCACCATATTGACTTAAGCGATTTGCAAGCTGGGTTGCCTCGCTCCTGTGCTTACCCCTACATTCCCGATTGTTCGGCTAGGGAGTAAAGGGAGCACCTCTGCGATTGTCACAATCGGGTCAACCGAGCCGGACCTCAGACTGGGTGAAGCCGAAAGCTAGCGCTCTTATAGTTTTCAATGATGGTCGGCACACAACGGAACTCATGAGTACAAAAAATCTATTGCACAAGTCTCATAATAACAATGAGCACCGAAGAAAGGTATCAGTGGGGGTACTATTTTTTCGAAGATGCTTCTTACACTTCACGGTAATATAGCATAAGTTCCCTGAGCGCGCTTTGTCTGTTACAGCCTTATGGCCTGATTGCCTGGTTATTGGAAACACCGTTGATATTCTCGACCGATGGAGTACATAACACTTTTCGGTCCATGACCAAAGAGGGAGAAGCTGACGGTCGGTTAAGACGCGTTTAAAGTTCGGTTGAACATAGATATGATATAAGTACTTCGGTACATGCAATCATTCCTGTACCCAAGTCACTTGGGGGCTCTTAAGTTTATTTGAGCCGTTTTATAATAAGTGTTCTTCTTCTTAGTCGTTGCAAAGTTTTATTATTATTTATCACTCCTTTTTTCGACACGAGTGTGCGGTCACTAGCCGGGGAGCCTAATTTCGCTCTCAAAGCCGCTAGAGTTTAGTTTGCTAAAATGGCCTGATGAGAAGTACTCCGCCCTCGGGATAGGAGGTTGAAGCCGTAGGCTGACCCGCTCGAAGTCTTGAGATAGGATGTATCATGTTAAGGCATGACAGAAGCACTTCTTTTTTCTAAGACCAACTTTCGGATTGGCACCGAACACTTGATATTGTTCGAACGTCATGTTTTTACTGACGTTTCTTGGTTTTCCAAGCTTTTTGGCACTTTTAAACTATTTGTGCTTTTCCAGCATTAGTCTCACAGTGCAACGCCGGACACCTTTAGGGATTCGGCAAAAACATTCTCAGATATTGCTATATATGCATCGGTTTCGAATTGTGTCTTCGGTCAATAGTTGGGTTGCCCGGCTCCTGCACTTGCTTCCTACGTTCTGTTTTGTTCGGCTAGGCGTGCAAAGGGAGAACCACTGCGATTGTGCTTCCAGCTCACATGGTTAAGCACCTCAGTGGAGAAAGCCGAAAACTGACTTTCACAATAAGCGTAAACTGGTCAGCGATCCGATGACTATGTTAAATGATGGGCCGTTCATAACATTGGCCGAAGTGTTTACGGCTTGACCCCGACTGTCGCTGAACACTACCGGGGGCTATTAACCGGCCTCCCAAACTAAATCCTCAATATTTTGATCTTACATTAGAGCTGAGGTTTAATGATCATGCTTAGCATGACAACCCAAAGAAAGGAACCGATAGCGGGACTATTTTCTTTGGAAGACATTTCTTCTGTTAAACAGTAATATAACTCTCTACGTACCTTTCTTTATAAAACCGTATGGCTAGATTGCCTTGTTTGTTGTAAATCTTTGCCCTCATAAAGGCTTTATAAAGTAGGAGAAACACTCCTCGGCTACTGGCCGAGGAGGTGGAAGCCGATGGTCGGTCAACAAAGTTTTGTATAATGCGGATCCGAGCATTAATGACGTAAAGTACTTCGATACATAGAGTCATTACACATAATTTGTGATTTTACTATGGATATTGATCCTGAATTCGGCCACCCGTGCCCGCATTAAGGCTCGGGGGCTACTGGGCTTCGGGCTTATTATTTACAAATATTAAAGGGGCACAATGATCCCCTTATCTGGTGTTGCCACCCGACCAGTGTCTCGGGGGCTACTGCATTGCTTGTCCAATGCAGAAAATTTTATGTGCAATATAGTTTCCGAGGAGATTTTGATCCTCAGGTTGGTCGGCCGCACCCAACCTGAGTCTCGAGGACTGAGCACGCCGCTTTTAGTGTCCCAAAGTATTCTGCCGAGCTTGGACTTGATCCTCAGGACGATTTTGCAAATCAACCCGAGTCTCAGCGGCTACTGGGATCAGCGGTCTTACGTCATCCTTCAGGTGCATCTTAGGTTTTAGACCGATACACACCTTGAGGGCTACTGGCTATATATCTCGGCAGAGAATAAATTGCACCAACAAAAAATATTCACAAAAATTGGCCCACATTCGGGGTGGTACACCACCTCGGAAGCAGTCCGGCGTCAAGCTCGGGCGCTAGTGGCTGGCTCCGTAGAGGGCATTTCCGGCGTTAAGCTCGGCTAAACTCCTTCAAACTTTTTTGAACCAAGGTGATATGACACCTCGGATATAGTCCGGCATTGGAGCTCGGATACATAGTCCGGCGTTGGAGCTCGGATACATTCCGGCGTTAGAGCTGGGAAGCGGTACGGCATTGGTGCTCGGCTGCAAAAGATACCTCGAATACAGTCCGGCGTTAGAGCTCGGACGCAAGAGGACACTGGCTCCCGGGAACAACTTCAAACCCGAGGTGTGGCATAAAAATAATAAGGCATTGATAAAGGCCGGAAACTTAAAGGGGCTCCTCGGATACCCGGCGTATAAACTCGTCAAATGCATTTCGGCGATCCTCAAGATCGAAGATGAGAAGATTTGTTGAACCAGTTTTCAAGACCGACGACCGAAGATGAAGAACAGTTCGGAAGAATCGAGGAGCGTCCCTAACTTGAAGACCGGTTCAGGGGGCTACTGACGGTGTCCTGGATTAGGGGGTACTCACCACGTCGTCTCCCGATCTATTAGATTGGGCCAAGGCCCCCATGGCCGTATACTCATGGGCCAGTTCGGACAGCTGCCGCATACAAGGAAGATTCCACAAAGACTTGGCGATCAAGACAAGGCCGGCGTATTCGGCTAGGACTCTTGTTAACCTAGGCCTCTGGTGCATTATATAAACCAGGGCCAGGCTAGTCGATAGAGGAGACAACTTCATCATACAACAATCATACCATAGGCTAGCTTCTAGGGTTAGCCTCCTTGATCTCGTGGTAGATCTACTCTTGTACTACCCATATCATCAATATTAATCAAGCAGGACGTAGGGTTTTACCTCCATCAAGAGGGCCCGAACCTGGGTAAAACATCGTGTTCCTTGCCTCCTGTTACCATCCGGCCTAGACGCACAGTTCGGGACCCCCTACCCGAGATACGCCGGTTTTGACACCGACAATCACGCTCAAGTCCCACACACCTACACAAGCAAATAAGAACCTCACAACCAACGCAATAAAGGGGTTGCCAATCCCTTCACGTCCACTTACGAGAGTGAGATCTGATAGATATGATAAGATAATATTTTTGGTATTTTTATGATAAAGATAAATAAAAATGCAAAGTAAAATAAATGGCAATGGAAATAACTAAGTATTGGAAGATTAATATGATAGAAGATAGACCCGGGGGTCATCGGTCACTAGTGGCTTCTCTCAAGAGCATAAGTATAACGGTGGGTAAACGAATTACTATCGAGCAATTGATAGAATTGAGCATAGTTATGAGAATATCTAGGTATGATCATGTATATAGGCATAACGTCCGAGACAAGTAGACCGAAACGATTCTGCATCTACTACTATTACTCCACACATCGACCGCTATCCAGCATGCATCTAGAGTATTAAGTTCAGAAGAACAGAGTAATGCTTTAAGGAAGATGACATGATGTAGAGGGATAAACTCATGCAATATGATATAAACCCCATCCTTTTATCCTCGATGGCAACAATACAATACGTGTTGGTTCCCTTTGTGTCACTGGAATCTTGCACCGCAAGATTGAACCCAAAGCTAAGCACTTCTCCCATTGCAAGAAAGATCAATCTAGTAGGCCAAACCAAACTGATAATTCGTAGAGACTTGCAAAGATAAACCAATCATACATAAAAGAATTCAGAGGAGAATCAAATATTGTTCATAGATAATCTGGATCATAAACCCACAATTCATCGGATCTCGACAAACACACCGAAAAGAAGATTACATCGAATAGATCTCCAAGAGGATCGAGGAGAACTTTGTATTGAGATCCAAAGAGAGAGAAGAAGCCATCTAGCTAATAACTATGGACCCGTAGGTCTGAAATAAACTACTCACACATCACCGGAGAGGCCATGGAGTTGATGTAGAGGCCCTCCGTGATCGATGCCCCTTCCGATGGAGCTCCGGAAAAGGCCCCAAGATGGGATCTCTCGGGTACAGAAGGTTGCAGCGGTGGAATTAGGTTTTCGTGGTGCTCCTGGATGTTTGGGGGTACGTGGATATATATAGGAGGAAGAAGTACGTTGGTGGAGCAATGGAGGGCCCACGAGGGTGGAGGGCGCGCCCAGGGGGGTAGGCGTGCCCCCCTACCTCGTGCCTTCCTCTGTTGTTTCTTGACGCACACTCCAAGTCTCCTGGATCATGTTCTTTGAGAAAATCACATTCCCGAAGGTTTCATTCCGTTTGGACTCCGTTTGATATTCGTTTTCTTCGAAACCCTAAAATAGGCAAAAAAACAGCAATTTGGGCTGGGCCTCCGATTAGTAGGTTAGTCCCAAAAATGATATAAAAGTGTAAAATAAAGCCCATTAACATCCAAAATAGATAATATAATAGCATGGAGCAATCAAAAATTATAGATACGTTGGAGACTTATCAGTGTTCCTATAAGGTATCCGGATACGGCAATACGCCATACTTTGGCACCGCCCACTTCAAATATGGAACCCCCTTGGTGGCAGGGAATGAGGCAAAAGAATTTCCTCCATAATCCAAAATGGGCCTCGATGCCTAGGAACAACTCGCAGAGGGCAACAAAACCTGAGATGTGCAGAATCAAACCTGGGGTGAGGTTGTGGAGTTGGATGCCGTAAAATTCCAATAACCCCTAGAGGAAGGGATGGATTGGAAATCCCAGGTCCCGTGATAGAAATTGGACGAAGCACACCCTCTCCTCCTTATTTGGGTTGGGGAAGTTCTCAGCCATCGCGTCGTTGCCCGTTGAATAAAATCTCGCTCGAACGTAGACTAGATCCACGAGGGGGAGGTAGCCTTGCGTCTGGAGCCGGCTTATCTGAAGATGAGGCACATAGCAACTCTGCCAATCGCCCTCTTGAGGGCCATGGGGACACGAAGAGGAGCCTGGGACGCTGGCCATGATGGAAGGCTTTGTTTGTGGCTAGACTTGGCCATTTTCCTTCTGCGCGATGTGAGATGGCATTTGGAAATCCATATCTCCTTATATAGATGCCATCCGAGTGTGGTGAAGGGCTTATCTGCAAAAAAATCATGGACCGTTCATATTCGCCCGACGTGCGAAAATCAAAGCATCGACAGGGAGGAGTCGTAAAAGACATCGAGGTTATCACCGGATTATCATTTGTCCGGATTATAATGAGGAACCCGCCTTGCAATGGCGAAGACATGAGTCGAATATTACGTTGTCATTGAAGGCAAGTTCGAGGGCTACTAAGGGAGTCTTGGATTATGGGGTCCTCAGGTGTCCGGGCTATGTAGCATGGGCCGGACTGATGGGCCATGAAGATACAAGATAGAAGGCCTTCCCCCGTGTCCAGGTGGGACTCTCCTTTGCATGGATGGAAAGCTTGACGTCTGGATATGTTGTTTCCTTTCTCTGTAAACCGACTCTATACAACCCTAGGCCTCTCAAGTGTCTATATAAACCGGAGGGTTTAGTCCGTAGAGGCTATCACAAATCATATAGGCCAGACATCTAGGGTTTAGTCATTACGATCTCGAGGTAAATCGACTCTTGTAACCCCTATACTCATCAAGGTTAATCAAGCAGGAAGTAGGGTATTACCTCCATTAAGAGGGCCCAAACCTGGGTAAACATCATGTCCCCTTGTCTCCTTTTACCTTCGATCCTCGTACGCACAGTTCGGGACCCCCTACCCGAGATCGGCCGGTTTTGACACCGACAGGCTCCACTTGAGTAGAGAATTGTCCTTCTCCTTCGGCCACTAGGGGTTCCTCAATGGGGAGTATTTGACCAATCCCCGTTCTTCTTATGGCTTGGGGATGAATTTCATCACCTACATCACAAAGACCACTATGCTCCACTTGGGAGCCGTTATTTTCGTCAAACTCCACGTTACACGTCTCCTCAATGAATCCGGTGGACTTGTTGAGTATATGGTAAGCATGAGAGTTTGTTGCATAACCAACAAATATGCCCTCTTGAGCTCTAGGTTCATATTTAGAAAAATGAACACATTTCTGGAGAATGAAACACTTACAACCGAACACACGGAAGTACTTGAGGTTGGGATTGTTGCCGGTAAGTATCTCATATGGAGTCTTGTTCAAGCCTTTGTAGAGGTAGAGCCCATTGGAAGCATGACATGCGGAGTTGATGTCTTCAGCCCAAAAGTTGTACAAAGATTTGAATTCTGCCATCATGGTCCTTGCCGCATCCATCAACGTCTAGTTCTTCCTCTCTGCCACATCATTTTGTTGAGGGGTATAGGGTGAAACATATTGGTGCTTGATCCCCTCGTCACTAAGAAACTCATCCAAGGTGTAGTTCTTGAACTAGGTGCCGTTGTCACTTCTAATCATAAAGATCTTTGCATCATGTTGCCGTTGAGCTTCATTTGCAAAGTTGATGACGGTTTGTTGAGTCTCACTCTTCCTCTTGAAGAAGTATACCCATGTGTATCTTGAGTAGTCATCCACAATCACCAAGCAATATTTTCTTCCACCGAGACTATCAAAGGATGGAGGACCAAAGAGATCCATGTGAAGAAGCTCCAAGGGCCTCTTTGAGTAGATGATAGTCGATGGTCGGTGATCCGTTTCATGAAGCTTTCCTTCGATACAAGCACTGCAAGCACGGTCTTTGGCAAAATACACATTTTTTAGTCCATGCACGTGGTCCCCTTTGAGGAGACTTTGCAAATATCTCATATTGACGTGGGCTTGTCGGCGATGCCAAAGCCAACCCACATAAACTTTAGCCATTAGGCAAGTCACGGTCTTAGTGGGTCGCTCCGAAAAGTTCACCACATAGAGACCGTTCTCGACTAGCCCAGCAAAGGCTACTTTAAGAGTCTTGCTCCACAAAAGGGCCACGATATCAAGATTAAAGAATGTTGGAAAGCCCATAAGTTCAAGTTGATGAATGAAAAGTAAATTGTATGCACGGGACTCAACAAGCATGACCTTCTCAATAGTTAAATCTTGAGAGATGACCACCTTACAAAGTCCCAATACCTTCGAAGTTGAAGCATCACCAAATTGGACATGGGTGGGCATAGATGGAGTTGGATGCACATCCACCACCAAGTCCTTGCTCCCGGTCATATGATTTGTTGCTCCACTATCGAGCAACCATGACACCCCACCGGAAGCAAACTCCTACAAGAGATCAATGCTTGGATTTAGGTACCCATTTTTGAATGGGTCCTTTGATGTTAGTAACAAGTGTATTAGGAACACAAATAGACCATTCAATGTACTCATAAGAAGAACCAACAAATTTAGCATAAACATGCCCATCACTAGCACGACACAAAACATAAGAGGGGTTAAAATCGTCGGCTTCATTACTAGGGGCGGTTTTGTCCTTATTGGCATTACCACCCATTTCCTTGTTCTTATTCTTCTTCTCATGAGCACCCTCACTTGCCTTGACAAATGTGTCCTTGAGCAGGAAAGATTTCTTGGTCTTGTTGTTCTTCGTCTTCTTTGACTTGGGTACAAACCCAAGTCCTTCCTCTCCTACAACTTCCTTTTGATTGCTCAAAAGGTCATTAAGGTTTTTCTCACCTTGTATGCAAATCACAAGGCCCTTTCAAGTTGCTCTTTCAAATTAGCATTTTCCTCCACAAGATGCACATGCTCGCAAAAAGGGTTAGTAGCATGGGCATTATCAATTGGAACGAAAGGAGGACAAGTGGAAATCTCCTTGGTTAGCTTCACTTGGAGTTGATCATGAGACTCCTTGAGAGAAGCATGAACACCCTTCAAGACCTTGTGAGCCTTGTCAAGTGTATCAAATTCTTCCTTGAGTCTATCATGGTCGACCCCAAGTGCGGCTTTCTTGGATTTAAGCACACGAGTAAGAACAATAGCATGATCAAGATCTTTTTGTAATTTAGCATGATCAACATTGTGTGACTCCTCAAGAGTCAAACAAAGATCTCACTCTTCCTCTAGAGCAATGGAAAGATCCACAATCTCATCGGCATAGTCATGGCTATGCCCCTCGAACTTGGAGATAGTATCCTCATGCGACTCAATGATATCATTGGCCTCACCAAGTTATTCCAATGATATCACGAGGTGCTTCTTGGACTCACCCTTGAGCTTACTCACAAGCTTGGTGAACGCATTCTCATCAAATTTCTCCACCTCACTATCATCTACATAATCTAACAATGAAGGATTAGTAATGATGGTGGTTTTGATGTTAGGAGTTACCTTATTGATACCTTTGGCCATGAGGCACTTGGCAATGGTGTTTCCGGTGGGGGCACCGAAGAGAGACACCTTGGGGGGAGAAGATGTAGCAATGGCAGTGGTTGCCGTTGCCATTCCTTCTCCACTTGTATCTTCCTCATCATCATCAGAGGGGTACTCTTCATGTGCCACCAAGCCCTTTGGAGGAGTCTTCCTGGTGAAGTTCTTCTTACTAGGGAAGGACTTAGCTTTATCTTTGCGAGTTAGCTTGCCACCATTGTCTTCCCTCTTCTCATTGGGGCAATCCACCACAAAGTGACTCACATTGCCACAATTGTAGCAAGTTCTTACATGTTGCTTGATCTTTGACCCACTTGAGTTGTTCTTGGTGAAGTTGGGCCTTGACTTCCTCTTGTTTCTCCAAAATTGCCTTCACGTAGGAGACATGTGCTCATGATAAGCATATTTGGTGTCTTCGGGGCCACACTCCTCTTATTTTTCCTCGTCTTCTTTCGGAATGACCTTGGCCTTCAAAGCAAGGGTGGGAGTTCTTTTCTTTTACCGGACACGAGCAAGAGCATTGTTGGCTGTTTTGTTCATGATGTTCATGGCAATGAACTCATCCAACACTTCACTTGAGGTTAGGGTGTGGATGTCCGGCCTTTCGCGAATCACAGAAGACATGGCTTTGTTGAATGGCATGATGGCCTTGAGTAACTTGCTCTTGATCCAAGTGCCATCCTTATCTTTGCTTCAATGGTTTGGAGAGAAACCGCAAGAGTAGTCACCCTCCAGTAAAGATCACGTGGATCCTCATCTTCAAGCATCACAAATTCATCGGCCTCATCAAGGACCACTTCAAAGTTGGACCGTTGGATGCTTGAGCTCCCCTTATACATAGAGACAATATGCTCCCAACAATCCTTTGCACGAGTGAAATGTCATAGGTGCACAAGGTCTTCGGGTGGAACCGCTTCTTGAAGGATGAACAAAGCAGAGTGATTGTATTGATTGTCAACTTCTTCTCCTGGGGTGAAGTTGTTTGGATCATGCGGGTAGAAGCCTTGCTCAATGGTTCTCCAAAGGTTATAGTTGTGCAATGATTCAAATGAGACTTAATGCGGAAGACCCAACTAGCAAAATCACCCTTAACAAGCTTGGGAGGAGGACCATGAATATTGATGCGAGCTGTGGGGACCGGTCCTCCATAGACCGGGGGAGGGGGAACCGAGGCAAAGGTTCTCGTCCCATTCTTGTCATGAGGGGAAGGAACATGAGTACCCTTAGCCGCTTCCTTGGAGGAATTGGCCTCCGACTTCGATGTCGTGGGATTAACCACACGCAAGGGATCGGGAGTGGATTTCATCCCCTCAAGTAATTGTTTAATCATGGACTTGACTTCGGTCGTCATAGACTGCCTAAGTGATGCCATAGCTTCATTTAAGTCGTCTCGAGTGATCGAAGTCAACTCCACGGCCTCGGGCACGTCCTCCTCATAGTCAACCATACTCTTTGGGTGGTGAAACCCTTAATAAAGAGGCAAGCCTCTAATACTAATTGAAAGGATCAATATGGTTGACTAGAGGGGGGAGGGGTGAATAGGCAACTACCAATTTTTAGTGTTTCTTAACAAATTAGGTTTAGCAACAAATAGGTTGTCTAGCTATGCAACTAGGTGAGCTACCTATTGATAACCCACAAGTATAGGGGATCGCAACAGTTTTTGAGGGTAGAGTATTCAACCCAAATTTATAGATTCGACACAAGGGGAGCCAAAGAATATTTGAAGGTATTAGCAGCTGAGTTGTCAATTCAACCACACCAGGAGATTAATTATCCGTAGCAAGTAATCAGTAGCAAACTAATATGATAGTTTTGATAGTACCGATAGCAGTAACAGTAACGGTAAATAGTGATAGCAGTAATTTTGTAGCAAGTGTAACAATTATGATAGCAGTAGTAACTTAGCAAGAACAATATAGGATAAATTCGTAGGCATTGGATCAGTGACTTGTTGGATGATATTCATCATGAGACAGTTATAACCTAGGGCGATACGGCACTAGCTCCAGTTCATCAATATAATGTAGGCATGTATTTCGTAAATAGTCATACATGCGTATGGAAAGAACTTGCATGACATCTTTTGTCCTACCCTCCCATGGCAGTGGGGTCCATATTTGAAACTAAGGGATATTAAGGTGTGACGCCCCAAGACCGGTGCTCTAGTTGCCTTCCTTTTTTTCGTTGTTGCCCTGTGTTTATTTTGTTGTTGCATTTGCATCATGATCATCTTTGTAGCGTGCATTTTTGTTGTGTGCTTGTTATCTTTGTGAACTCTTTCTCCTCATCTTCTTTGCTGTTCCATCTTGCCCTTCCATCTAAACCATCATCAAGTGCCAAACCTATCCACTTCTTCATCTATTTCAAATTTTGGCTTTTGTGTCAAGTGACATTATTCCTGCCTCCATTAATGTTCATTCCTTTCCTGTAAATTCTCATCCATGCCTTATACCTCTTTGTCAAATATCATCCATTATGGAGTTGTTTTGGTTGGGTTCAAAAATGACTCAACTTTGAATTTAATTCAAACTTGAATTATTTTTCTATCTTTAAAATGTCCAAACCATTTTATTCAAACCGTGCATAAATCCAGGATATTAGATCTATTTCTTTCGCAGCCTACTTCCTTCCTCATCTCCCTGTGCATTTATGCTCTTGTTATTCTGTCTAAATGATTAAGGAAATGAAATGAGGAGAGAGGGGAAGAGCTGCCCAGAAGAGCCGGCCCAACAGCAGATCCCGCAGCCCACCGAAGCCACTTACCTGTTTGCTTTCAGCCCACCAGCACCAACACCCACTGTTCTTCTTCTTTCCTGTACGACAGCGCATCCAAGACCTCCACGTCGGCAGTCGGCTTGATTTGACGGCCGGGACAACCTCCCTACCTCCTATAAACCTGCCTCGGTGCCCTAGGGTCTCCCCTCTACCCATTCCTCCCTCCTCCTCGTGCCGCCGCAAGGTAAGCTGCCGCCACAGTTTAGCCGTCGCCATGGCCGAGAGGTCCTCGAGCTCCTCTCTGGCTTGAACCACGCCGTCGCCTGTCGTCTTCTTCTGCAAGGAGCACCATGGCCGTCTCCATCATCTTCTTCCGTAGCTCATGCCTCCACACGGCCACCGGAGCTCCTTCCACGACGTCCTCTTCATCGTCTTCTTCCTGGGGCCAAACCATTGCCGGTGGTTAGCGCCTCCCCACGTCGCCTCCATCGCCTCGCCGACCGATTCGTCGGCACCAACGAACCCTCGGTGAGCAGCCGCTCATCCCCAGCCCCTCGTCGATTCTTTTTTGTTGTCGTAGTCTTCTTCCTGAGGCCACTTCGGCCATGCCCTTCATGGCAATGAGCTGAAGCTTGTGCTTTTACCCCAGCTTGCATTGCTTCCGCATGCTCGGCCCTCTCTGTTTGCCCATGCAAACGCATCCGCCTTGCTCATTCTCTGTCCCATGCTCGCGCGCATCACCGCAGTCGCACGCTCGAACCGAGCCATGCTCGCGCTCGAGCACAGCCCCTGCACTGCCTCGCCTTGCGCGTCGTCATAGCTGCGCCCGCACCCTGTCCATGCACCTATCACTACAGCAACTGAACCATGCGCAGGAGCACGCCCACCGCATCCTCGCTCCTCACGCAACGCCGCTGTAGCTCCAGCCTCGCCTTGTTGTGTGCCGTAGCCGAGACGAGCTCCAGCTCGATGGTCGAGCTCCGGCCTCCTCCCACAGCTGCTCCACTTTACCGCATGCACACGCGCATTCACAGCTCATCTCCGCACCCCCGCTGTAGCTCTGCATCCTCCAAGGTTGCTGCCTAGCTTGTCACCATTGACACCGGTGCACACCACCATGTTTTCATGGAAAACGAGGCTTGCCTTCGATACTGTCCAAATAGCCCAGCGTCCGTTTCTTGTATCAAACACTGAAGTAGGCCAGCTGGTCACCGCTCTGCTTCTCTACGGAGGACGTGGGGTCAAGTCCCAGCCGGCCCCATTTTTTGCTCTGTTTTCCTATTATTTTGCACACTCAACCGCCGGGCCAAATCTCCTCCCGGGCCGCTGCACTGTGTTGCAATTCGGCCCACGTATGTTTTTTTCCTTCTCTGGTTTTAATAATTTTCAAGTGCATTGCATGTTTACATAAATGCCGCTCTTTTGTATTGTTAATAACTAGATATGCTTGCATCCAAATTAAACAAACTATACATGTAAAATGCTTAGAATTTCATGTAGATTAATAATTCACAACTTTCATCCATGTTTGAAATGGTTAAAATGTTGTTTGTGTTTAATTTGCTTTATGCCATATTAAATTTTTATATTTCATAACTAAATAACTGCAGCTCCATTTTAATTAAACTTTATATGTAAATGGGGTAGAAAAATGCCTAGTTTAACATGGTGCACTCATCTTACGTGTTTAACAACTCTAAAATATGGTTTAGGGTAGAACAATACCAACTCTAAAATTTGCATATGAGGATTTTCCGGAATAGTTGTTTGTTGTTTCCAGCCTCATTTAAACTTGCCTAAATAGCTAGTTTATATATGCTTCACCTCTTGACTTGTTTAACAACATTTAATATTGATGAGTACATAACCGAGAGAGAACTAAATAAGTCATGTGGTGTTTCGTCAATATGCAACTCGTTGCATATTGAGCTCCACTTAACTTGTAGTTTTGTTTGTGCACTTTGCCATGCCATGCATATTTAAACCAGACATGCATCATACTTGCTTGTGCATCATGCCATGATTATGCTTGGTTGTTTACCATGTTGCTTGCTTCTTTTTGGTGTTGATTCTTCGTGTTAGTTCCGGTAACGTCACGTTTGTGAGGATCCGTTCGACTACGCCCGTTTGTCTTCTTCATGGACTCGTTCTTCTTCCTTGCGGGATTTCAGTCAAGATGAGCATACCCTCGAAATCACTTCTATCTTTGCTTGCTAGTTGTTCACTCTATTGCTATGCCGCGCTACCTACCACTTCCTATATCATGCCTCCCATATTGCCATGTTAAGCCTCTAACCCACCTTTCCTAGCAAACCATTATTTGGCTATGTTACCACTTTTGCTCAGCTCCTCTTATAGCGTTGCTAGTTGCATGTGAAGATGAAGCTGGTTCCGTGTTGGATCATGGATATGTTGGGATATCACAATATCTCTTATTTAATTAATGCATCTATATACTTGGTAAAGGGTGGAAGGCTCGGCCTTATGCCTGGTGTTTTATTCCACTCTTGCTGCCCTAGTTTCCGTCATACTGGTGTTATGTTCCTTGATTTTGCGTTCCTTACGCAGTTGGGTGTTATGGGAACCCCTTGACAGTTCACTTTGAATAAAACTCCTCCAACAAGGCCCAACCTTGTTTTTACCATTTGCCTCACCACCACCTATACTTTTCCCTTCGGAGTCACGCTCCCGAGGGTCATCTTTATTTTAACCCCCCCGGGCCAGTGCTTCTCTGAGTGTTGGTCCGAACTAGAGTCCTTTGCAGCGCCACCTCGGGGAAACTTGAGGGCTGGTTTTAGTTGTATGGAGTGCTCAACCGGTGTTGCCCTGAGAATGAGATATGTGCAGCTCCTATCAGTATTGTCGCCACATCGGGCGGTCTTACTGGTCTTGTTTTAGCATTGTCGCAATGTCTTGTAACCAGGATTCCGAGACTGATTGGGTCTTCTCGGGAGATGGAATATCCTTCATTGACCGTGAGAGCTTGTGATGGGCTAAGTTGGGACACCCCTGCAGGGTTTGAACTTTCGAAAGCCGTGCCCGTGGTTATGGGGCAGATGGGAATTTGTTAATATCCGGTTGTAGAGAACATGACACTTAACTTAATTAAAATGAATCAACCACGTGTGTTGCCGTGATGGTCTCTTTTCGGCGGAGTCCGGGAAGTGAACACAGTCTTGTGTTATGCTTGAACGTAAGTAGTTTCAGGATCACTTCTTGATCACTTCTAGCTTCATGACCATTGCGTTGCTTCTCTTCTTGCTCTCATTTGCATATATTAGCCACCATATATGCTTAGTGCTTGCTGCAGCTCCACCTCATTACCCTATCCTACCCATAAGCTTAAATAGTCTTGATCTCGCGGGTGTGAGATTACTGAGTCCTCGTGACTCACGGATACTTCCAAACAGTTACAGGTGCCGATGATACCAGTGCAGGTGGCGCAACCCAGCTCAAGTGGGAGCTCGATGAAGATCTTAGTCTTTGTTTTGTGTCTTTTCCGGATGATCAGTAGTGGAGCCCAGTTGGGACGATCGGGGATCTAGCATTTGGGGTTTTCTTCTTTTATTTTTGGTTTCGTAGTCGGACCTTGGTTGTAATTTGGATGGTGTATGTTTAACTTGTATTTGTGTGAAGTTGCGATTATAAGCCAAATCTTTATCCCTTTCTTATTCAGTACATGGGATTGTGTGAAGATTACCCCTCTTGCAACAAACCTACCATGCGGCTATTCCTCTAAGTCGTGCCCCGACACGTGGGAGATATAACCGCATTGTGGGTGTGACATAAGGCCTCCTTTTAATAGGAACCAGAACAAAGCATTACCACATAGTGAATACATGAACTCCTCAAACTTCGATCATCACCAAGAGTGGTCCTGGTTATTGTCACTCCGGGGTTGCCGGATCATAACATGTAGTAGGTGACTATAACTTGCAAGATCGGATCTATAACATGGATATAATGGTGATAACATAAACGGTTCAGATCTGAAATCATGGCACCCGGGCCCAAAGTGACAAGCATTAAGCATGGCAAAGTCATAGCAACATCAATCTAAGAACATAGTGGATACTATGGATCAAGCCCTAACAAAACTAACTCGATTACATGATGAATATCATCCAACTCCTCACCGACCAGCGAGCTTACGAAGGAATTACTCACTCCCAGTGGGGAGCATCATGGAATTGGCGATGGAGAAGGGTTTGGTGATGAAGAAGAACGAAGATCCCCCTCTTCGGAGCCCTAAACAGACTCCAGATCTAGCCTCCTGATGAAGAACATGAGGTGGCGGCGGCTCTGTCTCATGGATCGCGTTAATTCTTTCTCCTGATTTTTTTCCTGGAAAAATAGGATTTTATAGCGTCGGTTTCAGGGTCTGCGGGGCCACCAGGTGGGCACAACCCACCTGGGCACGCCAGGAGTGGGGGGCGCACCCTGGTGGGTTGTGCTCACCCAGGTGCCCCCCTCTGGTGGGTTTTGGCTCTAGAAATTCTTATTATTGATATAAAAAATCCTCGCAAAGTTTCGTTCCATTCCAAGAACTTTTATTTCTGCACAAAAACAACACCATGGTAGTTCTGCTGAAAACAGCATCAGTCCGAGGTTAGTTTCATTCAAATCATGCAAATTAGAGTCCAAAACAAGAGGAAAAGCGTTAGGAAAAGTAGATACATTGGAGACGTATCAACTCCCCCTAGCTTAAACCTTTTCTTGTCCTCAAGCAATTCAGTTGATAAACTGAAAGTGAAAAAGAAAAAATGTTACAAACTCTTTTGCTCTTGTTTGCATAAATAAGCTTAAACAACACCCAGGTTTTCAGCCAACATTATAACTAACCACGCCGACAATAACTCTTAAAGATTATATTAACTCATATCAATGACATAATCAGCTAGCGAGCAATAATAAGACATCTCAAATGGCAACACGTTGTCAAAACAACCATGATATAATATAACAATAATGGTATCTCGCTAGCCCTTTCTGAGACTGCAAAACATAAATGCAAAGCACCTCCAAAGTCCAAGCAGTGACTAAACATTATACTTCATGGTAGAAAAGATCCAGACATGATGCACCCAACATTAGCTACACACAATGCGTAAGTCATGATAACTGTGCTCTTGATAACCCACAAGTATAGGGGATCGTTTGTAGCCTTCTTTGATAAATAAGACTGCCGAACCCAATGAGGAGCTAAAGGAACAACAAACATTCTCTCAAGTTCTATCGACCACCGATACAATTCTACGCACACGTGACGTTTGCTTTACCGGAAACAAGTATGAAAATAGTTTGTTGGAGTGATGCTAGAACTACTTTGCTAGAACAAAACTAGAAGTACTTTGCAAGATAATAAAATTTAGGTGTTTAGGAAAAGGGTTTGTGTCAACAAGAAAGTTATTTGTCCCTAGGCAATCGATAACAAGTACCGGTAATCATTCTTGTAATTTTATATGAGGGAGAGGCATGAGCTAACATACTTTCTCTACTTGGATCATATGCACTTATGATTGGAACTCTAGTAAGCATCCGCAACTACTAAAGATCAGTAAGGTCATGAAACCCAACCATAGCTTTAAGTATCAAGTCCTCTTTACTCCTATACGCCATAACCCACCTACTCGGGTTTAAGTTTATGTCACTCTCGCAACCCACCTAAGAAAATCATGAACATATTGCAACACCCTACAGCGGGGGCCCCTCACGTTTGCGTGAGAACGGAGGGCACCATAAGACAACACCATAAATAAAATATACAATCATACCAACCAAGATCACGATTAACCCACGGGACAAAACGGATCTACTCAAACATCATAGGATAACCATAGATCATTGGGAAATAATATATGGAGTTGAGCACCATGTTTAAGTAGAGATTACAGCGGGGAGAATATTTGTTACACCACTGCATAGAGGGGGAGAGTTGGTGTTGACGGTAGCAAGATTGTTGATGTAGATCGTCATCCCGATCATTGCCTCGGTGGCACTCCGGCACCACCGGAAGCGAGGGGGAGAGAGCCCCCTCCTCCTTCTTCTTCTTCCTTGGCCTCCCCCTAGATGGGAGGAGAGTTCCCCCTCTGGTCCTTGGTCTCCATGGCGGCGGAGGGGCAGGAGCCCCTCCGAGATTGGATCTCCCTCTCCGTTCTCTTCTGTTTCGCATTCCCCAAATCTAGCCGAAAACAGTTTCTTATATTCCGGGAGATCCATAACTCCGACTGTGCTAAGATTTTAACATAATTTGTTTCCGGATATAAGCTTCCTTGCGCCCGAAGTAGAGCTCCAACCGACGTATGAGGTGGGCACAACCCACCACCACACGCCTGGCTCAAGGGTCGGATCCTGGTGGGTTGTGCCCACCACAGGACTCCGTTTGCGGTGATTCAAACTCCCAAAAATCACATATATTCCAAAACAATTCTCCATGAAATTGTATTGCATTTGGACTTCGTTTGATATGGATACTTTGCGATACAAAAAACATGCAGAAAACAGGAACTAGCACTGGGCACTGGATCAATAGGTTAGTCCAATAAATCATATAAAAAGTTGTCAAAAGTATGTAAAAGTGATATAATACTGGCATGAAACAATCAAAAATTATATATACGACGGAGACATATCAACATCCCCAAGCTTAATTCCTGCTCGTCCTCGAGTAGGTAAATGATAAAAAAAGATAATTTTTGATGTGGAATTCTACCTAACATAAACTTGATCATATGTCTAGTCATGGCATGAATATTAAGACATAAGTGATTCAAAGCAATAGTCTATAATTTGACATAAAGACATCAATACTCAGGCATCCCAACAAACAATCATGTCTTTCCAAATATCAACGCTAAAGAAAGCTATCCCTACAAAATCATATAGTCTTGTCATGCTCTGTCTTCTTAACACAAAGTATTTATCGTGCACAACCCAGACGACAAGCCGAGCAATTGGTTCATACTTTTTAGCGCGCTTCAAATTTTTCAACTCTCATGCAATACATGAGCGCAAGCCATGGATATAGTACTACGGGTGGAATAGAGTATGATGATAGGGGTAAATATAGAGAAGACAAAAAGTAAGAACGTCTCACATCGATGCGGCTAACCAACGGGCTATGGAGATGTCCATCAATCGATATCAACATGAGGAGTGGGGATTGCCATGCAATAACTGCACTAAGAGCTATAAGTGTATGAAAGCTCAATATGAAAAACTAAGTGGGTGTGCATCTAATCCTATAATGAAATATTCCCACTAGTATATGGAAGTGACAACATAGGACACTCTCCAAATGAAAAACATGGTGCTACTTTGAAGCACAAGTGTGGTAAAAGATACTAACAATGCCCCTTCTCTCTTTGTTTATTTTTTATTTTTTTATTTTTTATTTTTTCCTTTTTTTCTCTCATTGTCCAGAGTCTCATCCCGACTTGTGGGGGAATCATAGTCTCCATCATCCTTTCCTCACTGGGCACTGCTCTAAAAATGAATAATGATGATCATCACACTTCTATTTACTTATAACTCAAAAGAAAATAAAAAATACAACTCGATACATATGACAAAGTATGACTCTGTATGAATGCCTCTGTCATGTACCAGGATGTGCAATAATCTAGCATAACATGTATGAAAAATGATGAATGGTGGCTGAGCCACAACTACTATGTCAGCTATATGATCATGCAAAGCAATATGACAATGAATTCTCAAGTCATCAAACAGAAGCGGTGGAAGTTGCATGGCAATATATCTTGGAATGGCCATGGAAAAGCCATAATAGGTAGGTATGGTGGCTGTTTTGAGGAAGATATAATAAGGCTTATGTGTGATAGAGCGTATCATATCATGGGGTTTGGATGCACCTGCGAAGTTTGCACCATGTCTCGATGTGAGAAAGGGCAATGCACAGTACCGTAGAGGCTAGCAAATTGCGGAAAGGTAAGAGTGTGTATAAAGAGTGTGTATAATCCATGGACTCACATTAGTCATAAAGAACTCATATACTTATTGCAAAAGTTTATTAGCCCTCGAAGCAAAGTACTACTATGCATGCCCCTAGGGGGATAGATTGGTAGGAAAAGACCATCGCTCGTCCCCGACCGCCACTCATAAGGAAGACAATCAATAATAAATCATGCTCCAACTTCATAGCATAACGAGAGACTATACGTGCATGCTTCGGGAATCCCAAACCTTAACACCCATATTCTTACTAAACACAACCGTTTACTAGTACCTCCCACATATTCCATCTCTATATGGCAAAACTATTGCAAGGAATCAAACATATCTGTAACATCCCAAATTTTCAATTTGGAATGTTATCCATATGTCATCATTGGATATAATATTTTATTGCATTTTGGTTGATCCTAGAAATTCTAAGAAACTCAAGGACCCACAGAGAGGGTTGGGAATTTTTTATTTTCATATTTGAGTTTCTCTCAAATTTTGAAAAGAGGATCATTTGGTTTTAATTATTTTTCTCTTCAAATATTTCTAATATGAAAAATAAAAGAGAGGGGATAAAATGACTTCTCCAAATAAAGAAATATTGGAGGAAAATACTAAAATCAAATAAATATTTTATTTGGACTTTTATTGCTATTTTATTTGAATTAGGAAAATATGCGTTTTTCAAAACTGCATTAGAGGCCCAAATAAATGTTCACTTTTTCCGCAATATTATAAAAGGACCGTGAAAGTTTATTTCAGGATTTTTAGACTCCGTTTAGTATTTCTTTTATTAGTTTTTCTACGTCGGGATTACTCAAAAGAAAGTAAACCGACCTAACGGGTCGTGTCCGTCTCGGACACCTCACCCCGGCCGGCTCTTCAATGGCCGAGGCCTCGCCCAGCCGCCCCGCCCCCGCAAACCCTAGCGTCGTCGCCGCCGCGTGAAGCCGCCACCGCCCCATGGAGCCGCCGCCACCCCATCACCGCCGTTCCCCGCCGCCGACTCGGTTTTCTCGGGAAAACCGTTGGTTTTATTCGGAACCCTAGATCTAGTTTTTTTTATTTTTGGTTCATTTTTTTGGTTTAGTAAAATAGCGGACATTTGTCCATACATTCATTTTAATGAACGCTGTTCGTCAGTTAGCCGCAGACAGCGAACGTTCGTTCGTTAGCTTGTTCGTCTCGTTTTTTTCCAAGGTTTTTCCGCGATTATTTTCGATCGCGATTTCTGCACTGATCTTCGTTTTAGTTTATCTTTTTCACTCGTTTATCCAAATCAGGTGAAACAAGCGCCTAGATCTTCGTCTCGAAGCCCTCTTTCTGTTTAACCAACTTGAACAAGATTTTGGTACTGTAAAATTTGACTTTCGTCCAGATTAATAAACGGGTCTTGTTTCTTTCGTAGTTTGAGTTGCGTTGCTCCGTTTGATTTGATTCTTTTTGCAAACCGGAGTTCTTCAGTTGAACTTTCTGGTCAGATCTTCTTATTTGAGTTTTATCCGTGCTTTTAGTTGAGTGCTTATGTATGCTATTGTTTGTTTGCGATAGAATTCCCGGAGTGCGAAACATGCTACTACGAGTCTCTAGGTTTTGCGTATCGTCAGCAAGGCAAGTAACACTTTGATCATATCCCTTTTACCCAGTTTTTATGCATTAGTTTCAAATCTGCTGATAGTTGTGACAATCCTCGTGAATTAGTACCAGTAAGTCTATCTAAATTAATATCTTCTACTCCACTCATATGGCACATTCTGATCTTAAAAATACTACAGCTCATCTTAAAACCGAGGACCCCTGAACCGCTCCCGGCTGGTGAATTGCTGATGGTTCAGAGATTTATCAGCGACTTCTTCCTGGATCACTACATCAATCCCACTGGTGATAATGAAGATTTCAGCATGCGTTCTCCTGAAACATTGAGTAAGAGTTAGCCGCTAAACATATAACGCATGGATCCATTATTTTCCATCTGATGAGGTCTTTGTATTTCGTACACTCCGATTAATTATGTAATGCATATATGTGTGGACAAATCATTGGAATTTAGCTACCATATGTTCAATTGCAATTGTTGCGAAATCTGATGAATGTTCTTCATGTGGACACTATTTGTTTAATTGAATATTGTGGCGAATTTGCATTTTGCGTGCCGATTCAAAATGGGATATTTTTGTTTATTTGTTCAATTGAATATTGTGGCAAATTTGCTTTTTGTGTGCCGATTCAAAATGGGATATTTTTGTTTTAACCTGGCTATTGCTCCGCACACGGTTCAACTAAATGAGTGTGTGCGATCCACATTGGAAAGCATACGTCAATCATAGCGGAACCGTCGGTGATATACAACAGATTGCAAACGATTTGCAGCGCTACTATGCGTGCGTAGGGTCTCTGGAACTGTTTGTGATATCGCGTTATCGCACACGAGAACTGGGAGTAAACCGTGCCTAATGCAAAATAAAATCCCAGTCATAATTTTCTCTGGAAACATGTGGGATCCCAAACGAAAAGCACACGTCACTCTTGCGGCAACCGTCGGTGATAACCAACAAATCACAAATGGTCTACAACACTTGTATGTGTGCGAAGGGGCTCCTGAACCGTTTGTGATAGAACATTACCGCAGACGGTAATTGTTAGCAAATGTGTGCGATGGAGTCTAGCATGGCAGACGGGTTACGCAGAAAACTCGTGTGCGATGGGGCACAAATCGCACATAGTTGATATGTTGACCCGTGTGCCTTACATATTGTTTCCCAAATGGTTCATTACGACAGACCATATGGTTTCACTACATCATTAGAAACGCTTAATCACCGATACCACACGTGCGAAAGAATTTAGTGTGTGCTACATCGCACACGATTACATTTTGGAAGGCTTCTGGATTACTGCTCCATATCCTTGGCGGTTTCTGGGTCGTGTGGGAAGGACACCCTATCGCACACACTCACTTGGCGACGGTCCCAAATGCCGTCGTGGAAAGGGGTTAAAAACTATTTGTATAGCACCGACGCGCACTAGTGGTAGGGCGCGCCCTCCACCCTTGTGCCTGGCTGGTGGCCCCCCTCTAGCACTTTCTTTGCCCAATATTTTTTTTGTATATTCCAAAAACATGCTCTGTGAAGTTTCAGGACTTTTGTAGTTGTGCAGAATAGGTCTCTAATATTTGCTCCTTTTCCAGTCCAGAATTCCAGCTGTCGGCATTCTCCCTCTTCATGTAAACCTTTTAAAATAAGAGAGGATATGCATAAGTATTGTGATATAATGTTTAATAACAGCCCATAATGCAATAAATATCAATATAAAAGCATGATGCAAAATAGACGTATCAACTCCTCCAAGCTTATACCTCGCTTGTCCTCACATGAAAGCCGATATCGATAAATATGTCCACATGTTTAGAGATAGAGGTGTCGATAAAATAAAATAAGGACATGAGGGCATCATGATCATCTTTAGAACAGCTCATATATTGTCATGTAATTTCTTATGCTAAAGTAACAATTTGTTTACAAAGTAAAGTATGAATCAGAAACTTCATTGAAAACTAACAAACTATGATCTCAGTCACTGAAGCAATTGCAATTTATCATAACATCGAAAAGAGTCAATTAAAGAGCTTTTTAGCAAGTCTACATACTCAACAATCATATAATCTTTCACAATTGCTAACACTCACGCGATACTTACGGGTTGAAAGTTTCAATCGGACACAGAGAAGTAAAGGGGCTTATAGTTTCTCCTTCCAAGCTTTTACCTCAAGGGTAATGTCAACAATAGTACTTTATGAAAACCTACATCCGAGTGGATATATATATATGTATATATATATATCCGGATCTCTCCAACACATAGAGCTTGCCAAAGGAAAAAGTGTAAAAAGGAAAGGTCATGATCACCATGACTCTTGTATAAGGGTAGGAGATAAAAGTAAAAGATAGGCCCTTCGCAGAGGGAAGCAGAGTTTGTCATGCGCTTTTATAGTTGGATGTACAAAATCTTAGTGCAATAGAAGGTCACTTTATATTGCCGCTTGTGATAAGGACCTTTATTATGCAGTCCATCGCTTTTATTTCTTCCATATCACATGTTCGTATAAAGCTTATTTTCTTCACACTAATAGATCATACATATTTAGAGAGCAATTTTTATTGCTTGCACCGATGACAACTTACTTGAAAGATCTAACTCAATCCATAGGTAGGTATGGTAGACTCTCATGGCAAAACTAGGTTTAGGGATGTTTGGAAGCACAAGTAGTATTTCTACTTGGTGCAAAGAATTTGGCTAGCATGAGAGGGAAAGGGAAGCTCAACATGTTGGATGATCCATGACAATATAACTTCTATTCGGATATAAGAAAACATAACCTATTATGTTGTCTTCCTTGTCCAACATCAACTTTTTGGCATGTCATATTTTAATGAGTGCTCACAATTACAAAAGATTTCCAAGATAGTATATTTATATGTGAAACCTCTCTTTCTTTATTACTTCCTATTAATTGCAATAATGACCAAAACTATGTTTGTCAACTCTCAACAACTTTTATTCATCATACTCTTTATATGTGAAGTCATTACTCTCCATAAGATCAATATATTATCTTTTTATTCTTTGTTTTATTTAATTCCCTCTAGACCATAGCAAGAAAGAAAAGCCCTTAGCTCAAACTACTCTTTATTATATAAAACTCACAAACTCAATTACATAGAGGGAACATAAAGTAAAACTCAAAGCTAGATCACACTAAAACTTTATTCTACTAGATCAAGATATAACCAAAAGGATCTAACTAAGAAAAACAATAAAGATAGAGGTGTGATGGTGATACGATACTAGGGCACCTTCCCCAGCTTGGCGGTTGCCAAGGGGAGTGCCCATACCCATGTATTTAGATCTCTTTCTTCAGGGATGGTGACGAAGGAGTTGTTGATGAAGTAGGCTTGTCATCCATCTTCCAAGGCATAGGTTCACCATCATAAAAGGATGAACGAGTCTCCGGGATCCTCAAATCTGCAGCCAAACTCATCCTCTTGAATCTATATTCATACTCACAGTTTTGGTTTTGCAGGTCATAGATTTGGGCTTGGAGGTGCTCGGTTTTCTCGTGAAGCCTGAAGATGGCCTCCTCAATGCTCTTGGGATCCAGCTTGTACTTTTTGGTGAACTTCGCAATCATCATGTGGTTGGTGTTGAGTCCACATTCCACCATCCCTTGACACTTGAAAACTTGCTGCTCCATTGCTTCGAGTCTTGTCTCCACGCTTCCGGTCTTCTTCGGCCCCTCAACATCGCGGATGTGCAGCACCCCCTCACGCATTTCAATGGCTCGAGGGTGTCGCAGCACCTTCGCGAGGTAGGGGTTGATGACCTTCTCGAAAAACTTATCCTTGGGGGCGCTTGGAGACGTCATGGTGATCAAGATCTGTCGGAAAAACAGCTCAAAACAAAAACAAGACATATTTGCATGGTACGGTGGTCAAAACTTTCGAGAGATTAGATTTTTACCGAGTAAAAGAAGTATTGTGCAAGAAAACAGAGTCCGGAGGGCACACGAGGCAGCCACAAGGACGGGGGTGCGCCCTCCACCCTTGTGGTGGCCTCGTGTCTCTTTCGGACTACTTTTAATTTTCCTAATTTTTTTAATATTCCAAAACGGAGAAAAATTATCATTGGAAACGTTTTGGAGTTGGTTTACTTACGGTACCACATACCTATTCCTTTTTGGAGTCTGAAATGTTCTGGAAAGTGTCCCTTATGTACTCCTCCGGTGTAACGGTATTAATTATATAGGTCTCAAAATTTATGGGAGTACCCGAGATATAATGTTTGATTCTTTGACCGTTTACCACCTTTGGATTTGTGCCTTCGGCATTATTGGTCTCTATGGCACCAGAACGATAGACCTCCTCGATGATGTAAGGGCCTTCCCATTTAGAGAGAAGCTTTCCTGCAAAAAAATCTTAAACGAGAGTTTTATAGCAAAACATGATCACCTACATTGAACTCACGTATCATGACAACTTTTAACTTTTTCTTTAAACAACCTGGCATTCTCATAGGCTTGGGTTCTCCATTCATCAAGTGAGCTAATTTCAAGTAACCTCTTCTCATCGGCAAGTTTAAAATCATAATTGAGCTCTTTAATAGCCCAATATGCCTTATGTTCTAGTTCAAGAGGTAAGTGACATGCTTTTTCATAAACCATTTTATACGGAGACATACCCATAGGATTCTTATAAGCAGTTCTATAAGCCCACAAAGCATCATCAAGTTTCTTAGACCAATTCTTTCTAGATCTATTAATAGTCTTTTGCAAAATTAATTTGATCTCTCTATTGCTCAATTCTACTTGACCACTAGACTAAGGATGATATGAAGATGCAATTCTATGGTTAACATCATACTTAGCAAGCATTTTACGGAAAGAACCATGAATAAAATGTGAACCACCATCAGACATTAAATATCTAGGAACTCCAAACCTCGGAAAAATAACTTCTTTAAGCATCTTCATAGAAGTGTTATGATCAACACTACTAGTTGGAATAGCTTCTACCCACTTAGTAATGTAATCATCAACAACTAAAATATGTGTATACCCATTAGAGGAGGGAAAAGCTCCCATATAATCAAAGCCCCAAACATCAAATGGTTCAATAACAACTGAATAGTTCATAGGCATTTCCTGATGTCTACTAATGTTACCAATTCTTTGGCATTGATCACAAGACAAGGCAAACTTACGAGCATCCTTGAAGATAGTAGGCCAATAGAAACCGGATTGCAGTACCTTATGTGTAGTTCTATCTCCAGCGTGGTCTCCTCCGTAAGACTCGGAGTGGTACTTGCGTAGGATCTATTCCTGTTCATGCTCAGGTACACAACGTCTAATAGCACCATCTACACCTTCTTTATAAAGGTATGGGTCATCCAAAAAGTAATGTCTTCAATCATAGAAAACCTTTTTCTTTTGCCGGTATGTGAAACTAGGTGGTATAAATTCAGTAACAATATAATTAGCATAATCAGCATACCAAGGAGTATTATGAGAAGGATTTATGACATTTAGTTGATCATCAAGAAAGCTATCATCAATAGGCAGTGGGTCATCAAGAACATTTTCTAACCTAGATAGGTTGTCTGCAACGGGGTTCTCAGCTCCCTTTCTATCAATAATATGCAAATCCAATTCTTGTAGTAAGAGAACCCATCTAATAAGTCTAGGTTTGGCATCTTTCTTTTCCATAAGATATTTAATAGCAGCATGATCAGTGTGAACAGTTACTTTGGAATCAACAATATAAGGTCTGAACTTATCACATGAAAATACAACTGCTAAAAATTCTTTTTCAGTAGTAGCATAATTTCTCTAGGCACTGTCTAAAGTTTTACTAGCATACTGAATAACATTTAATTTCTTATCAACTATTTGTCCTAGAATAGCACCAACAACATAATCACTAGCATCACACATAATTTCAAAGGGTAAATTCCAATCGGGTGGTTGAACAGTAGGTGCAGAAATCAAGGCTTTCTTAAGTATTTCAAATGCTCCTACACAATCATCATCAAAGACAAAAGGAACATCTTTTTGTAAGAGATTAGTGAGAGGCCTAGAAATTTTAGAGAAGTCTTTAATAAACCTCCTATAGAAACCAGCATGACCAAGAAAACTTCTTATACCTTTGATATCTTGAGGACATGTCATCTTTTCAATAGCATCTACTTTAGCTTTATCAACTTCAATATCTCTTTCAGAAATTTTATGCCCCAAGACAATATCTTCATTAACCATAAAGTGGCACTTCTCCCAATTCAAGACAAGATTAGTTTCTTCGCATCTCTACAAAACTAGTTCAAGGTTGCTTAAGCAATCATCAAAGGAAGTTTCGTAAAGATAGAAATCATCCATGAAAACCTCAACAATTGTAACATCCCAAATTTCCAATTTGGAATGTTATACATAGGTCATCATATGCATATCATATTTTATTTGCATTTTGGTTTTTCATCCTAAAATCCTAAGCAACTCAAGGACCCACGGAGAGAGTTGGGAATTTTATTATTTTCATATTTGAATTTCCTTAAATATTGAAAACTGGATCATTTTGGTTTTATAAATTTTCTCTCCGAAAATATTTCATATCAAAAATATATGAGAGGAGATAATATGACTTCTTCAAAATAAATGAAATATGGGAGAAAAATTATTAAAATCAAATAAAGTATTTTATTTGGATTTTATTTCTATTTTATTTGAATTAGAAAAATATGCATTTTTTCAAAATTCCATTTTTAGGCCAAGAAAATGTTCACTAAGTTCTAAATATTTTATTTAGACGGTGAAAATTTGTCTTGACATTTTTAGATTTTTACTTTTATTTATTTAGGATTTTTCTCGGTGGAACCGTATTTGAAAAAAAAGTTTCGGACCGAACTGGGCCGAAGGCCCAGCCGGCCCATCCAAGCGCCGCCGCCTCCCCGAGTCGGGTGCGACACGGACTCGTCGGAGTCCGGTCGCGACACGCCGCCCGCGTCGCCCCTCGCGTAAGCTGGAGCCGCCCTCCCCCTTAAATACCGAAGTCCCCGCCGCCGTCCTCCCCTCGTATCGCGCCGCCACCACCGAAGCCGCCAGCCGCCGCCACCGCCCTGCGCCTCGCCGGAGCTCCGTCGGAAGCCGCTGCCGTTGGATCCACCGCCGTTGGATTTATCAGTTTTTGTCATGGTTTTTTTGGTTTAGGTAAAACCGCCGGTTTTTCTTTAAAACACTGGATGCGTTTTTTCGGTTTACGTCGGTTTATTTATTTAGCGGACGTTCATCCGTTCGTTTGTTTTAACGAACGTTGTTCGCCGGTTAGGTTCAGACAGTGAACATTCGTTCGTTAGTCTTTTCTTTTTGTTTTATTTTCGGCCAGGGGCCTATCCATGATTATTTTTTATCACAGATTAGCCCTTGATATTCAAGCCCTCGCCGTTTCTTAACCGTTTGTCCAAATCTAGTGAAACCAACACCAAAATCTTCGTTTCGAACCCCTCTTTCTGTTTAATCAACTTGAACAGGGTTTTGGCAAATTAAAATTTGGTTGCTAGAAGATTTGATTTCGAAGTTCTTTTGACCGTAGTTTCAGTTCTGTACCTCCGGTTTGATCGTTTCTTTTTGCAAATCGAACCTCTTCAGTTGAACTTTCAGTTTGGATCTTCTTATCTGAAGTTTTACCCTTGCATATTTGCTTGAGTGCTTATATATGCTATTGTTTGTTTGCGATAGAATTCTCGGAGTGTGCAGCGTGCTACTATGAGTCACTAGGTTTTGTGGATCATCAGCAAGGCAAGTAACACATTGATCATACCCCTTTATTACCCAGTTTTTATGCATTAGTTACAACCCTCGAACATTGCATGAGTTGGATCTCTTAGCATGTGGCTTTTGGGAAGTATTTGATGAGGTAGAACCTATTGCCCTTTTTTATCAAACCCCGGGGAGTTACTTCTACGTTATGCTATTTATTGCCATGCTATGCTCGTAGACGTGTATTGGGTTTGAGTGTATCCATGACAGATGTGAGATTATTAATTAATGGTCTATTTAAGGTGGCTACTTAAACACACATCTGGGTGGATTGGTTGCGGGCACCTGGGGATATACCAGTGCTGTCCTTTTTGGTTCGCCACCCAGGCTCAAAGGGATCATAAGATGATTCATGCTAGAACCTTCTCTGTGCAGCCACAAGCTATTATGGGCTCTAGCATAGTGGAGTAAGTTGCATGACCTCTTCCAGTGGTAGGCTAGCAGATGTAGGGGATGTAGGTTGGTACTGTCTACCTGGGGTTAGAGTTAATGCTTCTGAAAGACTGTGTCTCGGTCATCCGTTTCTCAAACACCATGTAGTGTGAGAATTCCAACGGAGGAGATCGAGTCTTGTGGGGAAAAGTGCGCAATCCTCTGCAGAGTGTACAAACTAATCATGGTTAGCCATGTCCCCGGTTATGGACATCTTGAGTATCTGGTTCTTGGATTAATTTGTTGGGATGTTAATTACTATTAATTGGGATTGAGATGGGGTTTTACCATTCTCATTGATTTTCAACTACCATGATAGTTAAATAAAATATATTCCTTTGTTGTAGGAAAAAATTGGCTTTTCGCAAAAACATTATAACCATAGAGGCTCCACCAGCCATATATGCATGTAGTGATAGCTTTTACTTGTTTCATTGCTCTACTGTGTTATCTTTCCAGCATATTCCATGTGCTGACCCATTTCGGGCTGCAACATATCATGTTGCAGACTTTTCAGACGAAGAGTAAGGTGCGCTAGGTCGTTGTCGTGCACTCAGCTATGCCTTGGAGTTGATGGACTCACTTTACCTTCCAAGCCTTCCGCTGTTATCTTTTAGATGGCCTTAAGCCATATTTATCGTAATAAGTTCTCTTTTGAGACATTTGATGTAATAAGTGTGTGATTGCCACTCTGTTATTAATCCTTCAAGTAATGTGTGTGTCAGCATTACCGGTCCAGGGATGACACTTATGCATGGAGATTTGGCCATTTGAGGTCGGATCGCTACAAGATGGTATCAGAGCACACGCTGAATGTAGGACACGGCCACTAAGATGAGCCATAGGTCACTCTTCTCTACCCATTTCTGACTTCTCTCCATTTTCTACTCTATAGGATGGCGGACACAAGGAACAAGTTTACACAGCCGGATGAAGACACACCTTTTGGACGACACTTGAAGGAAGTCACTAGGTACCTGAACATTGGAATACCAAGCTTCACTGGGACCTACACCATCACTTTACCAGAAGAAGAGCGTTGGATGATTCGAGTTCAAGTTCCAGGAAGGACGTTCACGCCAGTAACGGAGCCCATAGAGTTTTCCTTCGATGCACCGACCTGGACTCTAGGAAAGAGCACGGCAGCCCGCCTCGCCATAGGACGCATCGGCGAAGTTTATCACAAGGATCTTAAGGACACTATCTACCAGATATGTGGGCACCGAGATGAGCAATGGGAGATGATCAGCACCAGGAAGGACAGGTCCATTGCAGCCTTCATCCAGGAGTTAAACCAGCAGATTCGACGCCAGGAGAACCAAATGTGTGCAAGCAAGATAGATCTGAAGAAGTTGATGACTAGGAACATGGAGTTGGAAGAGGAACTCAAGTCTACACGTGACGAATATGAGGAGGCACTACAAAAAAATACACATCCGTGACATTTTGGGCCGAACGAAATTTTTTCTGTCATACTTATGACACTTCTATGACAATAATTGTGACAAAACACGGTATCATCATAGATGTGGTGGGGTCCTACTTCTATGACAAAAATCATGACAGAAAATGGGCTTTTCGTCTTTGGCAGGCCGGAGACGCAGCTGCATGACATTATTTGGGCTGTCCATGACGAAAAAAACCATGGTAGAAGCAAGGGCGAGGAAAATATCGGGGTGTTCCCGGTTACGGTGGGTGGTCGCGGCCCAGCGATGTGCGTTTCTCTCGTACACGCACGTGCGTTTGTGCGAGGCATTGGGCTCTAACTGGACCCGAGTGATTGCACTGCAGGCTACGCGTTACTGAACCCAAGCGATGGATCGATGGCTGTTAACTGAACCCGATCGAGTGATTGCTTCGCTACTGCTGCTAACTGAAGCCGATCGATGCTGCCTCCGGATGAACAGTGACCGTTGCTGGGGCGGTTTGGATGAACAGTTCCCGGTGGGGGTGGATGAACAGGACCCCATCGTGTTGCCTCTGGATGAACAGTGAGCGTTGCTGGGGGGGTTGGATGAACAGTTCCCAATGGGGGTGGATGAACAGGACCCCACGGTGTTGGCTCTGGATGAACAAGACCCCGATCAATCGAGCCTGTTGGGACTGGATGAACAGGACCCCGTGGAGGGCTAGATGAACAGGACCACCCCGTGGAGGGCAGGATGAACAGTAGACGGTGGAGGGCTGGATAAACAGTAGCTCGTGGAGGGGTGGTTGAACAAGAGCCCGTGGAGAGGGCTGGTTGAATAGTAGCCGGTGGAGTAGCGCGCGGTGGAGGCTGGATGAACAGTCGCATGTGGAGGATGGAGGAGGTCGACGGTGGATGAACAGTAGCCCGTGGAGGCTGGAGGGGGTCGACGGTGGAGATGAACAGTATCCCATGGCGTCCCGTTTTGCGGTACGCCACACCCCTCCCGATGAACATGACCCCCGTTTCGACTGTAGCGCTCCAACACAAGTCCGTTTCCTCCATTTTGCAGTACGCCACACCCCTCCCGATCAACAGGACCCCCGTTTCGATTGTAGGAAGTCTGTTTCCTCCATTTTGCGGTACGCCAGACCCCTCCCGATGAACAGGATCCTGTTTCGGACGTGGCCGGTCGAACACAAGGTCGTTTCCTCTGTTCTGCGGTACGCCAGGCCTCGTTTCCATTGGCTATTCCGTCCAAGCCCTCCCGATGAACACGACGACGCATTTCGTTCCGACCTAGCCGGTTGGCTCCCCATGAACCCGACGACGACGTTGTTTCTCCGTTCTGACCCAGCCATGTACATGAGCCCTGGCTGTACGTACGCGCGAGTAGGCGTTCGAGACCCCGCCCGTATGTACGTACGTGGCCGTATTTACTTTCTTGCACCCTCGTCGCTGTACATATGCGTACATGCTACGTGCGCGCCTCTGCTACGACACATGCGCGCCTGTACCTCGACCAGTATGTACGTACACATTCGCGACCAGAATGAAAACGCTGCGTACGCTTCTACCAGGTGGGTCCCGACTGTCAGGCACTTCCTTGCGTTCGAAGATGTAGCTGGTGGGTCCCAGCAGTCAGGGGGGCGAATAATTTTTTTGCCCAGACGCACTTCCTTCCATGCGAAGATGTAGCTGGTGGGTCCCAACAGTCAGGGGAAACGTTTTTTTTCGCAAAATACGGTGGCCCATCTGGTGGGTCCCCGCTGTCAGGTGGAGGAATAATTATTTTGCGCATAATAAGGAGGCACTTCCTTGCTGCGGCTGTGGACCCAGCTATCAGCCTCTCCATGTACAGTCCACGTCTGATGGAAGCTATTCCTTGACCACGTTGACCACGCCGCGCCGAGAGCACCAGGGCGGTGGAGGACGGCGAGGCCTAGGAAGGGGATGGCGCGGAGCCGGGGAAGATGCGGCAGTGGATGCCCACGCGTAGAGGAGTACGAGGATTACCTGGTTCGCTGCGGTGTGAGGCTCTCGTCACCGCCGAATAACAGGGGGTGTGGGTGAGTAGAGGGATGGCCTGGCCAGCAGTGGGAACAGTAGGGGGCGGTGCGGCCTCCGCGGCAGCACAGCCGGCCACGGGAGGCAGGAGCATGCGGCACGACCGGCGCTGCTTTGGGCGGCTGGAGCAGGAAGGCCAGAGGTTGAAGAAGCACTACGGCCGTTGGATGGACATCGTACGGTCACTGGAGCTAGAATCGTTCATATTAACTAAGTTGACAATGCACTCCGTCCCCGTCAACTTAGTAGGCCCACAAGTCGGCCTCCCACCAAGGAGGGTCCCAACCAGCAGGGGGAGTATTCATTTTTTGTGCGTAATAAGGAGGCACTTTCGGTGGGTCCGAGCTGACAGCGGGGAACGTTTGTTTTGCAAAATATGATGGCCCGTCCGGTGGATCCCAGCAATCAGGGGGGAAATGTTTTTTCGCCAAATACGGTGGCTCGTCCGGTGGGTCCCTGCTGTCAAGTGGAGGAATAATTATTTTCCGCGTAATAAGGAGGCACTTCCTTGCAACCGTCGTGGACTCAGCTGTCAGCCTCTCCATGATAGTACTCTCCCGATGCAAGTCGTTCCTTGACCACGTTGACCACGCCGCGCTGAGAGCACCAGGGAGGTGGACGACGGCGAGGCCTAGGAAGGGAATGACGCGGCAGTGGATGCCCACGCGGAGAGGAGTACGAGGGTTCACTGGTTCGGTTGCGGTGTGAGGCTGCCGTCGCCGCTGAATAACAGGGGGTGTGGGTGAGTAGAGGGATGCCCTGGCCAGCGATGGGAGTAGTAGGGGGCGGTGAGGCCTGCACGGGAGGCAGGAGCAGGCGGTCCCGCCGGCGTTGGATTTGGCGGCTGGGGCAAGACGATTAGAGATTGAAGAAACACGACGGCCGTTGGATTGACATCGAACGGTTACGTCTGCTAGAATCGTTTTTTGACGTATATAATAGCTAAAAAATCTTGCATACACGTCATTTTAATAGGCCCATAAGTCAGACCATTCCCTCTTTTTTTAATAATTTATATATAGCTCATTGCGACTTCTTATGCAATTTATTGCAGTCTATTTTTTTGGTTGGCCAGGACCAATTTCGCATATTTCTGTGGGTTCCAAACTATTTTTAATACCAAAATGTCGATCCAGATTTAAAGTAGTTTGAAGATATATTTAAATTAGGTTAATGCCCAGTGAAATAGGAATCTGAAAATGTGAAAAAATTCAGAAATTATAAAGTAATTGCCAATTTGTCATCTATTTTTATATTTACAACCAATTTCATATTACTTTCAAGATTTGCAGGCGTCATGAAAGAGTTAAAGCCCATCAGGGCGTAGAAAAATAAATAGGCCTGGATTGGGTATTCTTCAGAAAAAATAAACTGGGCTCATTTTCACAAAGAAAAAAATAGCTGGGCTGGTCACATGATGAACATAAAATATAAGCCTGGGCTAGACGGCCACATCCCAGTTCAAACCCTACTCCGTCTCAACAATAACAAAAAAAATACTGCTCGAGCAGCTATGTTCCAGGTGTCAGCCGATCTTGTGTTCTCTTGTCTATTGACTATATACGCTCACAATGTCATGGATCCCAGATGTCAGGAAAACACTAGGAGGAAGCATTTTATTTTTCCATACGCTGACATGGTGGGTCCATACTGTCATCCTCTCCACGTACTTTCGCCGATTCCTGTTGTTTGTTGACCATGTTGATGATGTCTACTACACAACCTTCTCCTTGTAGATGTTGTTGGGCCTCCAAGTGTAGAGGTTTGTAGGACAGTAGCAAATTTCCCTCAAGTGGTTGACCTACGGTTTATCAATCCGAGGGAGGCGTAGGATGAAGATGGTCGCTCTCAAGCAACCCAGCAACCAAATAACAAAGAGTCTCTTGTGTCCCCAACACACCCAATACAATGGTAAATTGTATAGGCGCACTAGTTCGGCGAAGAGATGGTGATACAAGTGCAATATGGATAGTAGATAAAGGTTTTTGTAATCTGAAAGTATAAAAACAGCAAAGGAGCAAGTGGTTAAAGTGAGCACAAACGGTATTGCAATGCTAGGAAACAAGGCCTAGGGTTCATACTTTCACTAGTGCAAGTTCTCTCAACAATAATAACATAATTGGTTTATATAACTATCCCTCAACATGCAACAAAGAGCCACTCCAAAGTCACTAATAGTGGAGAACAAACGAAGAGATTATAGTAGGGTACGAAACCACCTCAAAGTTATCCTTTCTGATCGATCTATTCAAGAGTCCGTAGTAAAATAACACGAAGCTATTCTTTCCGTTCAATCTATCATAGAGTTCGTACTAGAATAACACCTTAAGACACAAATCAACCAAAACCCTAATGTCACCTAGATACTCCAATGTCATCTCAAGTATTTGTGGGTATGATTATACGATATGCATCACACAATCTCAGATTCATCTATTCAACCAACACAAAGAACTTCAAAGAGTGCCCCAAAGATTCTACCGGAGAGTCAAGACAAAAACGTGTGCCAACCCCTATGCATAAGTTCACGAGGTCACGGAACTCGCAACTTGATCACCAAAATATACATCAAGTGGATCACGTGATATCCCATTGTCACCACAAATAAGCACGTGCAAGACATACATCAAGTGTTCTCAAATCCTTAAAGACTCTATCCAATAAGATAACTTCAAAGGGAAAACTCAATCCATTACAAGGGAGTAGAGGGGAAGAAACATCATAAGATCCAAATATAATAGCAAAGCTCGCGATACATCAAGATCGTACCACATGAAGAACACGAGAGAGAGAGAGAGATCAAACACATAGCTACTGGTACATACCCTCAGCCCCGAGGGAGAACTACTCCCTCCACGTCATGGAGAGCACCGGGATGATGAAGATCGCCACCGGAGAGGGATTCCCCCCTCCGGCAGGGTGCCAGAACGGGTCTAGATTGGTTTTCGATGGCTACGGAGGCTTCTGGCGGCGGAACTCCCGATCTATTCTGTTCTTCGATGTTTGGGGGGGTATATGGATATATATAGAAGGAAGAAGTACGTCGGTGTATCAATGCGGGGCCCACGAGGGTGGAGGGCGTGCCCCCTGCCTCGTGGCTGGCTCGTTGCTTGCCTAACGTATACTCCAATCTCCTGGATTGCTTTCATTGAGAAAATCACGTTCCCGAAGGTTTCATTCCATTTGGGCTCCGTTTGATATTCCTTTTCATCGAAACCCTAAAATAGGCAAGAAAACAACAATTTGGGTTGGGCCTCCGGTTAATAGGCTAGTCCCAAAAATAATATAAAAGTGTAAAAATAAGCCCAATAACATCCAAAATAGATAATATAATAGCATGGAACAATCAAAAGTTATAGATAAGTTGGAGACGTATCAGGATCCCCAAGCTTACTTCCTGCTCGTCCTCGAGTAGGTAAATGATAAAAAAAGAATTTTTGATGTGGAATGCTACCTAACATATTTCTCTAAGTAATTCTCTTTATTGTGGCATGTTCAGATCCATAAGATTCAAGACGAAAGTTAAATATTGACATAAAAATAATAATACTTAAGCATACTAATAAAGCAATCATGTCTCCTCAAAATAACATGGCCAAAGCAAGCTATCCCTACAAAATCATATAGTCTGGCTATGCTCTATCTTCACCACACAAAGTATTTAAATCATGCACAACCCCGATGACAAGCCAAGCAATTGTTTCATACTTCTGATGTTCTCAAAGTTTTTCAATCTTCACGCAATACATGAGCATGAGCCATGGATATAGCACTATGGTGGAATAGAATGGTGGTTGTGGAGAAGACAAAAAGGAGAAGATAGTCTCACATCAACTAGGCGTATCAACGGGCTATGGAGATGCCCATCAATAGATATCAATGTGAGTGAGTAGGGATTGCCATGCAACGGATGCACTAGAGCTATAAGTGTATGAAAGCTCAAAAAGAAACTAAGTGGGTGTGCATCCAACTTGCTTGCTCACGAAGACCTAGGGCATTTTTAGGAATCCCATCATTGGAATATAGAAGCCAAGTTCTATAATGAAAGGTTCCCACTAGTATATGAAAGTGACAACATAGGAGACTCTCTATCATGAAGATCACGGTGATACTTTGAAGAACAAGTGTGGTAAAAGGATAGTAGCATTGCCCCTTCTCTATTTTTTTGGGCCATCCTTTTTTATGGCCTTTCTCTTTTTTTTTGTCCGGAGTCTCATCCTGATTTGTGGGGGAATCATAGTCTCCATCATCCTTTCCTCACTGGGAAAATGCTCTAATAATGATGATCATCACACTTTATTTACTTACAACTCAAAAATTACAACTCGATACTCAGAACAAAATATGACTCTATGTGAATGCCTCCGGCGGTGTACCGGGATGTGCAATGATGCATGAGTGACATGTATGAAAAGTATGAATGGTGGCTTTGCCAGAAATACGATGTCAACTACATGATCATGCAAGCAATATGACAATGATGAAGCATGTCATAATAACGGAATGGTGGAAAGTTGCATGGCAATATATCTCGGAATGGCTATGGAAATGCCATAATAGGTAGGTATGGTGGCTGTTTTGAGGAAGATATATGGTGGGTTTATGGTACCAGCGAAAGTTGAGCGGTACTAGAGAGTCTAGAAATGGTGGAAGGGTGAGAGTGCGTATAATCCATGGACTCAACATTATCCATAAAGAACTCACATACTTATTGCAAAAATCTATTAGTTATCAAAACAAAGTACTACGCGCATGCTCCTAGGGGGATAGATTGGTAGGAAAAGACCATCGCTCGTCCCCGACCGCCACTCATAAGGAAGACAATCAATAAATAAATCATGCCCCGACTTCGTCAAATAACGGTTCACCATACGTGCATGCTACGGGAATCACAAACTTCAACACAAGTATTTCTCAAATTCACAACTACTCAACTAGCAAGACTCTAATATCACCATCTCCATATCTCAAAACAATTATCAAGTATCAAACCTCTCATAGTATTCAATGCACTTTCTATGAAAGTTTTTATTATTGCCATGTTGTTCTTAAAGGACTCTCAAAATAATATAAGTGAAGCATGAGAGAACAATTATTTCTATAAAATAAAGCCACCGTCGTGCTCTAAAAGATATAAGTGAAGCACTAGAGCAAATGACAAACTACTCCAGAAGATATAAGTGAAGATCAATGAGTAGTCGAATAATTATGCAACTATGTGAAGACTCTCTAACATTTAATAATTTCAGATCTTGGTATTTTATTCAAACAGCAAGCAAAATAAAAGAAAATAAAATGACTCTCCAAGCAAAACACATATCATGTGGTGAATAAAAATATAGCTCCAAATAAAGTTACCGATGAACAAAGACGAAAGAGGGAATGCCTTCCGGGGCATCCCGAGCATAGGATCTTGGTTGTCCTTGAATATTACCTTGGGGTTCCTTGGTCATCCCCAAGCTTAGGATCTTGACACTCCTTATTCCATAGTCCATCGCATCTTTACCGAAAACTTGAAAACTTCACAACACAAAACTTAACAGAAAACTCGTAAGCTCCGTTAGCGATAGAAAACAAAACACCACTTCAAGGTACTATAATGAACTCATTATTTATTTATATTGGTGTTAAACCTACTGTATTCCAACTTCTCTATGGTTTATAAACTCTTTTACTAGCCATAGATTCATCAAAATAAGCAAACAACACATGAAAAACAGAATATGTCAAAACAGAACAGTCTGAAGTAATCTGTAACTAACGCAAACTTCTGGAACCCCAAAAATCCTGAGAAATTAGGAAGTACTAGTCAATTTTTTTATTAATCTACTTCAAGTGGAATTGACTTTTTCTCGCTCTCTGGTAAAAAATGAAAATTATTCTCGTGAGCGCATACTTTCTGTTTTTTACAGCAAGATCAAATAACAATCACCCAAGAAAGTCCTAAAGGCTTTACTTGGCACAAACACTAATTAAAAAAAATAAAAAACACAATCATAACAGAGGATAGATGATTAGTTTATTACTAAACAGGAGCAAAAATCAAGGAGCTAAAATAAAATTGGGTTGCCTCCCAACAAGCGCTATCGTTTAATGCCCCTACGTAGGCTTGATGATTTCAACGATGCTCACATAAAAGATAAGAATTGAAACATAAAGAGAGCATCATGAAGAATATGACTAGCACATTTAAGTCTAACCCACTTTCTATGCATAGGGATTTTGTGAGCAAACAACTTGTGGGAACAAGAATCAACTTGCATAGGAAGGTAAAATAAGCATAACTTCAAAACTTTAAGCACATAGAGAGGAAACTTGATATTATTGCAATTCCTACAAGCATATGTTCCTACCTGATAATAATTTTCAGTAGCATCATGAATTAATTCAACAATATAACCATCACATAAAGCATTCTTTTCATGATCTACAAGCATAGAAAATTTACTACTCTCCACATAAGCAAATTTCTTCTCATCAATAGTAGTGGGAGCAAACTTAACGAAATAACTATCATGTGAGGCATAATCCAATGAAAATTAAAATCATGATGACAAGTTTCATGGATATCATTATTATTTATAGCATACAAGTCATCACAATAATCATCATAGATAGCAACTTTGTTCTCATAATCAATTGGAACCTCTTCCGAAATAGTGGGTTCATCACTAAATAAAGTCATGACCTCTCCAAATCCACTTTCATCAATATAATCATCATAAATAGGAGGCATGAATTCATCATAATAAATTTTCTCATCAAAACTTGGGGGACAAAAAATATCATCTTCATCAAACATAGCTTCCCCAAGCTTGTGCCTTTACAAATCATTAGCATCATGGATATTCAAGGAATTCATACTAACAACATTGCAATCATGCTCATCATTCAAATATTTAGTGCCAAACATTCTAATGCATTCTTCTTCTAGCACTTGAGCACAATTATCGAAATCCTTATTCTCATGAAATATATTAAAAAGATGAAGCATATGAGGTACCCTCAATTCCATTTTTTTGTAGTTTTCTTTTATAGACTAAACTAGTGATAAAACAAGAAACAAAAAGACTTGATTGCAAGATCTAAAGATATACCTTCAAGCGCTAACCTCCCCGGCAATGGCGCCAGAAAAGAGCTAGATGTCTACTACACAACCTTCTCCTTGTAGACGTTGTTGGGCCTCCAAGTGCAGAGGTTTGTATGATAGTAGCAAATTTCCCTCAAGTGGATGACCTAAGGTTTATCAATCCGTGGGAGGCGTAGGATGAAGATGGTCTCTCTCAAGCAACCCTGCAACCAAATAGCAAAGAGTCTCTTGTGTCCCCAACACAATCAATACAATGGTAAATTGTATAGGTGCACTAGTTCGGCGAAGAGATGGTGATACAAGTGCAATATGGATAGTAGATAAAGGTTTTTGTAATCTGAAAATATATAAACAGCAAGGTAGCAAGTGGTAAAAGTGAGCACAAATGGTATTGCAATGCTAGGAAACAAGGCCTAGGGTTCATACTTTCACTAGTGCAAGTTCTCTCAACAATAATAACATAATTGGATCATATAACTATCCCTCAACATGCAACAAAGAGCAACTCCAAAGTCACTAATAGCGGAGAACAAACGAAGGGATTATGGTAGGGTACAAAACCACCTCAAAGTTATCCTTTCTAATCGATCTATTCAAGAGTCCGTAGTAAAATAACACAAAGCTATTCTTTCCGTTCAATCTATCACAGAGTTCATACTAGAATAACACCTTAAGACACAAATCAACCGAAACCCTAATGTCACCTAGATACTCCAATGTCACTTCAAGTATCCATGGGTATGATTATACGATATGCATCACACAATCTCAGATTCATCTATTCAACCAACACAAAGAACTTCAAAGAGTTCCCCAAAGATTCTACCAGAGAGTCAAGACGAAAACGTGTGCCAACCCCTATGCATAATTTCACGGGGTAACGGAACTCGCAAGTTGATCACCAAAACATACATCAAGTGGATCACGTGATATCCCATTGTCACCACAGATAAGCACGTGCAAGACATACATCAAGTGTTCTCAAATCCTTAAAGACTCAATCCGATAAGATAACTTCAAAGGGAAAACTCAATCCATTACAAGGGAGTAGAGGGGGAGAAACATCATAAGATCCAACTATAATAACAAAGCTCGTGATACATCAAGATCGTACCACCTCAAGAACACGAGAGAGAGAGATCAAACACATAGCTACTGGTACATACCCTCAGCCCCGAGGGAGAACTACTCCCTCCTCGTCATGGAGAGCACCGGGATGATGAAGATGGCCACCGGAGAGGGATTCCCCCCTCCGGCAGGGTGCCAGAACGGGTCTAGATTGGTTTTCGGTGGCTACGGAGGCTTCTGGCGGCGGAACTCCCGATCTATTCTGTTGTTCGATGTTTGGGGGGTATATGGATATATATATATATATATTTATATATAGAAGGAAGAAGTACGTCGGTGGAGCAATGAGGGGCCCACGAGGGTGGAGGGCGCGCCCAGGGGGGTGGGCGTGCCACCTGCCTCGTGGCTGCCTCGTTGCTTGCCTGACGTATACTCCAAGTCTCCTGGATAGCTTTCATTGAGAAAATCATGTTCCTGAAGGTTTCATTCACTACAAAAAAAGACACATCCGTGACATTTTGGGCCGAACGAATTTTTTTTTGTCATACATATGACACTTCTATGACGATAATTGTGACAAAACCCGGTATCATCATAGATGTGGTGGGCTCCTACTTCTATGACAAAAAATCATGACAGAAAATGGGATTTTCGTCCTGGGCGGGCTGGAGACGCAGCCGCATGACATTCTTTGGGCCGTCCATGATGGAAAAAACCGTGGTAGAAGCGAGGGCGAGGAAAATTTTGGGGAGTTCCCGGTTACTGTGGGAGGTCGGGGGCCGAGCGATGCAATGTTCTCTCGTACACGTACGTGCGTGCGTGCGAGGCGTTGGCTCTAACTGAACCCGAGCGAGGCGTTGGGCTCTAACTGAACCCGAGCGATTGCACTGCAGGCTACACGTTACTGAACCTGAGCGATCGATCGATGGCTGTTAACTGAACCCGATCGAGCGATTCCTTCGCTACTGCTGCTAACTGAAGCCGATCGAAGCTGCCTCTGGATGAACAGTGAGCGTTGCGGGAGGGTTTGGATGAACAGTTCCCGATGGGGGTGGATGAACAGGATCCCGTGGTGTTGCCTCTGGATGAACAGGACCTCGATCGATCTAGCCGGTTGGGGCTGGATGAACGAGACCCCGTGGAGGGCTGGATGAACAGGACCGCCCGGTGGAGGGCAGGATGAACAGTAGAAGGTGGAGGGCAGGATGAATAGTAGCCCGTGGAGGGGTGGTTGAACAGGAGCCCGTGGAGAGGGTTGGTTGAACAGTAGCCGGTGGAGTAGCGCGCGGTGGAGGCTGGATGAACAGGAGCCCGTGGATGAATAGTCGCAGGTGGAGGCTGGAGGAGGTCGACGGTGGATGAACAGTAGCTCGTGGAGCCTGGAGGGGGTCGACGGTGGAGATGAACAGTATCCCGTGGAGTCCCGTTTTGCGGTACGCCACACCCCTCCCGATGAACAGGACCCCCATTTCGACCGTAGCGCTCCAACACAAGTCCGTTTCCTCCGTTTTGCAGTACGCCACACCCCTCCCAATGAACAGGACCCCCGTTTCAACCGTAGGAGGTATGTTTCGTCCGTTTTGCGGTACGCCACACCCCTCCCGATGAACAGGACCCCCGTTTCGACCGTAGGAGGTCCGTTTCCTCCATTTTGCAGTACACCAGACCCCTCCCGATGAACAGGATCCCGTTTCGAATGTGGCCGGTCGAACACAAGGCCGTTTCCTCCGTTGTGCAGTACGCCAGGCCTCATTTCCATCACCTGTTCCGTCCAAGCCCTCCCGATGAACACGATGCATTCTGTTGCCTCCCCATGAACATGATGCATTCCGTTGCCTCCCCATGAACACGACGCATTCTGTTGCCTCCCCATGAACACGACAACGATGCTGTTTCTCCATTCCGACCCAGCCATGTACACGAGCCCTGGCCATACGTATGCGCGAGTAGGCGTTCGAGACCCCGCCCGTATGTACACATACGTGGCCATATTTTCTTTCTTGCACCCTGGCTGTTGTACATACGTGTACATGCTACGTGTGCGCCTCTACATCGACCAGTATATATGTACGTACACGTTCGCGACCAGAATGACAATGCTACGTATGCTTCGACTAGGTGGGTCCCGACTGTCAGGCACTTCCTTGCGTGTGAAGATGTAGCTGGTGGGCGTGGGTCCCAGCAGTCAGGGGGCGAAATATGGTGGCCCATCCGGTGGGTCCCCGCTATCAGGGGGAGGAATAATTATTTTGCACGTAATAAGGAGGCACTTCCTTGCTGCGGCCGTGGACCCAGCTGTCAGCGTCTCCACGTACAGTCCATGTCCTATGGAAGCCGTTCCTTGACCACGTTGACCACGCCGCGCCGAGAGCACCAGGGCAGTGGACGACGGTGAGGCCTAGGAAGGGGACGACGCGGAGCCGGGGAAGACGCGGCAGTGGATGCCCACGTGTAGAGGAGTACGAGGGCACTGGTTCGCTTCAGTGTTAGGTTGCCATTGCCGCAGAGTAACAGGGGGTGTGGGTGAGTAGAGGGATGGCCTGGCCAGTGGTGGGAGTAGTAGGGGGCGGTTAGGCCTCTGCCGCATCGCAGCCGGCCACGGGAGGCAGGAGCACGAGGCACGACCGACGCTGGTTTGGGTGGTTGGAGCAAGAAGACCAGAGGTTGAGGAAGCACTACGGCCGCTGGATGGACATCGTACGGTCACTGGAGCTAGAATCGTGCATATTGACTAAGTTGACAAAGCCCTCCGTCCCCGTCAACTTAGTAGTCCCATAAGTCAGCCTGCCACTATATTGGGTCCCAGCTAACAGGGGGAGTATTCATTTTTTTTGTGTGTAATAAGGAGGCACTTCCTTGCGTGCGAAGATATAGCTGTTGGGTCCGAGCTGTCAGCGGCGGTAATGTTTTTTTCACGAAATACAGAGGCCCTATCGGTGGGTCCCTGATGTCAGGTGGATGAATCATTATTTTGCGCGTAATAAGGAGGCATTTCCTTGCGTGTGGCCGTGGACCCAGCTGTCGGCCTCCCCATGTACAGTCCACTTCAGATGCATGTCGGTCGTTGACCACGTTGACCAGGCCGCGTCGAGAGCAGCAGGGCAGTGGACGATGGTGAGGCCTAGGAAGGGAACGACACGGAGGCATGGAAGACTCGGCAGTTGTTTCCCACGCGGAGGGGAGTACGACTGTACGAGGGTTTACTGGTTCGTCTACCGTCGCCGGAGAATAACAGCAGGTGTGGGTGAGTAGAGGGATGGGTAGGCCAGCGATGGGAGTACGGGGGGGGGGGGGGGGGCGGTGAGGCCTGCGCGGCAGCACAGCCGGCCGCGGGGAGGAGGGAGCAGGCAGTCCCGCCGGCGCTTGTTTGAGCGGCTGGAGCAGGAAGAGCAGAGATTGAAGAAGCACGACGGCCGTTGGATGGACATCCAATAGTCACTGCTTGTGCGTCAACCTTTTTTAGGAAAGCCTCAAATCTGTGGAAAACAGCATACAGCCCATCTGCCATTATTTCTAATAATTTTCAGCCCATTTGCTAATTCTTAAGGGTTTTTTGGAGCCCATGTTCTTTTTGTTAGCATTACAGCCCAAATTGTGGCCACGGTTAAAAAATTATACGAAATTTTGAATATTTCGGTGCAGTCCGAACTGTTTTTAATCCCAAAATTTCGACTCACATTCAAACTGATTTTAAAAATAAATGTATATCAATATAAAATCCAAAAAATTCTCCATGCATAAAAATTAATGTAATTTAAAATCTTGAAATGAAAAAAAATATTTGAAACTAATTGTCGATCTGATGTGTTTTAAAAATGTACATCCCATTTCTCATTACCGATGGGCCATTTTCTCGGCCAGCCGAATGAAAGCTCTCCTCGCCTTGAAATATTTACAACCCAACAGGCCTGACAAAGCGATTTACTTGGCAAATCACAAAAAAACTAGGGTGTGGTCGTGGACCCAACTGTCAGCCTCTCCACGTGCAGTACTCTTCCAATGGAATTCGTTCCTTGACCACGTTGACCACGCCGCGCGGAGAGCACCACGGCGGTGGACGATGGCGAGGCCTAGGAAGGGGACGACGCGGAGCCGGGGAAGACGCGCTAGTGGAATCCTGCGCGGAGAGGAGTACGAGGGTTCACTGGTTCGGCTGCGGTGTGAGGCTGCCATCGCCGCAGGGCCTGGCCAGCGATGGGAAGAGTAGGGGGCAGTGAGGCCTCTGCGACAGCACAGCCGGCCACGGGAGGCAGGAGCACGCGGCACGACCGGCGCTGCTTTGGGCGACCGGAGCAATAAGACCAGAGGTTGAAGAAGCACTACAGTCGTTGGATGGACATCGTACGATCACTGAAGCTAGAATCGTTCATATTGACTAAGTTGACAAAGCCCTCCGTCACCGTCAACTTTGTTGGCCCACAAGTCATCCTCCCACTATGGTGGGTCCCAGCTAGCAGGGGGTATTCATTTTTTTGTGCATAATAAGGAGGCACTTCCTTGCGTGCAAAGATATAGCTGGTGGGTCCAACATGTCAGCGAGGGGAATGTTTTTTTCATGAAATACAGAGGCCCTTCCGGTGGGTCCTAGCTGTCAGGTGGAGGAATCATTATTTTGCGCATACAGTCCACGGCCGATGGATGTCGTTCGTTGACCAAGTTGACCAGGCCACGCCGAGAGCACCATGGCGGTGGACGACGGTGAGGCCTAGGTAGGGAACGACACGGAGCCGGGGAAGACTCGGCAATGGTTGCCCACGCGATGGGGAGTACGAGGGTTTACTGGTCCGGCTGCCATTGCCGGAAAATAACAGGAGGTGTGGGTGAGTAGAGGAATGGCCTAGCCAGCAATGAAGTAGGGTGGGGCAAAATCAATGTGCTCTGTAGGATGATCGTCTCTTTTCTGCACGACATGAGCACTTTGCTGAAACTAGTAATGAGTGAAACCTGTGTAGCAAGCTCGGCGTAGTGTTGTGAACATCTAATGATTTCTATTAACGGAAATTAGGGGGTATCCCCTTTTGCTCATATAAATAAATAAATAGTAGAGGCCCTGTCGGGTCAGCTTTGTTCTCATTCGAAGACGTCGAGCAAATTGCAGTCCAACAGCAAACTATGTCATCAAGTTCAAGTTTCACAGCCAAATATGAGTACAACTAAACAACAATGTCATCATGTTTTAGTTGTCATACAATCACCAAACACAAATCAGCATACATAACAAGTGATGTACTCACAACAAAATACTAAACAACATGTTCATCAGGTTTCAGTTGTCATAGCAAACACAATTTCACATAGTAGATAAAAAACGTCTTCTAACAGGAAAATACGAAAAAAGCAATGTAATCATCATCCGTAGCAGTAGCGTCAACATCTTCGCCATGTGTATTAGTCTGAATCGTAATTCCCCACGGTGTCTTCTTCTTCTTTCTCCTCAACGTCCTCGAACGTTGGCTTCTTCTTGATCAACTCTTGTATGTCCACAGCACGACAGGCAATCTTTTCGCCGGCGTCATTGACGTGATGGTTCTCAAAGATATTAGGAACATCTGTGTTATCTTGTACATCAGGAGTAGTGTAAGCATCATCTTGTTGTGCAACTTCATTAAACGAATTCCTCTGCTCAAACCTTTGCAATACTCTCCAGTCATCGCTATGTGCAAATGTGTCTTCCAAGAAAAATATCTGTGTTGCTTGGTTTGCCAAAATAAAAGGCTCGTTGGTCTGGTACGCCGCCTTGACATTGATGGATTTGAAATAATCATCAGCTCTGGGTTTTGCGATCCTGGAAAACAGGTTATACCAACGACAGCACAACAGAACCACACACCGATGATCCTCGAAACTGGAGATATACTGCAACTGAATAATGTCTGTTATGTTAGCATACATTTCAGTTGTCTCTTTGTCATACGTATCCGTGCTCATGATGGCACTGTTTTGTGTCTTCCTGCCTTCGTCTCGTGCAAGGGTGTTGTAGTGCACATCTCCAACAACGCAAGATTCATAATGTCTTACCCGAGTATCAGGACCCATTGCTAGTGACTAAAGGGCATCATCAACTGCTTGCCCATCCTCCCGCATCTTCTTAACCTATGGTTAGAAAATAGACAAGCTAATCATCTTATGTACTCAATATATTAAAAAAAACTGACAGTGCACTTCAAAAGCTTACATGGTTCTTGAATCATTTCGCAAATCCTGCCATAACCAGTTTGTCAATGTTTCTTGGATTTTGCGGCAGTAACTCCTCTTTGTAGATGCTACACAACATAGTGATCGCGTCAAACATCTAAATATATAAGAATGTGCTGCAAGTTTAGTAGATTACGATGTATAAGCTGCAGTACTGCACTTACTTGATATAAGGTAGTATCTCAGGACAGTTATTCAACACATACCAAACCATTTTGTCCAAATCTTTAGGTTTGTCCTCTTGTCGACTCTTCCCTGTAACCCGAACAGAATAATCGAAAACATTGAGCCCGGGATTGTATTCACCCACCTCTTTGCTAAGCTGATCAGCTGTTTCAATGTATTTTGAGCAGAATGTCAACGCTTCTGTAGCAATGTAGGCCTCTGCAATGGAACCCTCGGTTCTAGCTCTGTTCCTAACATAGCCCTTGAAAGTGCCTAGCCGCCTTTCAATAGGGTACATCCAGCCATACTGTACTGGACCTCTAAGTAGTGCCTCATCAGGTAGATGAACAGCCAAATGCACCATCACATCAAAGAAGGCTAGAGGATATATCTTCTCAAGGTCGCATAGGATAGTTGGTATATTGTCTCTAAGATTCTCCAAATCATCTATCCTGATATTCCTACTGCAGAGTTCCCTGAAGAATTGTCCCAACTTTGCAACTGATCTGTATAAGTCAGGGCGGCCCAATCCACTAAGGATAACAGGTAAAACCCTTTGAAGTAGGACGTGGCAGTCATGAGTTTTCAACCCTTGCACCTTGTGTCCATCTGCACTGACTCTCCTTTCAGGGTTGGAAGCAAATCCATGTGGGAATCTCACACGTGACAGGACCTCACAGAATTCTTTTCTTTTTACCTTGTCCAAGACGTACACAGCTGGTGCCATATCCCGTGGTTTACCTTCATCTTTCACCTGCAAATCCTTTCTGATACCTAGGTGTGTCAAATCAATCCTAGATTTTAAGGTATCTTTCGTCTTGCCTTCAATATTAAGAAGTGTGTCGATAATGCTGTCACATATATTTTTCTCGATGTGCATCACATCAAGATTATGCCGTAGATCCAAATCTTTCCAATACTCCAAGTCCCACAAAGTGGACCTGCGGTTAAACAATAATCTCTCTTCTACCCTGCCACACTTCCTTTTCCCGCTACCATTACCAGGATGGTTTCCTGGTGTAATATGCCCGACCTTCTCTAATTCCACCTGCAACTCATCGGCGGTGAGCCTCTTTGGCGCATCACAGTTTTCATGCTTTGCATTGAACACATGTCTTCGGTATTTTCTAGGATGCGGCTTGTCCTTGGCAAGGAAATGACAGTGTCCAATGTAACAGATCTTGCTAATTATTGCGTATGACAGCGGATTCCTGTCACAGCGAACACAGCATTGTAACCATGTGTCGTTCACCCTGACATAGTGCCCAAAGCCGCATAATCATGGATGCACCAAATTATAACAACACGTAGAAAGAAATCAGCTGGTGGGCTGCTATATAGGTCTCGAGTGAGAACACCCTCCCATAGCTGTTGAAGTTCCTCCACAAGAGGCTCCATGAACAAATCAAAATCCTTTCCAGGACTTTTTGGACCTGGGATGAGCAAGGCCATCATGTAGTTTGATTCTTTGGTGCAGACATTTGGAGGCATGTTGTAAGGGATAACTAGCACTGGACACATGCTATATGTGGCGCTCTGGTAGCCAAATGGGTTAAATCCATCTGAAGCTAAGCCAAGTCTAATGTTTCTCGGGTCAGCAGCAAACTCTTTGTGTTTATCATTGAAGCTTTTCCACTCACTACCATGAGATGGATGGCTCATTACATTCCGATCTCTGTACTCCTGGTTCCTAGAATGCCACAGTACATCCTCTCTTGTTTCAGCATCATGAAACAACCTCTGCAATCTTGCTGTAATTGGAAAATGTCTCAGAACATTATGAGGAATCCTCTTCACAGCATTGCCATCTTTCCATCTTGATGATTTGCATTTCGGGCATTCACTTAAGTTGGCATAATCCTTCCGGAACAGAACACAATTATTCTTACAAACATGGATCATATCATATCCAATTCCAACTGCACGAAGGAAATTCTTCATTTTACTGTAGGTGTGTGGCAGTTCAGACGCGTCTGGGAAAGATTCGCGGAAAGCAGCCAACATCGCATCGAATGATTTGTTGGTCATCTGCTCAGATGTCTTCACCTGAAGAAAGGTGACCATAGCTGAGAATACTGACAGCTTATTTCCTGGGGTGACAGCAATGTTGCATTGTTCCAACATGCAGGCCCATCGTTTTTCTTCTGCAGGTGAAAGTTCACGGAATGCACGAGCATTTCGTAGCATTGTTTCAATGTTGGTCAAACTCACTCGCTCCGCGACCACCACCTCATCCTCCTCTTCCACCTGAGCATCAGGAAGATCAAGATGGTGATCTGCTGCTTCCACGTAGTCAATAACATTGACGTTCACAGGTTCTCCATGATGAACCCACCTAGTATATGTGACCGACATCCCATACAAGTGTAGATGATTTTGCATAGTTGACTGGGGTCTTGTAACTGAATTCATACAACTGCTACACGGGCAGAGCACATCTGATTTTGGACCACCGTACTCAGCTCTGATAAAGTTCATGAAGTTTTCAACCCCCTCGACATATGCAGTGGAGAATCTTTTAGCAGAAGTTATCCAAGTCCTGTCCATCTGTTAGACATACAAATTAGTTCTTCTACTAGATATTACAGGAAAAACATATATGCTTTTTTATGAAGTCCAGAAAAAAAATACCTAGGTCGATGTCTAAAGCTATGGCAAGATATTTGGACGAGTAGATCTAAGTAACGAAATATATGTAAAGCTAATTCAGCAAACAGATTTGAGTTCCAAATTGTGGCAGGCTGTTTCAGCAGTCAATGAGGCTAAGCATACAGCCATCGAACTATCGAAGGCCATCGCAGCAACAAAGATCGAGTATAAAATGGTGTAGAGCTATTTCAGCTAACAGATTGGCTACTAGACCATGGAAATCTACGTCACAATAAATATATGGCAGGATATTTTAGCAACTAATCAGCCTTGGCATGCCATCTCAGCTAAGCAGATTGAGTGTAGAACAAGGCAAGGAAGCTTCTTAAGCAGAGCATATTGACAGTAAACTACTTCGTCAAACAGTGAGATTAACAGCGTCTATCAGCTAACATTCAGTGCTACACCGACATGAACAGGGCCTCAGTCTAGAATGCACGTACCGTGGGAGAAGCTGACCGCCATGCGTCTCCACACGAACGTCGCCAGCGGTGGCGGCGCTGACCGCCGTGCGCCTCCACAAGAACGTAGCCAGAGGTGGCGGCGCGGCTAGAGGACGGCAGTCTACGAGAGCGTACCGTGGGAGTGAGAGGATTGCCGAACCGCGGCGCTGACGTATCAGCGCGGCGGGGAGGGCGGCTTTGGCGGAGCAAATGGAGTGGAGGGGACAGGGGAGGAGGCGGGTTTGGGGAATATTATTGGCTAGTTGGCCGAAGGGCGGTTGAATCGGATTTGGGGGGGGAATTTTGGGTGTGGGGGGGGGGAGGATTTTCGCGCGGTGGGCGGGGGGAGTTTGGCGCATGGTCGGTTTCTCCAAGTGCAGTCCCACGTGTCAGTGAAGAGGCAAGCCGAAGCGCGTTCCGTTTGCGTGAGCCATGTGTAGGACCGAACGTGTGTGGGGTGCAATGCGACCACGACAGGAGTGCTGTGAGTGTACCGCATTTTTTCCTTTTAAACTAGGTGCTTCGCCCCCTCAAAAATAAATCTGTTGCTTCATGTGATCCATCGATACTACTACTAGTAATCCGGTAATCCCGACTAAAACGGCGTGGCCGGGTCTTTTCCCACACGATATGCTGGGAGGTTGGCTTAGTTGGGTTTTTAGGACGAGTAATGCTACACCTACGTAATCCTAGTTACGTAATTAACGTAATGTGAAACGTGTGAGCTGTTGATTGTAGATTGGGGGAGGCAGGGGCCCACCACCATGAAAATCCGGGGAGGAGAGAGAGAGGCAATTTACGTTAACCCTTTCATAGGTTCCCGTAGATGTAGAAAGATGTGTCCGATCCTACAATATAGGCCGTCCGATCTATATCTAACGGATAGGAAGGAAACTATGACAATTTACCCGCACTCCTCTCCACATTTGCAGATAAGGCTTTCCCTCGTTCATCCTTTTCTCCCACAAGATCTTGATCTTCCATGCAACGCATGGGCATCTTGCTTGTATTCCTACAATATGTATATTATTGTGAAAGTTCATATACACATGCCAAGATTAATGCAAACACGGCAGATTTTCATTACATTTTGAACTTTTATAGGACAAAAAAATAAAAGAAACCCGACCCTAAACCTATTCTACGGCGGCGACCGACGTCCTCCATCTGTGATCTCCATGTACGGGGGCGGGGTTCAAGACCCGTGAAGTGATGGTGCGGTCTCTGGCGAGGAAAAGTAGAACACGGGAGACAGACCGGCTAGTTGGCACACCATGCCCTGCCGCCTCCCATGCCCTACTCATCCTCGGAGGAGACCCCGACCTCAGCGATGCCGGACGTTGGATGGCGGCAAGTAGGACGCGTGGCTGACGGTGCTCCCGTCGTCGGCCGCTCGCGTGGCCACCACTTGTGCGGCGACTTGAGCGAGGGCGGCGACCTCGAGCTCCATCCCCGAAGACAAGCTCTCCCGCAGAGCGTTCGCGCTTGCGGTCATGGCGGATGTGGTTCTATGTTGGAGGACGACGCGCTATGGTGTGGAGGTTAGCTGGGCGTTGCCGCTTTAAGTAGCGCATTCCGGTGAGGCCAAGCGTCCGGGTGCGTCATTAAGTCACCGAAGTTGGTTCCGCGGGCACCAAGCCTCTTAATGACGACATACGAACAGACGGCATGAATGCGGGCAGCTGGCGCCGGCTGGGAACGCACCATGCTATGGCGCGAGGGACGAGGTTTTTGGTGTGCCAGGGTAGTCAGCTGCGGTCGTGGCAATGTTGGAGATGCCCTTTGCTCACATGCGATCCCCGCATGTCATTGAAAAAGCAAGACGACCCAGCATGGTCTCAGGTCCAGAGGATGAAGTTGGCCGTGCTATACCACTCCGCGGACGCGTCGCGGCGCCCCGTGCATCCTCGACGATCCGGGTGTTGGGGTGTGTTTGGATTGTGGCCAAAGTGCACCTTGCCAAAATTTTGGTCATGACCAAAAGATTGGTCTTTGTTTGGATGGTTGCCATTTTTTGGCATGCCAATGAACTCTAGCCAACTCTAGTTCATTTTTCTTGCCAATGTCGGCCAAATCATGGGCAACCTATACCTCAACCAAAATTTTGGTCATGACCCAAAGATTGGTCTTTGTTTGGATGGTTGCCATTTCTTTGGCATGCCAATGAACTCTAGCCAACTCAAGTTCATGTTTCTTGCCAATGTCGGCCAAATCATGGGCAACCAATACCTCAACCAAAATTGTGGCTACCCAATGCTTTGATGGGGCAACCTTGGGCACAAACCGAGCATACTGTTGGTCGTGGCACAACACTAACGCCACCCTCGACAAACTGAAACCGACCGTGTCTAGCGATGATATGAGCGTGTCGCTCACCGCGGTCGCCGTGTCCAGAGGCGGTGCTGGACCTGCGCCCCGTTGTTGGCCCCAACGACCCACATGAATGGTTGAGGATGGCGAGGAGGTCGTGGGCCAGCTCCTCCATTGGACTAGTCTGCGCTACATCGTCCCGACGGGTGTGCCCCACATGTCTGTTTCCCTATTTTCCCGGCCATATTCGAGCGCCAGTGCTCCGCGTTGCACATTAGGCCTTTCACTATGTAGGCCAAGCGAGACAACTTATTGTTTATTTGAGCCGTTCAAGTATAATCATGTGGCGTTTGCTTATTCCTCATTCCTCTCCAACCCTCTTATCCATCGATCATGTCGCCCTCCAGTCGAGTCCATCCTCCCGCATGCCTCATTTGAACATTTCGCCGAGTATCATTCGCATGTACCCACCCTAGTCCTCTTTCAATAGATCTCCAGACCCCGAGATGAAATCGAGAGGGAATGAGTGGGGGCACGTGATACCTAAGGCGGATTCAAAATTTTGAACCGGTGATCATAGCATCCGCAAATCATATATAAAGGGTATTCAATGTTCGTTTCGTTTTTGAACATACAATATACTCCCTCCTATCCTTTCTAGTTTACATATAAGTTTTATGTGTAGTCAAAGTATATCTACTTTGATCAAAAAGGTATCAACATTCAACAACGCCCAATCAATATTGTTAGATTCGTACGTACTCCTAGATTTGTACTCGAGATGGTTTCCAATTTGACTATTGACAAGATTAATAGTACATGAGATGTATAATGTGAAAATTATATCATTGGAAACTCCTTTCACATACGAATTTGACCGTATGCTTTGTGTAAGTTGCATGTCATATATTATTACTCTAACATTTGGTCAAAGTTAGCCTCAAAAACGCATTAGACCCTGTATGCTTTGTGTAAGTTGCATGTCATATATTATTAGTCTAACATTTGTGTAAGTTGCATGTCATATATTATTACTCTAACATTTGGTCAAAGTAGTATAGTGGAAGTGGATCCTATGACATAGGTATCCCTGCCTTACCCTCCCTTTCGGTCACTTACTGGCGGACCCGATTCTTGCTAGGCCCCGCATGTCAGTTACTCAATGGGTTCGGCCACGTCAGGGGATCCTCATCCATAGTATACTCCCTCTGTTTTTATTTACTCCGCATAAAACGGTGGGAGTGGTGGTATAATAAATGACGCGGGCGGGGGAGGGGGAGGGACGTCGGTTTTCTCTCAACTGCGGTCCCACAAGCGAGTGAAAACACAAGACGAAGCGTGTTCCATTCGGTGAGCGATGTGGAGGGTCCAGCGTGCCGGGCTGCAACACGAACGCGACAAGAGCGACGTACAGTCAAAACCGATTGACCGGTCGTCACCGGAACCACTATTCACACCAGAACCTTCGCTGCTCGGCCTACGCCAGCCACTGCCCTAAAACCACACCAAATCTCCAGTCCATTCCCCCACCTTTCAATCCCCTAGCCCGCATCAAGCGTCCCCTAGTTCGCCGGAAAGCCATGGTGCGCCGCAAGATCACTTACTACAAGATGCTGACACCGGAGCGCCACGCAGAAATCGCGGTGGCGGTCGGCGCCACAGACCTTCGTTCCCAAGCTCTCTTTGCGGCGGGCCAATCCCCGAGTTCTCTAGAGCCAAGCTATGAGGAGGAGGAAGCCGATCCAATGTTCATGGCGAAGGTCACGGCGCAAAAGGTCCCCGATGGGTATGAGACGATGGACGTCGACTTCGTGCCGGCGTCCGAGTCCCCTATGGTGCAGGCAGACCAGCGGTTCAACATGGCGATACTAAAGGAGGACCGGGTGGCAGAGGCTCAACTCGACGCGGAGCGCGCGCATGCCGCTACCATTGAGGCTCTCCTGAAGGCGGAACTGGATGTCGTGGATGTGAACTGGGCAGAGGAGGCTCAACTTGAGGTGGAGCGCGCGGATGCCGCTGCCATCGAGGCCCTCCTGCAAGCGGAACCGGACGTCCTGGACTTGAACCGGGCAGCAGAGGCTCGACTCGACGTAGAGCGCGCGGATGCCGCTCTCATCGACGCCCTCCTGCAGGCGGAACCGGACGTCCTGGACTTGAACCGAGTGGCGGAGGCTCGACTCGATGCGGAGCGCGCGGATGCCACTGCCATCAAGGCCCTCCTGCAGGCGGAACCAGACGCCCTCGACTTGAACCGGGCTGTGCTCTCGTCCGTGCAGAGCGTCCGCATGCTCCGCTTGAACGAGTAGCTGGAGGCCGAGGACAACCACGGTGCGTAGACATACGTCGGCAACGACGGCTAGTTCGCGCCGGCAGCCAAAGACGACGAGGTCGTCTCTTTCCGCGAGCAATGATAGTTTTTCTTTATGTTGTTGTTTTTATGGATATTTTGCTATGTAAAAACATATATTTGTTATGCAAGTCGCCTGACCTGGGTCAGTCTACCATTTCAGGCGGTTGGATGAATATCCTACGTCTCCTAACACTTCTTTCCTTCTTCCTCATCTCTTCTTCTTCCCCCAACAGACCACCGCACGGGCCATACGGATACTCCCCAACATGCAGTTGGATAAACATACTCTATGAACGAAAATTATGTGTCAGCGATAGGATGGCTGAGTTTGGTGTGTTCACATGCGACAGCACGTGTCAGTGAGGGTGCGTTCCCTTGGTTGGGTTTGCGGCGTGCAGGAGCGACTGTGTGAGGGTGCGGTGCGACCGTGGCGTGCAGGAGCGACCGTGTGAGGGTGCGGTGCGACCGCGTTACCCGTGCGCAAGTGTACCTCCTTCTCATTTTGAAAACATTAGGCAATCTTGGTAAAAATGTGTGGTGAAGTTTGGCAATGCAAGGCCTAGACCCAAACAGGATAAGTTTGTACGTACTAGGAGTACTAGTGTTAAAAAGAAAGGCTGGGTTTTCCTTCGCGGGATTTAATCGATACAAATCCTCGTTTCACGTGTCAATTAATTCGTATTTTTTTCTCCAAAGACCAAAGAGCTAACCATCTCACTCCTCATCGCCTGATTAATGCAGCGCCATGCAAACCAACCTTCTCACTTCCGCATGCATGCAGGGGATATTAATGTCCTTGGTTGCTAACCCCATCAATTTTGCCTCGATTAGTGTTAGTGGAAACAGAATGTGTATGCCCCGTCCACGTGCGGGCCCGTCGAGCTATAAGTGAGGGGTCTTATTTAATGGAGGGACGACGAAAAGTCACGTCTCAGAACAGAAGGGGTAGACAAATGTGGGGAAGCGAGAACCACCTGCTCTCTAAGAAACCCATGGAAAGTCAAGAAGTGAACGGATTCAAAACCACTTTACTAAAGAAAGTGGGTTCACTAAGAGGGGAGAGACAAAGGCGGGCGACAAGAAGGCCGTCGCAGGCAGTAAGTAGATGGACGGCTCTTCGACAGGAGGTAGTAAAATTGCCAAACCTAAGAAGACCATTTCTTTGCTGTCGCTCTAGCCCTACCGGGAGGGGGCTTAGGTGGGTCCAACAAACCTTATGAGTGAGTCCCACACACTCATGCAAAGAGCAGCCGATGAAACGTAAGATGGCTCCATACCGGGTGGTAAAACACAAATGGTATGGGAAACTGTTCAGTTGCCACTGGAACCAAAAACCAGTGGTTAAGTGGATCAATCCAAAAGGATTGAATCAACTTATTTATTCGAAATAGCTCAGCTCGAGGGGAAGACCCTCGAAGTACCTTTGCAAATTGTAATTTTGATATACTGGCCTTGTGTACAAAAAAATGGAGGTAGTAACTATATTTGACTTCCTTCCCCATTGCGGTGACGTCGACGATATGTTTTTTGGGTGGTTTGGCGAAGTGCGTTCGACGGAGAACACCATTGAGGGAGACCACGGTAAGTCGTTCGCAAGTGCCGCCTGCAAGCCAAGACAACCTCCTTATTTGCATCCAGGAAGTCCTTTACTAGTACTACTAGGAGTAACTAATGCGGTGAGATGGCTTCTCGAAGAAGACGATGGAGAAGCGGAGTCAGCGAAGAGTGAAATGATGGTTGCTTCGTCCGTGCTTTTGTGATTTGACGCCTCACTGCTTTGTGATTTGTGATAGAAGGGACAGGGGAGTAGACTATGTGCTCTATACTGTACTACATGCGTCCAAGCATGGGAGAAAGAGGAGAGACGTTGCATTTTTCTATTCCTTCAATCAATCAATCAGGGAGCTTCGGTTCCATCTTTTTGGCTTTGGCAACACCGTCCACAATGGTTCCCACGATGCCTGAAGCTATTTTCACATTTGGCTACACATTGTGGATGCCCTTAACCGTACCACTTGGTTTTGCTCCTGTGTGCTATCTATACAAATCTCAATTATATTGATCTAAAAAATTATAGAATCGAGATCAGTAAAAAGGAGGCAATTTTGCCTCGCGGATGGCGGGGGAGGTTTCTTATTTGAGCAATGCTACATCCACGTAATGGTTTACGTAAAGTTACGAACTGATGTAATGTGGGACTATTTGATTGGATTAAAGCAGAGGATTAGGCCCACCCCACCTGAAAATCAGGGGGGCATATATAGATTAGATGGAAAGTATACGTAGCAGCTACGTAGCCCTTTGTAAGTCTAGGATTAGGCTTCTTATTTTTGGAGGACATTGTCCTGGCGGTTTGCTAACATGCGGTCCCACGTGTCAGTGCTTTACCAAGCCGATCCGCGTCCCACATGAGGCAGAACAACGACAGAAGCAACACGTGGTTAAGTTGAAGAAGATGAGGGAGAAGTGGATTCAGCAACGAGTGAAATGATGGTTGCTTCGTGCCTCCAACTTAACTGCGGGAAAGGTGCAGCTTTGTGATTTGACGCCTCATTGCTCATTACTACGCCGGCGCCATGACTGGGGTGCTTCACCCCGGCTACTCTGCACTGTATTCCGGTCTGGCACGTGGACCTGGTAGCTTGATGTCCCACATGTCGGCGAAAGGGACTAGAAGATTTATGAAAGCGAGCGTTCCACTCTTACGACGGAGGAGTAGACGACACGACCGCCCAGTGAGCTGTCACTTGTACTGTATAGTACTATAGTTTTGCTGTTTCGCACGATCCATCGATACAAACCCGATTAAACAGGAAAGGGCGGGATTTTCCTGCACGGTAGATGATACTGGCCATACATTTCAAAGGAAATTTTAATGTATGCAAACTGAATAATTATAAGTAACAATATGATATCTAGTAAAACTAAAAACACATATGATTTATTGTGTTAGAGTGTAGTAGTAGTGCTGTATTTCATAGTTGTTAGATGTAACATGCGAGGACGTGTAGAGATGTAGTTTTGGAGGGCCTACAGAGAGAAAAGTGTAATACGGTCACCGAACTTCAGAATAAGCTAATTACAGTCACTATATACGTTTTGCGGTGATTATATGGTCACTTGCTCATAGCTCAGCATCGGATTGCACTCTGTTGACCGGCCAAATAGTCTGCCTGGCGCCATGTTGAATAGTTAAATTGACAACATTCGTTGTGGGTCCCACCTGTCAGTTCGCATAGGCAAAAGGTCATATAAACAGAAATTTACGCAGGCGCGACAAGGCTCCAACCCGTGCGCGGGAATCACCTGGTTGTGTATGTGTCTATCAGGGCCTGATGTGTGCACATGCACGTGTAGGTTGAGCACTTGAGCGTGAGAGTGTGTGTTGGTTGTGTGGTGTACTGGTGTGTGCATGCATGCATGCGTGTGTGTGCGTGTGAGTGCTGCGTGCGTGCGTGTGAGTGTTGCGTGCGTGCGTGGCTGCGTGTGTACGTGTGAGTGTTGCGTGCGTGCGTGGGTGCATGTGTTTGTGTGAGTGTTGCGTGGATGCATTTTGTGTGCATACGTGAAAGGGGCGTACAGGTGGGGTATGCGATGGAGAGAGAGATGCTCTTCGTTTCTCTTTATTATGACTAACTTTGTATATAGTACTCCCTCCGGTCCTTTTTAGTTCGCATATAAGATTTGACTAAAGTCAAGCCTCGTAAAGTTTGAACAACTTTGTAGAAAAAAGTGCTAACATTCACAATCTGAAATCAATACCAGTAGATGTGTCATGACTTAAAGTTTCATATTATATAACTTTAGCATGGCAGATGTAGATATTTTTTCATATAAATACGGTCAAACTTTGTGAAGTTTGACTTCAGAGAATTCTAATATGCAGAGTAAAAAGGACCGAAGGGAGTATAAAAATATACAAATTCACAGTGCGGAATAAATATCATTGTGGGCACCATGCAATGCAAACTAGCATTCGTACTTCTCCATATAACTTTGTAATGTTGTATATATGTAGAAACTCTAAAATAATTTTTTGGCTACACTTTATTCAAAAGGAATGTTGTATGCGAAATAAACGTGAAGAGAGGGCTTTTTAGATCAATGGGGTACGTGATGTAACATGTGTGAACGTGTAGTTGATGCATTTGGCGGGGCCTAGAGAGGTATGTGTGTGTATTACGTATTCGAGAGAGGTATGGATAGAGGGGCCGACGGGGGGGCGTGGGAGAGATAGCACGAGAAATGAGAGTCGGCTAGAGAGATAGAGACGAATATGACGTCACGACAAGAGATTCCATTCCCTTGAGTGTGTATATGCAAGGGGGGAGGGAATAGAGGCACTAGGAGAAATTTTCTGTGTGTGTGGTGTTTGTGTTGGTATGTGTGGGTGTGAGAAGATAATGAGACGTGGGGGCAGAGGGTGTGTCACCGCGTGAGGTTCGGTGGGTCGAGGTGAGGCCCTTCGTTCTGTTATGTCCTGTGCCACATTGGTCGGCCCGTGACGCATTAAGGAAGACCCATGGATGACTAGTCGTACAAGACAAAGATAGGAGAATTATGAAGGACTCTGTGTCCACTGACAAAGTCGGCTAGGATTTGTAACCCTAGGTTCTCGGACTAAGGTAACCCCTTTATCTCTGATATTACTATTCATCCAACCTAACTTTAAGGGGCATCCTACAGAATGCTCTGCTAGAATCATACTCGTCGATTAGGAAGAGAGGTGTGAGACAATGCATGAGAGACAGGCGTAAAGATAATGTGCGTACATGAGACACGTAGGCAGGTCCATGTATATAGAAAGGGTCGATGAGGATTGTGCGTGTGTATGTTTGCGAGAGGAAGAGTGCTTGTGATAAAGGTTAGTGAAAACAGTTGTAAATGGTTACGAGAGGGAGGGACGGTTATATCTAGAGCATGTGTGCGAGAAAAACACCTCGGGAGAGAGTGTGTGAGCATGTGTGAGAGACCACCGATGGAGAGTGAAACTACACATAAAAGACTGCTCTACACATTGATTAAAGATATAAATTGTATCCAAATATTAGGATGGGATCATGATATTTGCAATTCGCGTAAGGAGCGGTCATTGATCCATCGGACATCTAGATTGTATCGAATTTGAGCATGTCTATGTTATTATTCGACACAATTGATCCACATAGTTAGTATTTGAACTCCAGACAATGCATCCCTTTAGCAATCGAATATAAACGTGAGTATAGTTCATGTTGTGTGTGTAAAGCACATTATACATACGAAAGTTACACAATGGACATTATAAATAGCTACTACCTATGAACTAGCATACATTTGAATTCAACTTAAGGTGGTTTAAAAAAATAATTCAACATGAATTGCATTCAATTATTTGAATTTGATATCATGGCATTTGTAAACCATACCTAAATTATGGGGCCACCAATCTTTGCTCTGATTTTGTACATAATAGCATATGTAGTCGTGTACAAAATAGATTCATATTTAGCTCCTCCATTCCAAAATAATCGTAGTTATAGGATTTTCAAGTGTCAAAATTTCAAAAAGAAGCGGATAATTTAATGAGGTTTTCAAACATACAAGGTCAAATATAACATTGTATATTTAGGTCAATCCTCATAGTTCAAGAGTACTTTAAACGTGAATGCTTGTGTTTCAAAATTTCGAACAAAGCGCCAAAAGAGCCTCTACTCGCCCGAAACCGCGTGAGACCAATGTTTGGTAGTACAAGCAAATTACTTTTCTAATAACTCCGACCCGTGAAACCTATCGGCCCGACGTCCAAAGGTCTAAACCTGGGTAGGTTTGTAGCTTCATCTAGATGCCACGCAACCGCATCCGAAAAACATTCATACACAATGGCCGCCTAAGCACACATGCGTGCGGCCGAAATCGCTCCCGCCCACTATATGGGACACCTGGGATTACCATCCTACCCCCGACCCGCAGTAGGTCCGAAATTTAAGAGGGGGGCAAAGTTTGTACTTTCCCCAAATTTCAAGCAAGCGCGTCCCATCTTCTGTTCAAAAAAGCCAAAAAGAAGCGTGTCCCAGACCGAAACATGGTTCCCCCCACCCGTCCGATTCCCCATTCGTACTCCGTGGGCGCCAAAACTACCTCTCCACCAGCCGCGAAACCTCAGCGTCCTCCATTCGCCACCCCATCCCACCCATCAACCGCCGCCCTCCTCCATCACGCCGGAGCCGATACCGCAATGTCGTCGTCCACCGCAACCTCAACCACAACGCCCTCCATGGCCAGTAGTTGAAGCCGAGGCCGAGCCGTCCGTACCCGAGCCAGTTCAACCATGCCGTCCTGCGCCTCACCGCTGCCGCTCCAACTTCGCCACCCTCCACCGCACCGGAGTTGTGCCTGCTATGCCGTCCTTCGTCGCCTCGGATCTGCTTCCCCTCCGCCGACATACGGCCATGGCAACACAGTCAACAATTTGGCCATGGGTTCGGCCAAGCCTGCACCCTCCAGAACATCGGTTTCCCCGGTAAAAAGAAGAAAATCGGCGCGACTTGTGGAGGTGACCACACCGGCAACCGAAAAAGGTACTCCTCTTCCCTTATTCGTGCACATCTTACGTCTCTGCTTGCATGGTATTCATCCCACAGAAGACACTAGTTGGCCGCTTCTTCTTGATACTAGATGTTCCTAGTAACTCGCGATGCACAAGGTTTCTCCTCATATACTATTTCACCTTAGCTAGAGGTCCGTCGCCCCACTGAATTTCAATTTCTGGCCACTTGATTCCCAAGTAACGGAAGCATTCCCCGCCGTAACAGGCGCTAGTATGCCTATTACGCCGGGGAAGTAGCGCCTTGGTGTTTATCTTAGGGGCGTGTGCGGCCTAGAGCTACTGGCGCCCGATCTGGAGGTTGGCCGGGATTAAAGGGATGGCCCGGGGGTGCTGCCAAGCACGGCGGTGGTGTGAGGTCAATGGGAGGGCGGGGCGGCGGAGGCAGGGGTCTGGGCCGGTGGTCACTGGCGGTTCGAGAAAGATCGTCAACAGTGACTGGCGGGAGGTAGACGAAGGCCATCTGCCCGTTCCTTATAGATCGGACGGTTCATTAAAAAATCGACTAACCTATTTATTTTCAGTCGACTGTTATCTTAGATATGACCACATGTGGTGGTGTGCTGGAGGAGTACCTGCATTTCCTGTGCTCATATATTACAAAATCATACAGAGTAAAATCTAATTTTGTTTGCCATGCAATGTTGTAGGGTCTCCCGTCATTTACAAAATCATAAAAAATCATATGTCTCCTGTCATTTATTTTTCAGCCACCTGCTATCTTCTACTTTTACAGTGCACTAGTTCTGCACACACTTCACCCTTACTCTCACTGTTGTGATTTTATGCAAGGGCATTTCAGACTCTGCTGCCATGAGAGAAGCCAAAAAGAAAAGAGAGAAGTCGCTCCAGTTTGGTGTGCGGCTAGGCAAGACACGTTTCAACGCTTTAAAGGGTGTGCATCACCTCGAAGCCAACTAAAAAGCTGCAATGGTGGCGAAGCAGCCTGCCTCCCACCAGGCTATCAGGTCCTAGATGATCATGCTCACCACTCTAGCCAGATGTCTAGCTTGTATTGCTTCCAATTTGGTTAAATTGCATCTGCTTAGCTTACACATTATACCATTAAATATGACATGCCTTTCTGTTTTTGGTACATACTAGTACATCTGTATATTAACGATGTTCTTACATCAAACTAATGTTCTTGTGTATCCCTCATCAATCACTTATGACGAGGCAGGCAGGCAAGGGGACTACTCCTCATTTAAAGAATGCAGCGTCAGCCTCCCGACATGATTCTCAAGAAACAGAAATGATAGATGAAGATAGTGAACGTAGCTCTGTAGTTGATTACACCATTTCCCCTACACTAGCATCGTAGGTGCTTGCTCTAACTCGGCAACGTGATATCTGGTTGCATGTTGCATATGGTGTCTAGATTGTAATTCTTCCAATCTAGTTAAACTACATGTGCTAGTCTGCTTAGCTTATACATTATACCTGTTAATGTGACATGCCTTCCTGTATTTAGTACATAGTACATCTGTCAATTAAGCATGTCCTTACATAAAACTATTGTTTTTTTGTATCCCGCATCAATCAACATGACGAGACACCTTTAGTATATGCAGTGCGATATTAGTTGCATCTTTCATATGATTTATAGCATGCGCTGCTTCTAATTTGTTGAAATTCCATTTCTGATGGGACGCTTTTAACTTGGTAGAGTCATATTGGTTGCATATTTCATGTGGTGTCTAGCTTGCATTGCTTCTTATTTGCTGGAATGGTTTCTGCTTAGTTTACACAAACAGTTGTGAACATGCCATGCCGTCCTGTTTTTCGTACATATTCCATCCTGGTATCATGTGTTTGCCTTACATCAAAGTAGTGATTGTCAGTATCATGCATGAATGAGTTCTGAAGAGAGAATTTTATTGCTTTTTCTTGTCAGTTTTACTTGACAATTCAAAATCAATAAAGTGGTAGGAAGTTAGCAAGGCAGCGGATAAAGGTGCTCCTTCCGAATGGAGGGCCTCTACAGTTTCTACTCCTCCACACCCCCAAGATGATTTCCAATACAACACATGTATAGACACTCAACAAAGCTGTGTTTATGATGAGCACGTCTCCCCTAGTGCAGCATCACCGGTGCTCCCTCTAACTTGGCACTATTATATGTGGTTGCATGTTATGTGTGATGTCTAGCTTGTAACGCTTCTAATTTTATTGAATTCCATCTGCTTACTTTACACATTACACTTGAATAAGACATGTGTTCTTGTTTCTAGAACATACAATATCTGTCTGTCACACCATGTTCTTACATCAAATTACTACTGTTGTGTAACCTGCAACAATCACTTATCATAAGACACGTTTGACTTTGGAGTGTGATATAGGTTACATCTCACATTCTTTTCTAGCTTGTATTACTAATTTATTGAAATGGCACTTATGACGAGACAGTTTTAACTTGGTAGAGTGATATTCATTGCATCTTTCATATGGTGTCTAGCTTTCATTGCTTCTAAATTGTTGAAATGCCTTCTCCTTAGTTTACACATCATAAGCTGTGAATATGCAATGCTGTGAATATGCAATGGCACTAATGACGAGAGACCTCTAACATGGTAGTGTGATGTTGTTTGCATCTTGCATATGATTTATTTCTTGTACCGCTTCACATTTGTTTAAACGCCATTTATGATGAGACACTGTTAACTTGGCAGAGCGATATTTGTAGCATCTTTCATATGGTGTCTACCTTCTATTGCATTGCTTCTAATTTGGTGAAATGTCTTCTTCTTAGTTTACACATCATAGTTCTGGTTATCTCTTCCGTCCTGTTTTTCATACATATTACATCCTCCTATCATGTGGTTGTCTAACATCAAAGTTCAGTTTGTCTGCATCACGCATCAATTTTTTCTGAAGAACTAAATTATTATTCGTTTTTCTTGTCGGTTTGACTTAACATGGCACAGAGAAAGAGGAAGAAACACAGAATGGCAGGGAATGAGAAGCGGATGAATCCTGCAAATTCTGCTGGTACTGATGGTGCAATAGAAGGTCAAAGTCCAGCAGAAAATTCTACAAACACAACATCCCATGCTACACGAGTTGCAAAAAAAAGACAAACAGAAACAAATAGCTGCCACCAAACAAGCAGAGACAGCCCTAGTTCTTGCAACACCTACCATAATACTACCAGCTTCATGACGTACTTGTGCGTCAACTGAGCTAGCAGCACGTTCTCAAGCTCCCTTGCCACGTGAAACTACTTCCCAAGCACTCTTGACACAAGTAGAGTTGGCAATATCAGATGAACCTTGTGAGCTTCAACAGCAAGAAGGTAGTTGCTAGAGTCAAGTTACAGTTGCATGCTTCTTTATATGTAGTCTCACAGTTTGATGTACACTAACACTTCCTATGTTTGTTGTTGGACTAGCACCTAGGCGCAAGAGGAAACAAACATCAGGGATAATGCTCGATAGGTTAACTAAATCTAGAGGAGGAAGAATGGAGATCCATTTTGATGCAGGTTTAAAAAGGCCACGTCATGCTACAGAGTTAGCCAAGTTAGTATCAGAGGCAACGGTTGCTGTTAGGTGTCATGTACGTATCCTCCCAACATGGATTCAGTACAGGAATGACAAAGACGAAACCTAGTTCAACATCTTCCTCGACCATTTATCTGTAAGTATGGTTATGTATGGAAACTAGTAATATCGTCTTGCTCTGTCCAATACTTTCTAGGTTGCTGATAATGAGACTCCCATAATTTTCAACAGATGAGGTTCAAGTTGGATAGCCAAGATGATGCAACCAGACAAGCTTGCACCCATGTTTTCAAGTCTGCTCTGCGACAGTATTGGTATAACTTGAGGAAAACTCACTTTGAAGGCAAGGCTAACAGTGAACTTGCCCAAACATCTCCAGTGGAAAATATATCTGATGAAGACTAGAGAGGCCTCGTTAAACACTGGTCCGATCCGAAGTATCAGGTACATTATATATATGTCATTAGATCACATGTTGAAGTCCTATTTACGCATGTGCCACACAAATCTATCTTCTTGTAGGTGAACTGTTCAAAGAACAAGGCCAACCTTACGAAAGTGAAATTCCAACAGACGACAGGATCTCGTAGCTATATTGCACACTGCGAGGCTCTTGTAATTAGTTGTTGTTTCACTCTTTTCGATGTAACATATTATCAGATCTATATTGACTTGTTCCAAATGAAGAGGAAAGCCCACAAGGACCAAAAAGTACATGAACCAAATGCTATGGAAATCTTCAAGGACTGTCACACCAGCAAGAAGAAGGGCATGACTACACCAGTCAAAGCCGTTGTTGTAAGTCCTTAATCCTCATGCCTTTTAACTACTACTTACTCTGACTTGTGCCTTGAACTGCATGGTTTGCAGCCAATGTCTATTACTCTTTTCAATTTTATACACAGTTGTCTTAGCGTAACATTGCACCTTACAAGGTTTAAAAGAGAGGAGTGATGTTCCTTTGATCTTGACCCGTAATCTAGTTCCGTGTTGGACTTTCCCACACAACGTTACAATTGCCTGTTTGTCTGTTCTCAGTTGTTTTGTGATATGAATGGCGTCATACTATGCTTATCGTATTATAAACTTCGTCTCTTTATCCGTAGCCCTCAATACAATGTGAAGAAATAGACAATACATTAGCGATGGTACATGGTCATATGTTTGGAACCTGCTTTTATAATGTACTTTGCAATAAAATACAACTAGTATTTTACATGGGTTCACCAGAATAAGTTCTGTATATAGACCAAAGCTATTTTGTTTGGTTTTGCTGCCTCCTTAATATTTTCTATTTTGGTACTACTAACGTAAAACCTCAACTTTTCAGCGAGCTATGGAAAAAATGGTGGAACCGCCACCTTCTGAAGGTGGCGAGGCAACTATAACCGCAATGTCAGCTCTTACTGCAGTGGGTCAGTACCTATCCACTAACAGTGCCAAAAGCATGTTCCTGCGTAATACTGGGTTGGTTGTTAAGGCAATATCGTCCAAACTGCCTCATGATCAAGATATGCAAGCTCAAAGCAATGTTGTATCTGCCCTCCAGACACAAGTCTATTCCCTAACAGAGACCCTTTGTGAAACAAGGAGAAACATTGCTCAATGTCGTCAAGATATGCATGGTTTTGAAACCAGACTATCAGACATTTGCTATGTTGTTCAGGAGCCTAGGGGAAATGAAGGCGAGGGTTATGGTGCTCCATCGAACAATACAACATGAAAACGTAACAGTCAGGTCAAATGAACTGAGCTTCTAAACTTCTGGTGGTGCATTTATCTGCTAGATTGTTGAGTTTTATGCCAACCTTCCTTTTGTTATATAGTTGTAATTTGTTTTGCTGCGATACCAAATTTATTCTTAACGTGCAGCCACCGCCTGAAGAAAATAGCAAGCCATTTTTGTATAGTGTAGGGTGTTCCCTATATTTGCACTGGTGGCGATTTTGATGCTGAGTGGATGTAATATGTGCAATCGCCTTAATAGCCTACCGTTAGTTTCGGCCTTACTTATTTCCTAGTCTTCTTGTTCCCTGGTTTGCTAGTGGCCGCAACTACCATGGGCCATATATGGACCGTAGGATCCATGGGTCTCCTACGGGCCGTCGATAAATGGGCCTGTAATCGGTGGGCCTCGGGCCGTCGGATAAATGGGTCTACATGGGCCATAATTAGGCATAATTAGTATCGGCCCAGCACGGTAACAGGCCGTTAACAGGCCGCAGGACAGCAAAGGCTTAATTCTTTCACAGGCATAACGGGTCGTTAATGGGCCAGAATATAGGATGGGCTGGAAGCGGCGCAACGGGTTAACAGGCCAGAAATGGGCCGACTCTTGCCATGGGCCAAATTTGGCCCATTAGGGTAATAGGCCAGTAATGGGCTGACTCTTGCCATGGGCCGAATTTGGCCCATTAATGGAACAGGCCAGTAACGGGCCGACTCTTGCCATGGGCCGAATTTGGCCCATTAGGGGAACAGGCCAGTAACGGGCCGGAAGTAATCGAGGGCCGAAAAGGAGACCAAGAACGTATGGGCCGTCAATAGGCCGAAAGCTAACATGGGCTGGAAACGGCCCATGTAAATCACGGGTCGTTAACGGGTATAAAGAAAATTACTGTTCATTATGGGCTAGAGTCACCGTGGGCCTGTAATGGGCTGAAAGATACGAAGGCCTCATATGGGCCAAAAGACGTCGTGGGCCATACATGGGCCGAAAGTGAAATGGGCTGGTATTATATTCGACGGCCCACATGACGTTGTTGGGCCGATTTCCTTTAGGGCATAACGCGCCGTCAGTTAACGAGCCGTAAAATGGGCTATTTGCGAAGAGACCGTTAACAGGCTTTTCATGGGCTAGCCCGTTAACTTTTGACCAAGTCAAACGGGCCGACTTCGGAAGCTAAATGGGCCACTGTTGGGCCGTGCCACGTGTCGACATATCATAGGCGCCTATCCGACCCACTGACGAGCTGACACGTGTTTCGTTCGGCCAATAAGAATTTTACACGTGGAAATTTCCCATTGGTCGGGGCTGTTAACGGGTTATCGGATCCAAAACCCGACCCGATAGCTTAACGGCATTCCGTTACGGTGGATGCCACGTGTCGGTCACCCTTGACGAAAGCACTTCTGTGACGCGCGATTTATCATCATGGAAGTGGACACTTCCGTAATGATAATTTTGGTAATGTCATGGAACACTTCTACGACAGCACAGGTATGACTATCTTGATTCTGTCATAAATTTGCATGGATGTACATGCATGACAAAAAAGTGACCTACTATGACAAACACGTATCATCACGGAAGTGTATTTTTTTGTAGTGTTTCCATTTGGACTCCGTTTGATCTTCCTTTTCATCGAAACCCTAAAATAGGCAAGAAAACAACAATTTGGGTTGGGCCTCCGGTTAATAGGTTAGTCCCAAAAATAATATAAAAGTGTAAAAATAAGCCCAATAACATCCAAAATAGATAATATATTAGCATGGAACAATAAAAAATTATAGATACGTTGGAGATGTATCAGGATCCCCAAGCTTAATTCTTGCTCGTCCTGGAGTAGGTAAATGATAAAAACAGAATTTTTGATGTGGAATGCTACCTAACATATTTCTCTAAGTAATTCTCTTTATTGTGGCATGAATGTTAAGATCCATAAGATTCAAGAGGAAAGTTTAATATTGACATAAAAATAATAATACTTCAAGCATACTAATAAAGCAATCATGTCTCCTCAAAATAACATGGCGAAAGCAGGCTATCCCTACAAAATCATATAGTCTGGCTATGCTCTATCTTCACCACACAAAGTATTTAAATCATGCACAACCCCGATGACAAGCTAAGCAATTGTTTCATACTTCTGATGTTCTCAAAGTTTTTCAATCTTCACACAATACATGAGCGTGAGCCATGGATATAGCACTATGGTGGAATAGAATGGTGGTTGTGAAGAAGACAAAAAGGAGAAGATAGTCTCACATCAACTAGGGGTATCAACGGGCTATGGAGATGCCCATCAATAGATATCAATTTGAGTGAGTAGGGATTGCCATGCAACGGATGCACTAGAGCTATAAGTGTATGAAATCTCCAAAAGAAACTAAGTGGGTGTGCATCCAACTTGCTTGCTCACGAAGACCTAGGGCATTTTGAGGAAGCTTATCATTGGAATATAGAAGCCAAGTTCTATAATTAAAGGTTCCCACTAGTATATGAAAGTGACAACACAGGAGACTCTCTATCATGAAGATCATGGTGCTACTTTGAAGCACAAGTGTGGTAAAAGGATAGTAGCATTACCCCTTCTCTCTTTTTTTGGGCCTTCCTTTTTTATGGCCTTTATCTTTTTTTTCGTCCGGAGTCTCATCCCGACTTGTGGGGGAATCATAGTCTCCATCATCCTTTCCTCACTGGGACAATGCACTAATAAGGATGATCATCACA